>NC_061511.1:277584367-277687511 GCF_022539505.1 Lolium rigidum
AAACATTATCATAAACATAAAGATATATAATAACTACTTTTATTATTGCCTCTTGGGCATATCTCCAACAGTCTCCCACTTGCACTAGAGTCAATAATCTAGATTACATTGTAAGGTACCTAACACCCATGGCATTCCGGTGTTGGTCATGCTTTGCCCTAGGGAGAGCTTTAGTCAACGGATCTCGCTACATTCAGATCGCTGTGTACTTTGCAAATCTTTACTTCTCCATCTTCGATGTACTCACGAATCGAATGATAACACAGCTTAATATGCTTCACCTCTTGTGTGACCTTGGTTCTTGTGCATTGGCGATGGCACCCATGTTGTCACAAGAGATGACTAGTGGGTCCAATGCACTAGGAACCACACCGAGCTCTATAATGAACCTCTTCATCCATACCGCTTCCGATGAAGCCTCCGAAGCCGCTATGTACTCCGATTCCGTTGAGGATTTCGCCACCGTGCACCGCTTCGAGCTTGCCCAGCTTCATCGCAGCACCATTCAATATAAACACGTACCCAGACTGTGACTTAGAGTCATCAAGATCAGTGTTCCAACTTGCATCGGTGTAACTTGTTACAACGAGCTCTTGGTCACCTCCATAACAAAGAAACATATCCTTAGTTCTTTTCAAGTACTTCAGGATATTCTTGACCGCTGTCCAGATGTTCCATTCCCGGATCACTTTGATATCTCGCTAGTCAAACTAACAACATGTGCTATATCCGGTCTTGTACATAGCATGGCATACATGATAGAGCCTACTGCCGAAGCATAGGGGATCTGACTCATCCTTTCTCTTTCTTCTGCCGTAGCCGGACCTTGAGTCTCTTACTCAAGACCTTGCCTGGTAACATAGGTAAGAATCCTTTCTTACTTTCGTCCATTCTAAACTTCTTTAAAATCTTGTCCAGGTATGTACTCTGTGATAGCCCTATTAGGCGTCTTGATCTATCTCTATAAATCTTGATGCCTAATATATACGATGCTTCACCAAGGTCTTTCATTGAAAAACTATTATTCAAATAACCTTTTACACTGCTTAATAATTCTATATTATTCCCAATCAATAATATGTCATCTACATATAATATTAGGAATGCTACAGAGCTCCCACTCACTTTCTTGTAAATACAGGCCTCTCCATGACACTGTATAAACCCAAAGTCTTTGATCACCTTATCAAAGCGTCGGTTCCAACTTCTCGATGCTTGCTTCAGTCCATAAATTGAACGCTGAAGTTTGCATACTTTGTCAGCATTTTTAGGATCGACAAAACCTTTGGGTTGTACCATATACAACTCTTCCTCAATGTCTCCATTAAGGAACGCCGTTTTGACATCCATCTCGCCAAATCTCATAATCGAAAAATGCAGCTATTGCTAACAAAATCCTCACAGATTTTAGCTTCGCTACAGGTGAGAAAGTCTCATCGTAGTCAACACCTTGAATTTGTCGGAAACCCTTTGCGACAAGTCGAGATTTATAGACAGTAATATTACCATCAGCATCTGTTTTTCTTTTGAAGATCCATTTATTCTCGACAGCCTTGCGGCTATCGTGTAAGTCTACCAAAGTCCACACTTTGTTATCATACATGGATCCCATTTCGGATTTCATGGCTTCTTGCCATTTGTTGGAATCTGGGCTCATCATCGCTTCTTCATACGTCGCAGTGGTCTTCATCATTGTTGTCCACAATCATGACATTTAGACAAGGATCATACCAATCAGGAGTGGCACGTTCCCTTGTCGATCCGCGAGGTTCGTAGCTATCTCATTTGAAGTTTCATGATCATTATCATTAGCTTCCTCTCGTTGCTCGTGTAGGCGGCACAGAACAACTTTCGGCATCGCGCTACTCGATCAACAAGTGAAGATTCATCAATCTCATCGAGTTCTACTTTTCTTCCCAGTCACTTCTTTAGTGAGAAATTCTTTCTCAAGAAAGGTTCCGTTCTTAGCAACAAAGATTTTGCCTTCGGATCTGTGATAGAAAGTGTACCCTATAGTTTCTTTAGGGTATCCTATGAAGACGCATTTCTCCGCTTTGTGTTCTAGCTTGTCCGGTTGTAACTTCTTTACATAGGCTTCGCAACCCCAAATTTTAAGGAACGACAGCTTAGGTTTCTTATTAAACCATAATTCATACGGTGTCGTTTCAACGGATTTTGATGGTGCTCTATTTAAAGTGAATGCGGCTGTCTCTAATGCATAACTCCAAAATGATAAAGGTAAATCAGTAAGAGACATCATAGAACGAACCATATCTAAGAGAGTTCGATTACGACGTTCGGACACACCGTTTCGTTGAGGTGTTCCTAGCGGTGTCAATTGTGAAAGTATTCCACATTTCTTTAAATGCATGCCAAACTCATAACTAAGATATTCACCTCCGCGATCAGATCATAGAAATTTAATCTTCTTGTTACGTTGATTTTCTACTTCACTTTGGAATTCCTTAAACTTCTCGAAAGTTTCGGACTTATGTTTCATGAAATAGATATACCCATATCTATTCAGATCATCTGTGAAGGTTAGAACATAATGATAACCACCGCGCGATGCTACACTCATTGGTCCGCACACATCGGTATGTATGATTTCCAATAAGTCAGTAGCTCGCTCCATAATACCAGAGAATGGAGTCTTAGTCATTTTCCCCATTAGACATGCTTCACATCTATCAAGTGACTCAAAGTCAAGTGATTCAAGTAATCCATCGGTATGGAGTTTCTTCATGCGTTTCACTCCAATATGACCAAGACGACAGTGCCACATATAAGTAGAATTATCATTCAATTTAATTCGCTTAGCATCAATGTTATGTATATGTGTATCACTACTATCGAGATCTAACAGAAATAAGCCATTCTTTTCAGGTGCTCGACCATAAAAGATATTATTCATAAAAATAGAACAACCATTATTCTCAGACTTCCATCATGCAACTGAAGAAGTGTTTCGATGCTTCATAGCATTCCACGGCCGCATGAGTTTCAAATATAGTTTTCAACTCATTGACCAACTCATGAGGATCGTGGTGCTCAAAACGTTTTTGAAGATCGGCTTCTAGACTGCACAGGATGGCACACTGAACTTGAGAGTACCGAGTTTTCCGAGTCGCGTAAACATTCTTTACTTCATCGGTTTCAGCTTCGCAGAGGGTCACCTAGCGGTGCATCAAGCACATATTGCAGGTTTCCACCATTGAGGAAGATCCTCACATGACTGAACCAGCCAGTGAAGTTGCTACCGTTGTTCTTAAGCTTTTCTTTCTCTAGGAACTGGTTAAAATTGATTGAGGACGCCATATCTACAACATATATTTGCAATAGTTTAGACTAAGTTTATGGCAAATTGAGTTCAAATTTTAATTCAACATAATTAAAAATCTAGGTGAACTCCCACTCAAAACAATATCCCTCGCATTGTCTTAGTGATCACACGAACCAAATCCACTACACCTAAGTCCGATCATCACGAGACAAGGTGTAATTTCAATGGCGAACACTCAAAGTGTTCATCATATCAATCATATGATTCATGCTCTACCTTTCGGTATCACGTGTTCCGAGACCATGTCTGTACATGCTAGGCTCGTCAAGGCCACCTTAGTATCCGCATGTGCAAATCGGCTTGCACCCGTTGTATGCACTTGTTGATTCTATCACACCCGATCATCACGAGATGCTTCGAATCGACAAGTCTTGGCAACGGTGCTACTAAGGATGAACACTTTATTATCTTGATATTTTAGTGAGAGGGATCATCTTATAATGCTACCGTCGCGATCTAAGCAAAATAAGATGCATAAAAGGATTAACATCACATGCAGTTCATATGTGATATGATATGGCACCTTTGTCTTTGCGCCTTTGATCTTCATCTCCAAAGCACGGACATGATCTCCATCATCAACGGGCATGATCTCCATCATCGTCGGCGTAGCGTCAAGGTCAATGGCGCCGTCTTCATGATTGTTCTCCCATGTAGCAATTATTACAACTTCTTTGAAATACTACTCAACATGAAATTTAAAGACAACCATAAGGCTCCTGCCGGTTGATACGCCTCCGACGTATCGATAATTTCTTATGTTCCATACCACATTATTGATGATATCTACATGTTTTATGCACACCTTATGTCATATTCGTGCATTTTCTGGAACTAACCTATTAACAAGATGCCGAAGAGCCGCTTGTCATGTTTCGCTGTTTTTGGTTTCAGTAAATCCTAGTAGCGAAATATTCTCGGAATTGGACGAAATCAACGCCCAGTGGTCCTATTTTGCCACGAAGCTTCCGAAGACCGAAGGAGAGTCGAAGTGGGGCCACGAGGTGGCGTAACACCAGGGCGGCGCGGCCCAGTGCCCCGGCCGCGCCGACCCATGGTGTGGGCCCCTCGTGCCGCCTCTTTACCTGCCCTTCCGCCTACAAATAGCCTCCGTCGCGAAACCCCCGCACCGAGAGCCACGATACGGAAAACCTTCCGGATACGCCGCCGCCGCCAATCCCATCTCGGGGATTTTGGAGATCTCCTCCGGCACCCCGCCGGAGAGGGGATTCATCTCCCGGAGGACTCTTCACCGCCATGGTCGCCTCCCGGAGTGATGAGTGAGTAGTTCACCCCTGGACTATGGGTCCATAGCAGTAGCTAGATGGTTGTCTTCTCCTCATTGTGCTTCATTGTTGGATCTTGTGAGCTGCCTAACATGATCAAGATCATCTATCTCGTAATGCTATATGTTGTGTTTGTCGGGATCCGATGGATAGAGAATACTATGTTATGTTAATTATCAAGTTATTACCTATGTGTTGTTTAAGATCTTGCATGCTCTCCGTTATTAGTAGAGGCTCGGCCAAGTTTTCGCTATTAACTCCAAGAGGGAGTATTTATGCTCGATAGTGGGTTCATGTCTCCGTGAATCTGGGGGAGTGACGAAACCCCTAAGGTTATGGATGTGTTGTTGCCACTAGGGATAAAACATTGATGCTATGTCCGAGGATGTAGTTATTGATTACATTACGCACCATACTTAATGCAATTGTCTCGTTGTTTTGCAACTTAATACTCGGAAGGGGTTCGGACGATAACCTCGAAGGTGGACTTTTTAGGCATAGATGCATGCCGGATAGCGGTCTATGTACTTTGTCGTAATGCCCAATTAAATCTCACTATATTTATCATGACATGTATGTGCATTGTTATGCCCTCTCTATTTGTCAATTGCCCGACCGTAATTTGTTCACCCAACATGCTTTTATCTTATGGGAGAGACACCTCTAGTGAACTCGTGGACCCCGGTCCATTCTTTTATACTCGAAATACAAATCTGCTGCAATACTTGTTCTTTACTCGTGTTCTTGCAAACAATCATCTTCCACACAATATGGTTAATCCTTTGTTACAGCAAGCCGGTGAGATTGACAACCTCATCACGTTTCGTTGGGGCAAAGTACTTTGGTTGTGTTGTGCAGGTTCCACGTTGGCGCCGAATCTCCGGTGTTGCGCCGCACTACATCCCGCCGCCATCAACCTTCAACGTGCTTCTTGACTCCTACCGGTTCGATTAAACCTTGGTTTCTTATCGAGGAAACTTGCCACCGTGCGCATCACACCTTCCTCTTGGGGTTCCCAACGAACGTGTCAACTACACGCATCAAGCAAATTTCTGGCGCCGTTGCCGGGAGATCAAGACACGCCGCAAGGGGAGTCTCCACTTCCCAATCTCTTTACTTTGTTTTTGTCTTGCTTTATTTTATTTACTACTTTGTTTGCTGCATTATATCAAAACACAAAAAAATAGTTGCTAGCTTTACTTTATTTACTGTCTTGCACTCTTTATCAAAAACACACAAAAATTAGTTACTCGCATTTACTTTATTATCATGTCTAGTCCCGTAGTTGTTACTCTATCACCTGAGGAATCAATCTTCACTTTTAAACAAGGAGGTGAAGAGAATTTTAAAGAAGCATGGTCTAGAATTTTTTATTCTTATAGTAAAACTGAACCTAAAATGACCTTAAGCTTGCTTCTTAGTAATTTCTATTTTGGGCTTATTCTTCGTTATAGATATTGTTGGAGATATGCCCAAGAGGCAATAATAAAAGTGGTTATTATATATCTTTATGTTTATGATAAATGTTTATATACCATGCTATAATTGTATTAACCGAAACATTGATATATGTGTGATATGTAAACAACAAAGAGTCCCTAGTATGCCTCTTAACTAGCTTGTTGATTAATGGATGATTAGTTTCATAATCATGAACATTGGATGTTATTAATAACAAGGTTATATCATTGTATGAATGATGTAATGGATACACCCAATTAAGCGTAGCATAAGATCTCGTCATTAAGTTATTTGCTATAAGCTTTCGATACATAGTTACCTAGTCCTTATGACCATGAGATCATGTAAATCACTTATACCGGAAAGGTACTTTGATTACACCAAACGCCACCGCGTAAATGGGTGGTTATAAAGGTGGGATTAAGTATCCGGAAAGTATGAGTTGAGGCATATGGATCAACAATGGGATTTGTCCATCCCGATGACGGATAGATATACTCCGGGCCCTCTCGGTGGAATGTCGTCTAATGTCTTGCAAGCATATGAAAAAGTTCATAAGAGACCACATACCACGGATACGAGTAAAGAGTACTTGTCGGAGACGAGGTTGAACAAGGTATAGAGTGATACCGAAGATCAAACCTCTGACAAGTAAAATATCGCGTGACAAAGGGAATTGGTATTGTATGTGAATGGTTCATTCGATCACTAAAGTCATCGTTGAATATGTGGGAGCCATTATGGATCTCCGGATCCCGCTATTGGTTATTGGTCGGAGTGAGTACTCAACCATGTCCGCATAGTTCACGAACCGTAGGGTGACACACTTAAAGTTGGATGTTGAAATGGTAGTACTTGAATATGGAATGGAGTTCGAATATTTGTTCTGGAGTCCCGGATGAGATCCCGGACATCACGAGGAGTTCCGAATGGTCCGGAGAATAAGATTCATATATAGGATGTCATTTTATGTGAATTAAAATGTCGCGGAAGGTTCTATGAAAGGTTCTAGAAGGTTCTAGAAAAGTCCTGAAGAAACCACCAAGGAAGGTGGAGTCCACATGGGACTCCACCTCCATGGCCGGCCAACCCTAGTGGGGAGGAGTCCCAAGTGGACTCCCCTTAGGGGGCCAGCCACCCCCCATATGGGAGGTGGAACTCCCACCTCTAGTGGGAGTCCTAGCTCGGGCTAGGTTTCCCTCCATATGGAAGGTTTTTGGTTCGGGTCTTTTTCGAAGACTTGGATACCAACACTTGGGGTTCCACCTATATAATGAGGGGCATAGGGGAGGGGGCCGGCCACCACAAAGCCACAAGTTGGCCGCACCCCCTTGAGGCCGGCCACCCCCTCCCAAACCCTAGTCGCCCCCTCTCCTCCATATCTCCCGCGTAGCTTTAGCGAAGCTCCGCCGGAGTTCTCCACCGCCACCGACACCACACCGTCGTGCTGTCGGATTCAAGAGGAGCTACTACTTCCGCTGCCCGCTGGAACGGGGAGGTGGACGTCGTCTTCATCAACAACCGAACGTGTGACCGAATACGGAGGTGCCGCCCGTTCGTGGCGCCGGAACCGATCGTGATCAAGATCTTCTACGCGCTTTGCAAGCGGCAAGTGAACGTCTACCGCAGCAACAAGATCCTCATCTTGTAGGCTTTGGAATCTCTTCAAGGGTGAGACTCGATACCCCTCGTTGCTACCGTCTTCTAGATTGCATCTTGGCTTGGATTGCGTGTTCGCGGTAGGAAATTTTTTGTTTTCTATGCAACGTTATCCTACAGATGGTATCGAGCCGTGTCTATGCATAGATGGTTGCACGAGTAGAACACAATGGTTTTGTGGGTGTTGATGCTCTTGTTATCTTTAGTTGAGTACTTTGCATCTTTATGACATAGTGGGATGAAGCGGCTCGGACTAACTTTACATGACCGCGTTCATGAGACTTGTTTCTCGTTCGACATGCAACTTGTATTGCATAAGAGGCTTTGCGGGTGTCTCGTCTCTCCTACTATAGTAAAGATTCAATTTACTCTTCTATTGACAACATTAGTATCAACGTTGTGGTTCATGTTCGTAGGTAGATTAGATCTCTCTCGAAAACCCTAAACCACGTAAAATATGCAAACCAAATTAGAGACGTCTAACTTGTTTTTGCAGGGTTTGGTGATGTGATATGGCCATAATGTGATGATGAATATGCATGAGATGATCATTATTGTATTGTGGCAACCGGCAGGAGCCTTATGGTTGTCTTTAAATTTCATGTTGAGTAGTATTTCAAAGTAGTTGTAATAGTTGCTACATGGAGGACAATCATGAAGACGGCGCCATTGACTTTGACGCTACACCGACGATGATGGAGATCATGCCCGAAGATGATGGAGATCATGTCCGTGCTTTGGAAATGAAGATCAAAGGCGCAAAGACAAAAGGGCCATATCATATCACATATGAACTGCATGTGATGTTAATCCTTTTATGCATCTTATTTTGCTTAGATGCGACGGTAGCATTATAAGATGATCCCTCACTAAAATCTCAAGATAATAAAGTGTTCATCCTTAGTAGCACCGTTGCCAAGACTTGTCGCTTCAAGCATCTCGTGATGATCGGGTGTGATAGAATCAACAAGTGCATACAACTGGTAGCAAGCCAGCTTTGCACATGCGGATACTAAGGTGGCCTTGACGAGCCTAGCATGTACGTACATGGTCTCGAACACATGATACCGAAAGGTAGAGCATGAATCATATGATTGATATGATGAACACTTTGAGTGTTCGCTATTGAAATTACACCTTGTCTCGTGATGATCTGGACTTAGGTGTGGTGGATTTGGTTCGTGTGATCACTAAGACAATGCGAGGGATATTGTTTTGAGTGGGAGTTCACCTAGATTTTTAATTATGTTGAATTAAAATTTGAACTCAATTTGTCATAAACTTAGTCTAAACTATTGCAAATATATGTTGTAGAGATGGCATCCCCAATCAATTTTAACCAGCTTCCTAGAGAAAGAAAAGCTTAAGAGCAACTGTAGCAACTTCACCGATCGGTTCCAGCCATGTGAGGATCTTCCTCTCTCGCGGAAATCTGCAATATGTGCTTGATGCACCGCTAGGTGACCCTCCCGCGTAAACCGAAACCGATGAAGTAAAAGCTGTTTACGAGACTCTGAAAACTCGGTACTCTCAAGTTCAAGGTGCCATCCCGTGCGTAGCCTGAATCCGATCTTCAAAAACGCTTTGAGCACCACGATCCTCATGAGTTGATGAATGAGCCGAAAGCTATTTTTGAGACTCATGCGGCCGTGGAATGCTATGAAGCATCGAAACATTTCTTCAACTGTATGATGGAAGAAGGCAGCTCCATTAGTGAGCACATGCTCGCCATGACCGGCATGCGAAGAAACTCGTGACTTGGGAATAGTGATTCCTAACAGCATCGGGATTAATCGTGTCCTTCAATCACCGCCACCAAGTTACAAGAACTTTGTGATGAACTACAATATGCGTAACATGAACAAGGAGTTACTCGAACTCTTTGGCATGCTAAAAGCCGCCGAGATTGAGATCAAGAAAGAGCACCAAGTGTTGATGGTCAACAAGACCACCAGCTCAAGAAACAGGCAAGTCTAAGGGAAAATTCAAGAAGGGTGGCAAGAAAGCTGCCACGCTCCTATGAAACCTAAGAACGGCCCTAAGCCCGATGCCGAGTGCTATTACCGCAAGGAGAAGGGACACCGGAAGCGTAATTGCTCCAAGTATTTGGCGGATCTCGAAGAGCGGCCTTGTCAAGAAGAAGAAAGAAGGTATATCTCGATATACATGTTATAGATGTTTATCTCACTCGGTTCTCGCTCTAGTACCTGGGTATTTGATACTCGGTTCGGTTGCTCATATTTGTAACTCGAAACAGAACTAAAGAATAAACGAAGACTACCGAAAGATGAAGTGACGATGCGCGTTGGAAATGGATCCAAAGTCGATGTGATCGCTGTCGGCACACTTCCTCTACATCTACCATCGGGATTAGTTTTAAGCCTAAATAATTGTTATTTTGTACCCGCGTTGAGCATGAACATTATATCTGGATCTTGTTTAATGCAAGACTGTTATTCATTCAAGTCTCGAGAATAATGATTGTTCTATTTTTATGAATAATATCTTTTATGGTCGAGCACCCGAAAAGAATGGCTTATTTCTGTTAGATCTCGATAGTAGTGATACGCATATACATAACATTGATGCTAAGCTGAATTAAATTGAATGATAATTCTACTTATATGTGGCACTCGTCGTCTTGGTCATATTGGAGTGAAGCGCATGAAGAAACTCCATACCGATGGATTACTTGAATCACTTGACTTTGAGTCACTTGATAGATGCGAAGCATGTCTAATGGGAAAAATGACTAAGACTCCATTTTCTCGGTATGATGGAGCGAGCTACCGACTTATTGGAAATCATACATACCGATGTGTGCGGACCAATGAGCGTAGCATCGCGCGGTGGTTATCGTTATGTTCTAACCTTCACAGATGATCTGAGTAGATATGGGTATATCTATTCATGAAACATAAATCCGAAACTTTTGAGAAGTTTAAGGAATTCCAAAGTGAAGTAGAAAATCAACGTAACAAGAAGATTAAATTTCTACGATCTGATCGCGGAGGTGAATATCTGAGTTATGAGTTTGGCATGCATTTAAAGAAATGCGGAATACTTTCACAATTGACACCGCCGGAAACACCACAACGAAACGGTGTGTCCGAACATCGTAATCGAACTCTCTTAGATATGGTTCGTTCTATGATGTCTCTTACTGATTTGCCGTTATCATTTTGGAGTTATGCATTAGAGACAACTGCATTCACTTTAAATAGAGCACCATCAAAACCGTAGAAACGACACCGTATGAATTATGGTTTAATAAGAAACCTAAGTCTGTCGTTCCTTAAAGTTTGGGGTTGCGAAGCCTATGTAAAAAAGTTACAACCGGACAAGCTAGAACCCAAAGCGAGAAATGCATCTTCATAGGATACCCTAAGGAAACTATAGGGTACACTTTCTATCACGCATCCGAAGACAAAATCTTTGTTGCTAAGAACGGAACCTTTCTTGAGAAAGAATTTCTCACTAAAGAAGTGACTGGAAGAAAAGTAGAACTCGATGAGATTGATGAATATATACTTATTTATCAGAGTAGCGCAAAGCACTCGAGTTGTACTCGTACCGCCTACACCGGCAACAGAGGAAGCTAATGATAATGATCATGAAACTTCGAACGAGGAAACCATCGAATCCTCGCAGATCGACAAGGGAACGTGCCACTCCCGATTGGTATGATCCTTGTCTAAATGTCATGATTGTGGATAACAATAATGAGGACCCCGCGACGTATGAAGAAGCGATGATGAGCCCGTATTCCAACAAATGGCAAGAAGCCATGAAATCCGAAATGGGATCCATGTATGATAACAAAGTATGGACTTTGGTAGACTTACCCGATAGCCGCAAGATCTGTCGAGAATAAATGGATCTTCAAGAGAAAAACAGATGCCGATGGTAATATTACCGTCTATAAAGCTCGACTTGTCGCAAAGGGTTTCCGACAAATTCAAGGTGTTGACTACGATGAGACTTTCTCACCTGTAGCGAAGCTAAAATCTATGAGGATTTTGTTAGCAATAGCTGCATTTTTCGATTATGAGATTTGGCAGATGGATGTCGAAACGGCGTTCCTTAATGGAGACATTGAGGAAGAGTTGTATATGATACAACCCAAAGGTTTTGTCGATCCTAAAAATGCTGACAAAGTATGCAAACTTCAGCGTTCAATCTATGGACTGAAGCAAGCATCAAGAAGTTGGAACCGACGCTTTGATAAGGTGATCAAAGACTTCGGGTTTATACAAGTGTCATGGAGAGGCCTCGTATTTACAAGAAAGTGAGTGGGAGCTCTATAGCATTCCCGATATTATATGTAGATGACGTATTATTGATTGGGAATGATATAGAACTATTAAGCAAAGGTAAAAGGTTATTTGAATAACAGTTTTTCAATGAAAGACCTTGGTGAAGCATCGTATATATTAGGCATCAAGATTTATAGAGATAGATCAAGACGCCTAATAGGGGTATCACAGAAGTACATACTCGGACAAGATTCTAAAGAAGTTTAGAATGGACGAAAGTAAGAAAGGGTTTTTACCTATGTTACTGTGCAAGGTCTTGAGTAAGACTCAAGGACCGGCTACGACAGTAAGAAAGAGAAAGGATGAGTCGATCCCCTATGCTTCGGCAGTAGGCTCTATTATGTATGCCATGCTATGTACAAGACCGGATATAGCGCATGCTGTTAGTTTGACTAGCAGATATCAAAGTGATCCAGGAATGGACCACTGGACAACGGTCAAGAATATCCTGAAATACTTGAAAATAACTAAGGATATGTTTCTTTGTTATGGAGGTGACCAAGAGCTCGTTGTAACAAGTTACACCGATGCAAGTTGGAACACTGATCCTGATGACTCTAAGTCACAGTCTGGGTACGTGTTTATATTGAATGGTGCTGCAGTAGTCTGGGCAAGCTCGAAGCAAAGGCACGGTGGCGAAGTCTTCAACGGAATCGGAGTACATAGCGGCTTCGGAGGCTTCATCGAAGCGGTATGGATGAAGAGGTTCATTGTAGAGCTTGGTGTGGTTCCTAGTGCATTGGACCCACTAGTCATATACTCGTGACAACATGGGTGCCATCGCCAATGCACAAGAACCAAGGTCACACAAGAGGCCGAAGCATATCAAGCCGCGTTACCACTCGATTCGCGAGTACATCGAAGATGGAGAAGTAAAGATTTGCAAAGTACACACCGATCCGAATGTAGCAGATCCGTTGACTAAAGCTCTCCCTAGGGCAAAGCATGACCAACAACTGTAATGCCATGGGTGTTAGGTTCCTTACAATGTAATCTAGATTATTGACTCTAGTGCAAGTGGGAGATCTGTTGGAGATATGCCCAAGAGGCAATAATAAAAGTGGTTATTATATATCTTTATGTTTATGATAAATGTTTATATACCATGCTATAATTGTATTAACCGAAACATTGATACATGTGTGATATGTAAACAACAAAGAGTCCCTAGTATGCCTCTTAACTAGCTTGTTGATTAATGGATGATTAGTTTCATAATCATGAACATTGGATGTTATTAATAACAAGGTTATATCATTGTATGAATGATGTAATGGATACACCCAATTAAGCGTAGCATAAGATCTCGTCATTAAGTTATTTGCTATAAGCTTTCGATACATAGTTACCTAGTCCTTATGACCATGAGATCATGTAAATCACTTATACCGGAAAGGTACTTTGATTACACCAAACGCCACCGCGTAAATGGGTGGTTATAAAGGTGGGATTAAGTATCCGGAAAGTATGAGTTGAGGCATATGGATCAACAAGTGGGATTTGTCCATCCCGATGACTGATAGATATACTCGGGCCCTCTCGGTGGAATGTCGTCTAATGTCTTGCAAGCATATGAAAAAGTTCATAAGAGACCACATACCACGGTACTGAGTAAAGAGTACTTGTCAGAGACGAGGTTGAACAAGGTATAGAGTGATACCGAAGATCAAACCCTGGACAAGTAAAATATCGCGTGACAAAGGGAATTGGTATTGTATGTGAATGGTTCATTCGATCACTAAAGTCATCGTTGAATATGTGGAAGCCATTATGGATCTCCGCATCCCGCTATTGGTTATTGGTCGGAGTGAGTACTCAACCATGTCCGCATAGTTCACGAACCGTAGGGTGACACACTTAAAGTTGGATGTTGAAATGGTAGTACTTGAATATGGAATGGAGTTCGAATATTTGTTCGGAGTCCCGGATGAGATCCCGGACATCACGAGGAGTTCCGGAATGGTCCGGAGAATAAGATTCATATATAGGATGTCCTTTTATGTGAATTAAAATGTCGCGGAAGGTTCTATGAAAGGTTCTAGAAAAGTCCGGAAGAAACCACCAAGGAAGGTGGAGTCCACATGGGACTCCACCTCCATGGCCGGCCAACCCTAGTGGGGGAGGAGTCCCAAGTGGACTCCCCTTAGGGGGCCGGGCACTCCCCCCATATGGGAGGTGGAACTCCCACCTCTAGTGGGAGTCCTAGCTTGGCTAGGTTTCCCTCCATATGGAAGGTTTTGGTTCGGGTCTTATTCGAAGACTTGGATACCAACACTTGGGGTTCCACCTATATAATGATGGGCATAGGGAGGGGCCGGCCACCACAAAGCCACAAGTTGGCCGCACCCCTTGAGGCCGGCCACCACCTCCCAAACCCTAGCCGCCCCCTCTCCTCCATATCTCCCGCGTAGCTTTAGCGAAGCTCCGCCGGAGTTCTCCACCGCCACCGACACCACGCCGTCGTGCTGTCGGATTCAAGAGGAGCTACTACTTCTGCTGCCCGCTGGAACGGGGAGGTGGACGTTGTCTTCATCAACAACCGAACGTGTGACCGAATACGGAGGTGTTGCCCGTTCGTGGCGCCGGAACCGATCGTGATCAAGATCTTCTACGCGCTTTTGCAAGCGGCAAGTGAACGTCTACCGCAGCAATAAGAGCCTCATCTTGTAGGCTTTGGAATCTCTTCAAGGGTGAGACTCGATACCCCCTCGTTGCTACCGTCTTCTAGATTGCATCTTGGCTTGGATTGCGTGTTCGCGGTAGGAAAATTTTTGTTTTCTATGCAACGTTATCCTACAGATATGCCTTAGATGCTGTAGTGGGAGGAGATTTCCTTTATTGTGATGGGGATCAAGCTTTTAATGCTATAAGGAAATTGATTACATCATTTAGCTCTGATAATAATTTCTATCCATCTCATGCTAGTATGCATAATAGATTAAACACTATTGAAACAAATATATCTTGTTTAAAAGAAGTGTATAACCGAATTCGCGAATACTATGATTATGTTCCATTAAGCTTCGAACCTTCAATGTGGGTGCCTACTATTAAAGCTACTATTGGTGGTGAAACCTTCCCTGCTCGTTGTGATATTATGTCTGAGTTTTGCCTTATGCCTGAAAATATTTATAAATCTTTGACACTTTGGGAATTTATTGAAGGAGGAGAAGAAATAACTCTTACGGATAACTCTGTTGTAATTCCTAAGGGTATTGCTGAAGGTGTTTTCACAAACTTTTTTGGAAGGACGTTATCCACTGATTATCTTGTTATTGAATGTGTAGGGACAGGACAAATCACGCTTGGAAGATCCCTGCTGAAACTCATGGGAGCAGTCATAGATGTTGGGAAAGGCACTCTAAATTTTACCTCTACACCCGGATGCGGTCATGTATTCCCTAGACCAAAGAGTAAGAATAAGAGTAAGAAAGGTAAGAGCAACACCCCTGGTAAGAATGCCAATGCTTCATCTCTTGATGTTACTTGATATACACTTTCTGCGCCTAGCTGAAAGGCGTTAAAGAAAAGCGCTTATGGGAGACTACCCATGTTTTTACTACAGTATTTTTGTTTTGAATTTGAGTCTTGGAAGTTGTTTAATACTGTAGCAACCTCTCCTTATCTTAGTTTTATGTTTTGTTGTGCCAAGTAAAGTCTTTGATAGTAAAGTGAATACTAGATTTGGATTACCGCATGTAAACATGATTTCTTTTGTTGTCACGAATCTGGGTCTAATTCTCTGTAAGTAACTCAGAAAATTATGCCAATTTACGTGAGTGATCCTCAGATATATACGCATCTTTCATTCAATTTGGGCATTTTCATTTGAGCAAGTCTGGTACCTTAATAAAATCCATCTTTACGGACTGTTCTGTTTTGACAGATTCTGCCTTTTATTTTGCATTGCCTCTTTTGCTATGTTGGATGAATTTCTTTGATCCATTAATGTCCAAGTAGCTTTATGCAATGTCCAGAAGTGTTAAGAATGATTGTGTCACATCTGAACATGTTAATTTTTATTGTGCACTAACCCTCTAATGAGTTGTTTCGAGTTTGGTGTGGAGGAAGTTTTCAAGGATCAAGAGAGGAGTATGATACAATATGATCAAGGAGAGTGAAAGCTCTAAGCTTGGGGATGCCCCGTGGTTCACCCCTGCATATTCTAAGAAGACTCAAGCGTCTAAGCTTGGGGATGCCCAAGGCATCCCCTTGTTCATCGACAACATTATCAGGTTCCTCCCCCGAAACTATATTTTTATTCCGTCACATCTTATGCACTTTGCTTGGAGCGTCGGTTTGTTTTTGTTTTTGTTTTGTTTGAATAAAATGGATCCTAGCATTCACCGTATGGGAGAGAGACACGCTCCGTCGTAGCATATGGACAAGTATGTCCTTAGGCTTTACTCATAGTATTCATGGTGAAGTTTCTTCTTCGTTAAATTGTTATATGGTTGGAATTGGAAAATGCTACATGTAGTAATTCTAAAATGTCTTGGATAATTTGATACTTGACAATTGTTGTGCTCATGTTTAAGCTCTTGCATCATATAATTTGCACTTATTAATGAAGAAATACATAGAGCTTGCTAAAATTTGGTTTGCATATTTGGTCTCTCTAAAGTCTAGATAATATCTAGTATTGACTTTTGAACAACAAGGAAGACGGTGTAGAGTCTTATAATGTTTACAATATGTCTTTTATGTGAGTTTTGCTGCACCGTTCATCCTTGTGTTTGTTTCAAATAACCTTGCTAGCCTAAACCTTGTATCGAGAGGGAATACTTCTCATGCATCCAAAATCCTTGAGCCAACCACTATGCCATTTGTGTCCACCATACCTACCTACTACATGGTATTTCTCCGCCATTCCAAAGTAAATTGCTTGAGTGCTACCTTTAAAATTCCATCATTCGCCTTTACAATATATAGCTCATGGGACAAATAGCTTAAAAACTATTGTGGTATTGAATATGTACTTATGCACTTTATCTCTTATTAAGTTGCTCGTTGTGCGATAACCATGTTTCTGGGGACGCCATCAACTATTCTTTGTTGAATATCATGTGAGTTGCTATGCATGTCCATCTTGTCTAAAGTAAGAGAGATCTACCACCTTAATGGTTGGAGCTTGCATATTGTTAGAGAAGAACATTGGGCCGCTAACTAAAGCCATGATTCATGGTGGAAGTTTCAGTTTTGGACATATATCCTCAATCTCATATGAGAATAATAATTGTTGCCACATGCTTATGCATTAAAGAGGAGTCCATTATCTCGTTGTCCATGTTGTCCCTGTATGGATGTCTAAGTTGAGAATAATCAAAAGCGAGAAATCCAAAATGCGAGCTTTCTCCTTAGACCTTTGTACAGAGCGGCATGGAGGTACCCCATTGTGACACTTGGTTAAAACATGTGTATTGCGATGATCCGGTAATCCAAGCTAATTAGGACAAGGTGCGGGCACTATTAGTATACTATGCATGAGGCTTGCAACTTGTAAGATATAATTTACATAACTCATATGCTTTATTACTACCGTTGACAAAATTGTTTCATGTTTTCAAAATAAAAGCTCTAGCACAAATATAGCAATCGATGCTTTCCTCTTTGAAGGACCATTCCTTTTACTTTTATGTTGAGTCAGCTCACCTATCTCTCTCCACCTCAAGAAGCAAACACTTGTGTGAACTATGCATTGATTCCTACATACTTGCATATTGCACTTGTTATATTACTCTATGTTGACAATTATCCATGAGATACACATGTTATAAGTTGAAAGCAACCGCTGAAACTTAATCTTCCTTTGTGTTGGTTCAATACCTTTACTTTGATTTATTGCTTTATGAGTTAACTCTTATGCAAGACTTATTGATGCTTCTCTTGAAGTACTATTCATGAAAAGTCTTTGCTTTATGATTCACTTGTTTACTCATGTCATTACCATTGTTTTGATCGCTGCATTCATTAACTATGTTTACAAATAGTATGATCAAGGTTATGATGGCATGTCACTTCGTAAATTATCTTTGTTATCGTTTTACCCGCTCGGGACCAGCAGTAACTAAGCTTGGGGATGCCGATACGCCTCCGACGTATCGATAATTTCTTATGTTCCATGCCACATTATTGATGATATCTACATGTTTTATGCACACTTTATGTCATATTCGTGCATTTTCTCGGAACTAACCTATTAACAAGATGCCGAAGAGCCGCTGTCGTTTCTCGCTGTTTTTGGTTTCGTAAATCCTAGTAACGAAATATTCTCTGAATTGGACGAAATCAACGCCCGGGGTCCTATTTTGCCACGAAGCTTCCGGAAGACCGAAGGAGAGTCGAAGTGGGGCCACGAGGTGGCGTAACACCAGGGCGGCGCGGCCCAGGCCCTGGCCGCGCCGACCCATGGTGTGGGCCCCTCGTGCCGCCTCTTTACCTGCCCTTCCGCCTCTTTACCTGCCCTTCCGCCTACAAATAGCCTCCGTCGCGAAACCCCCAGTACCGAGAGCCACGATACGGAAAACCTTCCAGAGACGCCGCCGCCGCCAATCCCATCTCGGGGGATTCTCGAGATCTCCTCCGCACCCCGCCGGAGAGGGGATTCATCTCCCGGAGGACTCTTCACCGCCATGGTCGCCTCCGGAGTGATGAGTGAGTAGTTCACCCCCGGACTATGGGTCCATAGCAGTAGCTAGATGGTTGTCTTCTCCTCATTGTGCTTCATTGTTGGATCTTGTGAGCTGCCTAACATGATCAAGATCATCTATCTGTAATGCTATATGTTGTGTTTGTCGGGATCCGATGGATAGAGAATACTATGTTATGTTAATTATCAAGTTATTAACTATGTGTTGTTTAAGATCTTGCATGCTCTCCGTTATTAGTAGAGGCTCGGCCAAGTTTTCGCTATTAACTCCAAGAGGGAGTATTTATGCTCGATAGTGGGTTCATGTCTCCGTGAATCCGGGGAGTGACGAAACCCCTAAGGTTATGGATGTGTTGTTGCCACTAGGGATAAAACATTGATGCTATGTCCGAGGATGTAGTTATTAATTACATTACGCACCATACTTAATGCAATTGTCTCGTTGTTTTGCAACTTAATACCGGAAGGGGTTCTGATGATAACCCGAAGGTGGACTTTTTAGGCATAGATGCATGCTGGATAGCGGTCTATGTACTTTGTCGTAATGCCCAATTAAATCTCACTATATTTATCATGACATGTATGTGCATTGTTATGTCATCTCTATTTGTCAATTGCCCGACTGTAATTTGATCACCCAACATGCTTTTATCTTATGGGAGAGACACCTCTAGTGAACTGTGGACCCCGGTCCATTCTTTTATACTGAAATACAAATCTGCTACAATACTTGTTCTTTACTGTGTTCTTGCAAACAATCATCTTCCACACAATACGGTTAATCCTTTGTTACGAGCAAGCTCGAGTGAGATTGACAACCTCACCGTTTCGTTGGGGCAAAGTACTTTGGTTGTGTTGTGCAGGTTCCACGTTGGCGCCGGAATCTCCGGTGTTGCGCCGCACTACATCCCGCCGCCATCAACCTTCAACGTGCTTCTTGACTCCTACTGGTTCGATTAAACCTTGGTTTCTTACTGAGGGAAACTTGCCGCTGTGCGCATCACACCTTCCTCTTGGGGTTCCCAACGGACGTGTCAACTACACGCATCACCGGTTGCCACAATACAATAATGATCATCTCATACATATTCATCATCAAATTATGGCCATATCACATCACCAAACCCTGCAAAAATAAGTTAGACGTCTCTAATTTGGTTTGCATATTTTACGTGGTTTAGGGTTTTCGAGTAAGATCTAATCTACCTACGAACATGAACCACAACGGTGATACTAGTGTTGTCAATAGAAGAGTAAATTGAATCTTCACTATAGTAGGAGAGACAGACACCCGCAAAGCCACTTATGCAATACAAGTTGCATGTTGAGCGTGGAGCAAATCTCATGAACGCGGTCATGTAAAGTTAGCCCGAGCCGCTTCATCCCACTATGCCACAAAGATGCAAAGTACTCAAACTAAAGATAACAAAAGCATCAACGCCAACAAAAACATTGTGTTCTACTCGTGCAACCATCTATGCATAGACACGGCTCTGATACCACTGTAGGAATACGTTGCATAGAAAACAAAAAATTTCCTACCGCGAACACGCAATCCAAGCCAAGATGCAATCTAGAAGACGGTAGCAACGAGGGGATTATCGAGTCTCACCCTTGAAGAGATTCCAAAGCCTACAAGATGAGGCTCTTGTTGCTGCGGTAGACGTTCACTTGCCGCTTGCAAAAGTGCGTAGAAGATCTTGATCACGGCGCCACGAACGGGCAGCACCTCCATACTCGGTCACACGTTCGGTTGTTGATGAAGACGACGTCCACCTCCCCGTTCCAGCGGGCAGTGGAAGTAGTAGCTCCTCTTGAATCCGACAGCACGACGGCGTGGTGTCGGTGGCGGTGGAGAATCCCGGCGGAGCTTTGCTAAGCGTGCGGGGAAGAAGGAGGAGTGGGGCGGCTAGGGTTTGGGGAGACGGGGGCGCCGACCATCTAGGGGGTGCGGCCAGCTTGTGGTCTTGGGGTGGCCGGCCTCCTCCACTTGGCCCCTCATTATATAGGTGGAAGCCCCAAGTGTTGGACTACAAGTCTCCGAATAAGACCCGAACCAAAAACCTTCCATGTGATAGGGAAACCTACCCAAGGTGGGAATCCCACTTGGGGTGGGATTCCCCCCTTCCATGTGGGGGGGTGGCCGGCCCCCTTAGGGGAGTCCACTTGGGACTCCTCCCCTTAGGGTTGGCCGGCCATGGGAGGTGGAGTCCCTCCGGGACTCCGCCTTCCTTAGTGGTTTCTTCCGGACTTTTCTAGAACCTTCTAGAACCTTCCATAGAACCTTCCGGATCATTTTAAATCTTATAAAATGACTTCCTATATATGAATCTTATTCTCCGGACCATTCCGAACTCCTCGTGATGTCCGGGATCTCATCCGGGACTCCGAACAAATATTCGAACTCCATTCCATATTCAAGTTCTACCATTTCAACATCCAACTTTAAGTGTGTCACCCTACGGTTCGCGAACTATGCGGACATGGTTGAGTACTCACTCCGACCAATAACCAATAGCGGGATCTGGAGATCCATAATGGCTCCCACATATTCAACGATGACTTTTAGTGATCGAATGAACCATTCACATACGATACCAATTCCCTTTGTCACGCGATATTTTACTTGTCCGAGGTTTGATCATCGGTATCACTCTATACCTTGTTCAACCTCGTCTCCTGATAAGTACTCTTTACTCGTACCGTGGTATGTGGTCTCTTATGAACTTATTCATATGCTTGCAAGACATTAGACGACATTCCACCGAGAGGGCCCAGAGTATATCTATCCGTCATCGGGATGGACAAATCCCACTGTTGATCCATATGCCTCAACTCATACTTTCCGGATACTTAATCCCACCTTTATAACCACCCATTTACGCAGTGGCGTTTGATGTAATCAAAGTACCTTTCCGGTATAAGTGATTTACGTGATCTCATGGTCGAAAGGATTAGGTAACTATGTATCGAAAACTTATAGCAAATAACTTAATGACGTGATCTTATGCTACGCTTAATTGGGTGTGTCCATTACACCATTCATATAATGATATAACCTTGTTATTAATAACATCCAATGTTCATGATTATGAAACTAATCATCTATTAATCAACAAGCTAGTTAAGAGGCATACTAGGGACTCTTTGTTGTTTACATATCACACATGTATAAATGTTTTGGTTAATACAATTATAGCATGGTATATAAACATTTATCATAAACATAAAGATATATAATAACTACTTTTATGATTGCCTCTTGGGCATATCTCCAACAGTTTCTAGTGAGGGTAAATATTCAACCCACTCGGGTTTTAAAAATAAAACCACAATTTCTTTGTTCTGCTGCTTTAACTTGGTTGCATAGCACTATGGTACGTGGCACCCTAAGTCATGGTAGCACTAGATATATTCTTGTTCCCTGAGCACTATGTAACGCGAATTTCTGGATCTACCGTTTATAATCGTGTATTGTGCCCCCTCGGTATGGACGGATGGGCCCAATAACGCTCTAGTGTTCGATGAATAAGTAGGTTTCCAAAGTATATGAATCTCAATGTACATCATTTGGTAAGCATAATTGCATGGTTCTTCCATATATTTTTCTGAGTGGAACTTGTTTTCACTATCATACTATGTTGAATTTTCTCTTTTTCTAAATCTTTCTTCTATTGATGTGAACATAACCCAAAAATTATGAACACAAGACCACCATTTCATTCTAGCAAAATAGTTTACCACACTATCATGACACTTTGAACGCCCCCCCCCCCCCCCCCACCACCCACCCTCCAGTGCACAAAAATCAACTATTTCTAAAATAACAAAATGTTACTCACTAGTTATAGGACAACACGTTTCTCCGATTGGTGTACACTCTTCTCATGAACAATTGTTACCTCATAAGAAAAAAATTGAGTTGCCAAAACATTTTTGTGAATTATATAAACAAGCAGTTGAGAGGGACTCAACATATTGAACACAATGCGTTCGCATTGAAGATTTCTGTAGAGTGGCATTGTTGACAACAATCATACACACATTGTGTAACTCATTATTAAGGTATAGATATGTGTACACAAAAGTCGAGAACAATGCAATTGGTTCACACCGTAACAACAACATATAAGATGGTCTTATACTATGCGCTCCACATTATGTGGAGAAGAAAAAGAACATGTTATAAAGTCGATATGTCTTAGTCACATCTCTTGAATTCAATCTTTCATCTGTATGAACATATGTAACGATTAAATAAATTAAGATGATGCATCAAAAAGATAATATCTAGTACAATAGATAGATTTCAATTGAAGAGACCATTCTAGTCTAAGAGAAGAGAATTTTCGTCCTTTCCAAATCAGCAATCACCCGACGTGAGTGCACTGAGACTAAAACAATGCTACCTCCTCCATCACGGAATACATGGCCTCTGATTTTGGTGAGAAGACAATGCTTTCTCAATTTGATCAAGTATATGTACAGAAAAAGGAAGACAAAAACCAGTCTACAATATCAAATCAATATTACGGAGTAATAAATATATTATAGGATATATTTCCATGGTATAGTTACTCAATGTTGTATTTAGTGATATCCCCTTCCGTATATGTATATATGTGGCCAAATTTGTAAGCTTGGACCTTTGAGGCTTTGACTATATTCGACGGAGGGAGTAACATTACATACTCCGTAGTTTTTTTTCCTAGGGTAGCTAACATCGCACAATCATGTTTTCCTTTTTCACACTAACAATCTAACTTAACAATTAAGAAAAATTGATAAAAATATTGCTTAACTCTACAATTATTTCATTAAAAAAACTCTAAAGTGACACTCTGAAGTTTTTATTTAGTTTCTCTTTTATCATCTTGTCCAAAAGAGAAAGTTCTTCTAATTGTATGATTTTTTTTTTTGTTTGAGGGAAAGTAGAATTTGATCAACAAGTTCATAAATACAGATTCTGATGCTTCGGTAAACCACACCCGACGACCATAATGTTGCATATAATAGAAATTCGAAATTCTAGCAACTATATGGATATCCTAGTTAGGGTCCCAACTTTCATATAAAACTGAGCTACCTCAAAATCCTTTGATCTTTTGTCAATCTCACCCAGAATGGATTTGTAGCTGCAGAGGCGATTCTCGTTCTTCATTTTTATAATAACCATTCTGAAGAGATCTTCCTGGTCGGGAGTGTATATCCTCCACTTTAAGGAGGATCGTGGGTCGCTGCTCACGATGGCAATTTTATCCACGGATCCGGGTATCCACGGATATTCGACCCGCCGGGCACGGGTATGGAGGGTTGATTGTGTCCATGGATTTCACGGGGCGGATATCCGATAATTCATGGAGCGGGCATGGGCAGAGCTTTTGCTCCATGGATATTCGATGGATATCCAACTGACATGTGGGACCCACATGTCAGTGACACATGATTTAAGCTTTAATGATTTTATACTCTAAATAATCACAGAACCGCCTTGTGCTGGTAGGGCTTCCGCCGGCCGCATTGACTGTGGATCTTCGTTGATTGCTCCGCCTCCTCGACAATGTGATATATTGTTGCTTTGATATTCCTATGAATTTTTGACATAATTACGGTTGAAATAATGTTGAAATGCTGCCAAAATATTCATGTTAGCTTATTATTTATGAAATGCAAGTGAAAAATTGCTGAAATGGTACTCAAATTTTATGGGCATGGATATCCAGGTATCTATCGGATTTGGATTTGGGGCGACATCCATGCCCATGGATAATTTCGTGGGCGGGGCAGAGCGAGACTGATGGATTTGGGCATGGATCTGGTTTTCCTATATCCGTCCAAACCCGCTCCATTGCCATCCTTAGTCGCTGCGCCGAAGGAACTTCCTGCTAGCCTGGTCCAAATGTAACCAATAAATGTATTGTTTCATTTTTTCATTTTTTCAGTTTAGATTTTGAAAACATTAAAAGTCGATAAATGCTCAACTTAGAAAAAGTTAAACTTGAAAAAAAGTTCAATCTAAAATGATCACATTTTAAAAAGTTCAAATTTGAAAAGATTGAAATTTTAAAATTTCTAATTTGATAAGGTTTAAATTTAAATACTTCAAATTTTAAATTACATATTTCAAAAACGTTTATAAAAAATCAACCGAAAATGAGAAGGAAACCAAAAAATCCAGAGAAAAAAATCAGCAGCGGAATCCAAACAAAAAAGAAGAATACCGAAAGAACCCCGAAAAAACTGAACTAAACCGCCAACCTACCTAATGGGCCTAGCCCAACCTACCCCCCCCCCTTTCCCCAGTCTTGGTCCCAGGGGGTGTTGTACGGTGCTCGCACGGCACCGCACACCCCTACACGCGCGAGGTGGCTTGCAGGGCCGCGGCCCAGCAACATCAGGTAACTGATTTTCCTTTTTGTTTCTTTATTTTCCTTTTCTGTTGTTCTTTTGTATAGTGTGGATATTTTTGAAAAATTAAAAATTCTGAATTCTGAATATTTAAATTTGAATAATTTTTAAAATTGAACCTTTTGTAAATTTGAACAATTTAAAAAATGACTTTTGAATAAAATTCCAAAATCGTCCGAAGTATAAAATTTGTTCAAATTTCAAAATTCTTCCAAAATTTGGAAATTCGTTCAACGTTAAAAATCGTTCAAATTTTAAAATTTGTTCAAATTTCAAAATTCATCCAAGATTAAAAATTTGTTCAAATTTCAAAATTCGTTCAAAATTTAAAATTTGTTCAAGTTTTAAAATTCGTTCAAGATAGAAAATTTGTTCAAATTTTGTCAAACTCGAACAATTTTCAAATTTGATAATTTTCAGAAAAAAAAATTAAACAGAAAAATAAAATATGAGAACAAAAAAACACTGAAAAAAGAAAACATAAAAGAGAAGAGAAAACAGAAAACAGAAAAGAAAAGGTAAAAGAAAAAAACAGGAAAAAATCGCCTAACCGGGCCGGCCCACACCGCGCGCGGGGGCGTGCGGCGCGGTGCAGCTAGCGACCTGGTCGGCATATAAGAATTCCGCTGGTCCCATGATATAATCTTCTGGGCTATCCAACATATATCATCTGGGCTGTCCAACATCTTGTGCCATGTGTATCGGTGCCAATAGGTGGCCCATTAAGATGCCAGTGAATTAGTGATGCCGTTCCTCGTGATAGGCCTTTAAATACTCGTATCACAGGTACCATTGTACTGTACCAATAGCGATGGCAGACCGGACTACCGACTTCATCTTTTATCTCTTTGATTCGAAGGGAGGAGTTCTGAATTGATCTATCTATGAGTACCGTAAATTCAATTAGCAAAGGCAACCGATAGTTTTCCTAGAAATGATCTCTTCGGAAGGAAGGACCGCAGAATCGCCGACTTCATGGATTGATAAATCATGTCCAGTGCTCCTGCGGATACATAAGCGTCAGCACATTCTCTTCCTCCTTGTTTATGTTGTACTTCCTCCATCCTAAAATATCAGATATTTTGATAAATTGACTAGAACATAATCTCTTCATCCATAAAAGAATATCTTAAATTTATTAGATATATTCAAATTTATATCAATCTTAAATTATTATATTACGGGACTGAGGTAAAACGCTCTTGGAGACGTCATGTAATTGTGTATACACTGCAAGATGGCGATGTATGCATCTACTTATTGAGCTATTGTACTGTAACTAATTTGTACTGTTCTCGCAAAAAAAAAAACTAATTTGTACTGTAGGTAGCTGCGTTGTTCCAGATCAGCACCGATCCATAACGCGGGCTGAAGAAAATACGAAGTTGGCCACGGGCGCCTGCGATCGCGCTACGTACCGCTGTGGACCGTGCTTGAGGACCATCGGTGGGCACACTGGCACTGAGCCACCTGGGACACCTGGATATAAAATTCTAAATGTATCATCGAACAAACCAAGATAGGGCAAAAGAAAACAGGATAGCGCCACGAGAGGGGATATTCACACTAGCTAGCGCCATAGCCGCATTTTTGTTCATGGCGACACTCCAGTTTCCAAAAAATGCAAACTAAAATTCTAGATATACATTGTGTTGTGTCTTGTGCATCCGTGAAGTTTCATCGAAAAATATATCAAAATGTGGCCTGCAGAAAAAGAACAAATGATTTATAAATAGTACGTGACACTATTTACGTACGTCTTCTCTTTTTTACACAGGTCACATTTTGATATGTTTTTGGATGAAACTTCACAGATGCACAAGACACAACACAATATATGTCTAGAATTTTAGTTTGCATTTTTTGGAAACTTAGAAGTGTCACAACAAAAAATAGGGTGCGGACGCAACTAGTTGCAAATGGGAGTTTCTCATAGCGCCATGGCTTATATAGCACACGGCTACAATGCACGTGTGTATGTGGGGCGAAACGAATAAAACATTACTCGCTAGAACTCAAAAATAATTTTGTCCGTGCTGCTCAATTACTGGACGCTCAGCTCAGAGATCTTAGAGCATCTCCACTCGTCCCCCCGAGGAGGCCCCCGGCGAGCGTTTTTTCCATCCGGACGGCGAAATTCGGCTCAGTCGCGCCCCCGGTTTCTCGTTTTCGTCCGGATTTGGGCCTAAATTTATCCGGCGATCCCACGCCCCCCCGGCCCCCCGGGAGCTCTCGGGGACTCCGGACGAGTGAAAAGCGGGAAGGGCCCGATCCGTCGGTGACTCGACGCACGAACCCCACCGCCACGTCGCTCAAAATCTCCCCCACCCCTCGTATCTCTCTCGCCGCCGGCACCATCCCGCCGGCTTGTTGCCCGGATTGCGCCGCCACTCCTTCCCCACCTGCCTATATTCCGCCGTGTTTGGACGACGCCCTATATGGCCGCTCTTCCGCCGGCCCGTTTTCCGGCCTCGCTTGCTCGTCGTCGCTCGCGGCTCGGTTGCCTCGACCACGCCCGTCGGTGTTCGTCCATTTGCCTCGCCGGCCATGGACTCGGACGAAGAGGAGGAGCAGATGTTCGTCGAGCTTATGCAAGAAGAGATGGCGGCGACCGCCCAAGACGACGAGCACATGATGATCCTTGGTTGCTTGGCAAGCATGTACGCCGGACTGGCAACTCGTCGGCGTGGTGGGTCGGCACGAGGTCGCCGGAAGTGCAAGCCGAGACAACGAATGGAGGGCTACTGCATGTTGTACGCCGACTACTTCGCCGATAATCCATTGCACGGTGAGAGTGTTTTCCGGCGTCGTTTCAGGATGAGCGAAAGCTATTTCCGCAAATTGTGTATGCCATCCGCCACTTTGATCCCTACTTCGCATGCAAGGCGGATTGCACCGGTTTGGTTGGATTTTCGTCACCGCGAAGTGCACGGTGGCTATGAGGATGCCGGCGTATGGAGCTCCCGATGATACTGCAGATGACTATCTTCGGATGGCGGAGTCCACCGCCCTTGATTGTTTCTACCGGTCTCGCGAGGCCGTCATAGCAAGTTGTTCGGGGACTATTACTTGAGATCACCCACTCGTCGAAGACACTTAGAGGATCCTTGCAACAAATGAAGCTAGAGGTTTTTCAGTGGATGCTTGGAAGCATTGACTCGCATGCATTGGCAATGGAAGAACCGTCCGTTTGCGTGGCGTGGAATGTACAAGGGTCACAAAAAAGGCCGCGACCGTGATACTTGAAGCAAGTGGCTACCCATGATCTTTGGATTTGGCACTCTTTCTTTGGTATGCCTGGATCCAACAATGACATCAACGTCCTAAACCGCTCCCCGGTCTTTTCCAAGCTTGTTGAGGGTCATGCTCCCCCGATGGACTATGTGATCAATGGTCGGCACTACAACAAAGGATACTACCTTGCGTACGGTATCTATCCAAAGTGGGCAACATTTGTGAAGACGATCTCCAACCCTAGCACCCCCAAACTTTGCGAGTTTGTCAAGAAACAAGAAGCTTGCCGAAAAGACGTCGAGCGAGCATTTGGTGTCCTACGGCAGAGATTTGATGTCGTCCGGTTCCCCGCTATGACTTGGTCCAAAGATCGGATGTGGGAGGTGATGAACCGCTGTGTGTGCCTACACAACATGATTATTGAAGATGAGCGAAAGCATCCGATTCCTCCTGGCTGAGCAAGAAGCACCATATGAGAGAGAGGGTCCTCTTGCACATGCCCTAATCACCAGGTGCCTCCATCATGGGCCGCCTTCATTGCTATGCGCCAGGAGATTCGAGATTCTCTACAATGCACCAGCTGCTGCAAGATGATCTGGTGGAGCACATATGGAGGCTCCGAGGCAACGTCAACGCCGACGCCAACTAGTCTGTCTTAATTTGTTTGAAAAATTGTGAAATTTGTGTGCTTCATTTGTTTCGGCACTTGTTAAACATTGTACTGTTATCGCCGAATTTGTTTCAGCAATTTTCGTCCTCTTGTTTGCCGAACTTGTTAAATTTTATGTTAAATTTGTTTAAAATATGTCAAATGGTCGAGGTTGGGGGTTTCCTGCCGGGGGGACGGCTGGAACTTCGGCGCTCCCCACGCCAAATCTTCATCCAATCCGGACGAAAATTTCGCCGGATTTGGGCGTGGGGAGCGCCAACGAGTGGGGATGCTCTTATATTCATACATGGTAGATCTCACTTCTCATTCAAAAGAAAAATGACAACGACCGAACTGCAGCTAACCATGCAACAAGTGCGTGCATGCCTAGAGATCTTGATCTTGACGCATTTTTTTTTTTTGAAAAGGGAAATATAAGCCCAGCCTCTTCATCAATTGTTGCATGCATTCTTATTTATTGCATAATTTATCATTTGGTTTGAATTATTACAACTCAGAATGTTCATATGTGGATCAACCAGCTGGAAATATTTGGCATAAATAAAGCACATAAGCATCATCACGCTACTAGCACGCCGGCATCCACCGCCGTTGTAGATATCCTTAAAAACCATCACCAATTGGTTACATCCAGAAATCATACGATCTTGCCAATCCGCATGGGAGAAGAAAATCCCATAGCTAAATCCAATGCACAACCATACCATTGACATGCAAAAATTGGAAAGCTCTAACCTTGTCAAAACAATTTTATTTCTGCAATTGAAACTCTTATATGAATTCTAGCCTTAATAATCGTGGTACCCTTCAACCAATTCCCAAACATACCGGTAATATTGGTTGATGATGGAATGCACAATACGCCATATGATACGAATGAAAGGACAAGGGATGTATATTTGTTGTGTTGTTTTCTCTGAGTCACAAAATTAATACTTCTTAAATCCATCACAATTTCTCTTAGCTAGGTTAGCTTTGGTAAGAAGCACTTTTTATTTAGGGGGCACAAAAAAATCTTGTCAAAAGGATTAAGTACTTACGAAGAATCTTGTATGCACATTCATTAGCTCCACATAAACAGATTTAACCATATGCATATCTGAGGTCGTGAGTTTCCACTTAAAATTATCTGGCTCATTTGATAAGTTCACCATCATTTCAATTCGAAATAGCCTCTTTTGAAAGAACTCGTCTTTAACCCCGCATGGGCCCCTTCCAAAAAGGAAAATGTGTAGGTTTGGCCTCCATTTAAGATAAAATTTTATCTTTAATATACTTGTTTGGTAGGAGCTCTTGCTGCATATGACACACCATCTAGTTTAACTAGTTTAAACAACTAATTTGGTGAGTAAGCACTTATTTCTGAGACCCCCCATCTGCTCAATATCTAGACCATACTGATCTTTAGGCCTATGAACTATATTTTATTTATCCCACCCCATCCTCGCTTTGGTGCGTATATGTGGTGACCCTGCATACCACTGCATGTTGTAGTATGCCAGTCGTTGATATAACATTCGCGAAGTACCATTCCGCAAATATTACATCCCTCAGAGTAGTACAACAGAACATAGCAGGGTCCATAACTCATTCACATATTATTACAATCATCATACACAAGTCGTCTCGGAGCTCCTCTTGGGTTCTGAGAGGATAACTCCTGGGTTCGAGGCGAACCCAACTTAACTTACAATACCATTGTCTCACTAAACTAAACATTTATTTAAACGAGCAGCTAAATAGTAAGAGTTCGCGCTGCTCGGCTACTACTACTCCTCCTGATATCCTTAGGCTTGTTCTCCTCCGGAAGCCTCCCCGGATCCGTAGACTATGATGTAGTCTACGCCTTCAATACCTCCTGAGAGGTCTGGTTCCTCGTAGCCGATGATCTCGGCTCCATCATTGCTCGTCGTAGTCCTCCTCCTCCGTACGGTTCGGACAATCTAAGCATGGGGTTTAAGAATGGTATGAGTACGAGCGTACTCAACAAGTTCATTATAGATAAGAGGTGTTTTATGCACTAGCTACGATATTAAACCAGTAAAGTCTAATACCAATGCAAATTTTGATAAACATTTCTTCAAGAGATTGCTTTTATTTCAAAGAGCTATGTCCGTCAGCCTTCACCGGTTTACTAGAACTTCATGGAGCTCCTTTCCGGCCGCGTTCGCAGCTTCCTCAATCCCGGAACAGGGAGTGACAGGTCACGCTTCTTACACTCTGCAGAGGTGTGTTGCTTTACCCATAAGAGATCTTAACCTTGGTGCCAACCGGCAGCTTTCCCGTCCACACTTCCTTAGGTGTGAGGCCCGGTATAAGGTCTAGCCAATCATGTTCCTCCGCTACCTCGAACACCCACCCTTTGTTGCATACCCCGACCCCGGGTCCTCGCTCGGTCCTCTTATACCACTTAAGGATGGACCCCGACCACGACAACAGCTTGGGACTCGTTAACCAAACTCCTTCGCCGGTAGCCGCAACCCATCATAGACCGCAATACCGTGGGGACTTTAGGCTTCCCCAGCCCACCGCTTGTACTTCGAGCGACAAGTGTCTACGGACTATGCCGTGGGGACTTAAGGCTTCCCCAGCCCCACCGCTTGCCCCGACGTATACAAGTGTCTACGGTAAAGCGCATCCGTTGATGAACGAGAGGTGCAAACACTTTTGACTACTCCGTCCCACTCCGGATCTTATGGTTAACACGGATATTACGGCACAAGAATCACCGGCGACATTTGTTGTTTAATCCTAGATGGATATAAGCCCGTGCAATGGAACCTCCACCATATCATCACAATCCATGGTTCCATTGCCCACCACATAGTCATATTCATAGTTATGAAAGTAGTGGTTTTGATTTTTGTGCAATAGTGATAACCATAATACTTTGCAAGTAATTTGATAAAAATACTCAAATGACATGAGCAAGTGATGAACTTGCCTCGAACACCGCAAAGTTCTGCAGCTTGGAAGGTATGGACTGACCCTTGTCCTCTTGTTCTGAAAAATAGCATCATTGTCCGATAAGGGCAATGGTTAAAGAAGCAGCTTATGCATGATTCCATTTTTAGGGTTTGTTCCCCCCTTCCGATGTCGTTAATATTTCATGTAAGAGGTTAATACTAAGAATGATTTGGGAATCCTTGATTTAGAGTAAAATACAACCTTGAAATGTTGTCAAGGTGTTTTTAAAGTCCAAATGCATGATTGGGCTATTTTCATTATTGAAAATAATATGTGTGATTTAAATCATTATTTTAATTCATCAAAATAAGACTTATTCTTCATTGTCTTCAAAAATTCTCTTTGATATTTTATTTGGATAGAGAATTTTATGCTGATCTATTTTCATATTTTTAATTATTTTTTTAGAGCTTTTATCACTTTTCTATTGAATTTTCAAATTCCCGGTTTTTAATGGAATTTGGAAAAGACTATTTTGCCCCTGGGCCCACCTGTCGCGTGGAGCCCAGTGGTTTGGCTAGACCAGCTCGGGTCCAACCGACCCGAGCGGCTCGGTCGCTCACACCCGCTCCTCGCGCCGCTTCTCCAAACCCTAATCCTCTCCCCGTGCTCGGCGACCCGTGGTCGCCGCCGCCGTCGCCGAACTAATCCGGCCTACTCCGGCCACCGCCGGCGGTGAGATGGGTATCAATCGAACCGCCGTTCGACGGCGCTTCGATTGATCCGCGTCGATCCGCTCTTCCCCGCCGCCGCCGTTCTTCCTCAACGCACCGGTGACATGGCCGCGGCGACCGCCGCGCTCTCGTCGTTGCCGACGAGCCTCGACGCCTTGGCGTGGCCGCGTGCCCCGCCGTGGTGCCGCCGGGGTCCCCGCGCCCCGACGATAGCCTCGGCTTGGCCATGGCCTCGGCGCCGTCGTTCGCCCGACGCGTGCCGCCGTGGCCGCCATGGCTGCGCCGCTCTCCTCGACTCCGGTAAGTGCGCCTCCTTTCCTCGCTCCCCTCCCGTGCCCGACCTTCTTCCACCTCTAGACCTCACCGCCGTGGTATGCTTGCCTACGCAAGCACCGCCGTGTTCTTCTCGCAGCGCCATGTTTGCCTCGCTCCTCGCTATGCTATGCCGCTGCGCTATGCGTGTGCTACCGCGCAAGATTGCTAAGCTATGTGCCCGTGAAAGCTTGCTTCCGTGTTTCCTAGCTCTATCTCGTTCATTTCCATCTCCGGCCGTGGCCCTCCCGTGATTGCTCATGAGCATCCAAAGTGATGCTCATGGCCTCGTTGACATGCTCCTATTCCTTTTTACCGTCACTAGGGCATACTCGTGTGTGCTTAATTCTGTCTCTCGACTTGATTGTGATGGTTAATCCTTGCATACTTGCAAGTGCCGTTGCCTTTGAGCTAGTTCATTTAGTTCAGTATTCATGATTATGCTCCATTGAGCCGTACCGTTGGTTTAGCAAAGGTGATTCAGTTGATGGATTGACATGTGCTTTTCTTGTATATTGTGATCCTTTGGTTCATCAAGCCTTTGATGTGCTTCTGGATACAATTATAAAGCCTCGATGCTCTTATCTCGTAATGCAATTGTTCGCTAATTAATTATCCGTTCATGTGGTAATTGCTTGGAATGGATTCTAGCATGCTTGATCAAGTCCTCGATGATCATAAGATCATCGCTGCTTGGTGAATGGCCGCCGTTTCATTCTTGTGTCTAGCCGATGCCCTCCTCGATGTCGGTGTAACACAGCTGGCTTGTGTTTGTACTCCTTGGTGTTTGCTTAAGCCCTCGCTACTATCTCGCAATGATCCATTGGATCATCTCGCATGGCCTCGGTGCATAGCTTACTTCTCTCGTTTCATTTATCCGTGTAGCTTTGATTCATTAAGTAGATAAATGATGTGAACTCGCTCCTGCGTTGATGATCATATGAATGAATTAGTTAAGCTAGAGGGATGCCAATCATATATTGGGGACCCTAGTTTCATTTGAACCCTTCCGGGTAATGATATATGTGCCGGTTTGATGGTTTGATTGTTTAAGTGGTAGAGGTTGCCTCAACAGCCATTCTTGACTCGTTCGTGAAGCTCCCACATCTTGTTGGCTTGCCGTGATTACTAGATGCTTACCGGTTGATCCAGCATTTGGACTTCCAAAGGGTCTTTGTCGTTGACAAACTTAAATAGACACATATTGTCTATCAATCCGATGGAATCAATAGCTATAGGTGTTGAGTATGTGGCCAGTGCTAGCCGTGTCTTCATCTCGCTGCCGGATTTCTTCGCTTATGCATTAATTTACATGGCCGTTGTTCCCTTTAGATGCTTAACCAAGTGGCCTCTCTACTCTTGCTTGCACCATATGGCTTAGTAGCCAAATGATGACACAAACAGGGTACTCACACCCTTTTGCTTCGTGTGTTTGATGCACATGCTTATTTATGAACAAAACCATCTCGGTTTGTTCATGTTGAGTTATATACCTCACTCCAGCTCCTAGATTTTGATGTTGGTGTAGAGGTTTTTCTTCGATGTTGATCTGATGGTTGAGTTGCTTGCCCCGCTCCTCCCGATGAGCTTGTGAAGCTTGGTTTATTTCCTCGGTGATTGGGAATAGATGGAACAGCTCTAGCCGTTCATCCGTTCTTGGTGTTCTTGGCTGTTCTTGGTGAACTTACCACCGCCGCTCGTCGATGGATGAACAAATGGCTAGGGTTTGAGCACCGTAAAGGTTATATATGGTGTTGCTAAGCTCTCCCCGGTCGACAGCCTTGGGTCCGGTCACTTTGGTGACTCACCGATGCCGTGTATGTGTTGTGCCACATGCACAACCGATGCTCGGGTGTTGAGCATGCACACCTGATGTGTGTGTCGCTTGGGTGTCCGTGTGAACCACATACTTTGCACTTGGGACATTGAGAGGATCAGCTCGGCAGAGTTGATCATATCTCGCTATTTTCCTTTGTTTCTAACCTCGCTAAGTGGCTATGCCACTTGGCATAACTCTTCTTTTGTTGTGAATATGTGCAGGGATCATCAATTGAACAAAAATGGACAAGGACTTCATCAAATACAAGATCAAATGAGGATGACCTTGTAGAATTTAGACTAGGACTATTAACTTGTAATTTTTCTTTATTTTCTATTCTGCCCATTTATGTAATGTGTTGTATTATTCTTTTATTTCACTTATGAATATTGTAATGACATTGTAATTTGTGTGATGATCAATAAAGCTCAAAGTTTTCTCTAATGAGCTTTACTTTAATATAATTTTTCATCTTATTTATTATTGATCATTTACTTAATGAATTTCCTCAATTGAATTATTTAAGTAATTATTTAATGTTTGAATTTGAAATTCAAATTCAACCTTGGTTTGAATTCAACCATGTCATATCATTTGGAATTCAATCATGCAAACTCTCCTCTCTCATCTCAAAACCCTAAACTAGTGAAGTGAGAAACAAGTTTGTCGCACTCTCAAAACCCTAACCCCGTAAGGTGTCGAGAGAGAAACTTGTCCCCCTTCGATGCAGCTTTTGTTTAAAAGCGCGAAATTTCCCCGTAATTTACTATGCAATGCACATCCCTTTATAAAATCTACCCCTCGATCGTCTCTAAACCCGAGACATTACAGCCTTTCCCCTTAAAGAAAATTTCGTCCCGAAGTTGTGGTTGTAATACCCGAATGACTCGGGGTATGTTTTCCTTAGGTCTTCCTCTTTTTCCTGGTGGCTTCCCTCTCGGGATGATGCTTCCATTGAATCTTGCAATACTTGATTGCCTTGTTTCTGAGTTGTTTCCAGCTCTCCTCGAGAATCTTGGCTGGCTTCTCGATGTACGTCAGGTCTGGTTGTGATGGGGATACGCCCTAGGGGGCCCATCACCCAGCTCACTCGCCAGATGAAGAGAGCCCGCGACAGCTCCAGCCGGCGGGCGACTGGGCCATGCGCCCTAGCGACTGAAGCCCGGAGCGACTGGATCTACGGAAGGCCCATGAAGCGTAGCGGCCCAAGTAGCTTTATACCCGTAAACCCTAGGTGGCTGCATATATAAAGCCACCAGGGGTACCTCTTGGAGGACACATTCCCACACATGTAATCTCTCCTTAGATACAATCCCCCCCTCCGCCTCCGGCGGCTACCCCAAAGCAAGTCGCCTAACGATGGCGACACTATGATCATAGTGATTTATAGCAGGACGTAGCGATCCTCCACCGAGGGGACGTGAACCTGGGTACATCGTGTGCCGACTCGTTTCCGGAATCTCCAACGCCGCCTTGCTCTACACCTCTCATGCGCTACCCCGCATCACCTGCCGTGATCAAAACCTCGACAGCTGGCGCCCACCGTGGGGCATGCGGCGCTTGGAGTGGTGATCCGGGCGAGACCCATCGTCTTCAATCGCCAGATTGCATCTGGAGAACCATCCGCTGCAGTGTCCCGATCTCCATCGAGCAGCGACCGCCGTCGTACCTGGCCTGGAGCCCCACGGATGCAGCCTCCACGCCATGGGCCATCGGCCAGCACATCTTGGTCGTGCGCGCGGTGTCCTGACACCATGCGTGGACATCAGCTTCGTACGTAAGTTATCAATTACATTTACGAATTAGAAGCCAGATCGGTAATGAGCCTCTCATTATTTTATTCAGCTATAAAAGATGCACTCGTCTCTGTATTTGTTCCCATCGATTGAATATTGTACCATTGATACTAATCCTTGCTGCAATTAATGCATGATCGATCGTGATCCATTGTTTGGAGCGCCGGAAGGCTAAACCGATCGGCGCGCCGCACACACGTGCATCACGGCAAGCCTGACCACATCCATCGGCGGAAGAAGAAAGAAGATGAGATTAGATCGGCTCCAGCTAGGAGAATTCTCCATGATGCGAAGAAGCGCCAACGCGTGTGGTTTCTCTGGCCGGAGTGCTAACCGCGCGCATGAATCGGAGCACCATACCCGAGATCTTTTTCCACTATGGCCTATTTCCGATTATTTTATTTAACCTGCTAACCATCTTGTGCCTAAATCATGGTTGATGTTTCACGCATGTACATGGAGGATACACGAGTCACATGCGTGGCGCTGGAGCCAGGTCGATCGATCTATCCACTCGCGTCGTGAAGATACAACTCGGCCGTTCGCATACATGCCGTGATGCAGGGCGGCTCGTCGACGACTGGCCAGCGCAGACTCGTCGGCGCGGACCTGCTGTCGCACACTCGTCTGCCACCGACTCGCCTAACGCACTCATACGCCGACCTTCATGTTGAGCATATCACGCGGTGATGGATGGAATTTGCGCCCACCAATCATCTCCCTCCTCCTTGCTTACTTTTTTCAATAGATTATTTTACCTAGATCTAACCCCATGCGTGATGTTTTTACTTGCATATATGCATCGCTCTTGAGCCATACGATGGGCGGATCGCAGCGGAAGCCAAGAAACCGTCCGGCCACGTATTCTCATGGGGCCGACCGGCGCACTGCCGGATCGGGACATGCACGAGATTTCTCCATACGGGGATAGATTGCTTCCCCATACTCGTTTTGCCAACTCCATATGCATCTTCCTCTTATTGATTATCTTGGCAATCGATTGTTTTAATCTAACTGGTTCCATGTTTACGCGTTCTTTTGGCGTGCATGTACCTGGGGAAACGAGTCAAGGAGAATGATCTGGAAGGCTTCATCAACGCCACTTTTGGGTCATCGCCTTGTAACCCGGCGATCAGGCGTTCGCATTGTCCCACGGCCGCAGTCGGCTCTCTCCTATCACGGCCCAGTCGATGGAATCGGGCACTCGCCCGCCGCCTACTCGCCGGTAAGGAGAGTCATCAGCGCGGACTCGCCAGCACGGACACGCCCGTAGGCGACTCGCCCGCTGCCGACTCGCCTGCCACCTACTCGTCGGGCTTGGGGACTCGCCCGCCGCGGACTCGCCAGCACGGACACGTCCATAGGCGACTCGCCCGTCGCCGATTCGCCTAGCGCGGACTCACCACGCTCGGCAACTCGCCCGCCACGCTCGGGGACTCTCCATCACCTGATCGCCACGCTCGACGACTCGCCCGCCACCAAAACGGCTTGGTGTCTTTCTCGCCACTCACCACGCTCGGGGACTCGGCGCGCTCCAGACAGCGCCACTCGCCGGTCGCCCGAGCTCGCCACTCTCCACGCTCGGGGACTCGGCGCGCTACAGACAGCGCTACTCGCCCATCGCTCGAGCTCGCCATCCGCCGTGCTCGGGGACTCGGCGCGCTACGGACAGCGCCAGTCGCCCGACCTCAACACTTGGCGCGCTGCATACGGCGCTACTCGCCGGTCGCCCGACCTCGCCGCTCGCCACGCTCGGGGACTCGGCGTGCTCCAGGCAACGCCAGTCGCTGGTCGCCTGGGCTCGCCACAACGCGACTCAGTCCGCCGTGTCGACCTTGTCCACCGCGTCGACGCCGTTCGCCATGCCACCGGCTAAACGCCGCGCAACTCCGTCCGCCGTGGCGACCCCGTGTCCGCTGCGTCTACTGCGCCACGGCCGCGCCTCAGTCCGCCGCGTTGAGCGTGACTCCGCCGCGCCGACTTCGCTCCGTGCGACCCCTTCCACAGCGTCGACCCCGTGTCCGCTGCGTCCACTGCGCCATGGCGCGCCCCAGTCCGCCGCGTAGACCATGTCCGCCGCGTCGACTTCGCCAACTCCGAGTCGCCAAAGAGAGCTCTGCGCCATGCCGCGCACCTCACCACTGGGTGTCCTCTTCCTTCGGGATGAAATTTCAATTGCCGTCATCAACCTTTGGCAGAGAAGCCCGAACTGGCTAAGTAGTGCGAGCTCCGGCTCGACCACCGCGACGCCGTGGGAAGGACCTCCATCGGAGTCGCACGCTCGACTGGCCTTACGGGCCAAGATGACCGGCTCGGCTCTGCCTCCGGGCACCCATGTCCCTCTCTACCTTGGACAGAGCGACCTGAAAAGCTAAGTACTGCGCTAGCGAGGTCGCCACAGCGGCCCAACGCGTCCAGGAAAAACGCCGAGTACGGAGCCCTCCTTGGGGTCGCTAAGCGACTGGCCTCCCGGGCCACGAGATGCGACTCGCCTCCGCAATCATCAGGAAAACAAATCGCCCTCCTCTACCTTAGGCAGGTGACTTGAACGGCTAAGTACTTCGACTAGGGACCCCGCAAAACGGACCCGCGGCTCGCCAAGGAAAACACGCCAAATCAAGAACCCCTTTGGAGTCGCCACGCGACTGGCCCCACGGGCCACGACGAGAGGCACGCTATAAAAAACAGCGTCAAATAAACACCACCCATGAGGCTGCTACTCGCGCTATATGACTACGTACTACGACCGGGGACGCCCGGCTCGGCAAGGAAAACAGTCAAGCGGTAGCCTTCATCGGGATCGCCTAAGCGATTGGGAAACACAGCGACATGCATAAAATTACTTAGTCGCCACAGCGACCTACTCGCTATCTTTGCCATCAGCATCGCCTGCACCTTCGCCACGCTCGGGGACTGGCCGGACGCCGATCTCCGGGATTCGTCCTCGCTACGCTCGGGGACTCGCCAGTCGCCAGCCTCCGTGGCTCGCCACTCGTCATGCTCGGGGACTCACCGGTCATTGTTCTCCGCGGCGCGCCACTCGCCATGCTCGGGGACTCGCCACTCGCCAGTCTCCCGGACTTGCCCTCGCCATGCTCGGGGACTCACCGGTCGCTGTTCTCCACGGCTCGCCACTCGCTGCATTCGCGGACTAATTTCGCTTGGGCGACACGCCGAGATGTCAAGGAGAATAAGACTCAAGCCGCCTTCATCGAAGCCAACTCGAGCCTCGGGGACTACACCCACTAGATACACTGAGCGCATCTCCAGCGCAATGACATCTCGGCAATGAAGCCGGAAAAACTGCTCGGTGGCTCGACGTCGACCCTCGCTCCGAATTGCAGCCCGTCTCCTCCACCGCGACAAATCCAAAGTGCGTCGGGGGTGCCGCATGTTTACATCAACAAGTACAACATCAACTCCTATCATGTTCGAGCTCAGGGGCTCCGCGTCCACAATTCCATGCTCGATGTTGCACAGAACGCCCCAAAAGCACCGCGGCCACATCGGCACACTACAGCGTGGTCGCGCGTGCAGCGTCAAGCACAACACCGCTGCCTAGCACCACGCACGGGCAACGGCCTCCGTAAGTTCATCAGTTTCCTTTATTGACTTCGAAATCAGAGGCCGATCGGTAATGAGTTCCCCTACTATTTTATTCATTCATAACGTAACTTGATTGATCTCCACAAAGGTGTACTCGTCTCTTTATATTCCTATTGACTGGAATACTACGGTCATGGATACTAACATCTTGTTACAACTCATCTGCATACGAGCGACCGAATGCTTGGGCGTACCAGCCCGCCGACGACTGCCCCAGCGCGGACTCATCAACGCCGACTGGCTCTCGCCGACTGGTTCACGCCGATTGGCCTACACCGACTGGCTCTCACCGACTGGTTCACGCCGACTGGCTCTCACCGACTGGCTCTCGCCGACCGGCCCTCGCCGACCGGTTCACGCCGATTGGACTACGCCGACTGGTTCACACCGATTGGTTCACGCCGACTGGTTCACGCCGATTGGCCTATGCCGACTGGCTCGTTTCAACTGGCTCGTGTTTCACGATTGTTTCCTCTATTTGAGGAGCCCGTCGCCGATTCACCTCGACCCATCGCCAAGCCTCTTCGCGCCCTGCCTCAAGCCCGCGCCGAATCCACAACGCGCTCGGGGACTACTGATGGGGATACGCCCTAGGGGGCCCATCACCCAGCTCACTCGCCAGATGAAGAGAGCCCGCGACAGCTCCAGCCGGCGGGCGACTGGGCCATGCGCCCTAGCGACTGAAGCCCGGAGCGACCGGATCTGCTGAAGGCCCATGAAGCGTAGCGGCCCAAGTAGCTTTATACCTGTAAACCCTAGGTGGCTGCATATATAAAGCCACCAGGGGTACCTCTTGGAGGACACATTCCCACACATGTAATCTCTCCTTAGATACAATCCCCCCCTCCGCCTCCGGCGGCTACCCCAAAGCAAGTCGCCTAACGCTGGCGACACTATGATCATAGTGATTTATAGCAGGACGTAGCGATCCTCCACCGAGGGGACGTGAACCTGGGTACATCGTGTGCCGACTCGTTTCCGGAATCTCCAACGCCGCCTTGCTCTACACCTCTCATGTGCTACCCCGTAGCACCTGCCGTGATCAAAACCTCGACAGGTTGTAACTCAAGCTCCTCATGTGATATTGGTTCATCTGGGGTCTTCAAACATTTCCGAAGTTGTGACACATGGAATACATTATGAACTTGAGCTAACCTTCCCGGTAGATCCAACTCAAAGGCTAAACCTCGATTCTGACTCAGTATTTTGAAAGGTCCTATAAATCTAGGACTGAGTTTCCCTTTAACTCCAAATCTCTGGAGTCCTTTCATTGGGCTTACCTTAAGATAAACCATGTCTCCAACTTGTGGCTCCCACGTCCTTCTCTTCTGATCGGCGTAACTCTTTTGCCGGCTCTGGGCTATCTTGAGCCTGTCTCTGATAATGTCAATGATTTGTTGTTTTTCCTTGACATAATCAGGGTTGAATTCTTTGCTTGCTCCGGCTTCATACCAACAAATTGGTGATCTACACTTTCTTCCGTACAGAGCTTCAAATGGTACCATCTTAATGCTGCTTTGGTAACTATTGTTGTATGAAAACTCTGCTAAAGGTAGATGCTCCTCCCATGATCCTCCGAAGTCTAGGGCACAAGCCCTAAGCATATCTTCTAAGATCTGATTGGTTCTCTCGGCTTGTCCACTTTGTTTGTGGATGATACGCGGTACTATAATCCAACTTGGATCCTAAAGCTTCGTGAAGTTGCTTCCGAATGCTTGATATGAACACGGATCCTCGATCCGACACTATCTTCTTAGGCACTCCATGCTTACTCACGATCTCTTTGATGTAAAGATCGATAAGTTTCTCTCCTTTATCCTCGCTGGTTTACCGCTAAAAAGTGTGCACTTTTCGTCAACCGGTCCACGATTACCCATATCATGTCCTTCTTTTTATTAGTCATGGGTAGTCCGGTGATGAAATCCATCCCTATCTCTTCCCATTTCCACTCTGGAATAGGTAGAGGTTGTAACTTCCCTGCGGGACTCTGATGTTCAGCCTTCACTGGCCGCGGTGTATGGCATTCCGCCACATATTGTGCTATCTCCCGCTTCATGTTATTCCACCAGAATAATTCCTTTAGATCCATGTACATCTTTGTACTTCCCGGATGTATTGAATATGGTGTTTGATGAGCTTCCCGGAGTATTACTTCCTTGATTTCAGCAATATCCGGAACGCAAATCCTCTTCTGGAACCACAAAGATCCAGATTCTCCACGGTGAAATTCTCGATGGTCTTCCCTCATCTATTCTCCTCATCTCTTCTACAATGAATGGATCGTCCAACCGACCCATCATTATCTCATTCTTCAGGTTGACATTCAACTCATCGGCTACTTGCAACGCCGATAATCCTTCATGGGCTTCCTTCTCCCAAAGTTGTATTTGGGCTTGGCTTATTTCCTTCCTCAATTCCGGTGATATTTCTTGTTCCACTCCCCCAGTACTCTTCCTGCTCAGGGCATCTGCTACTACATTAGCCTTCCCTGGTGTGTAATTGATTGTCGATCATAATCCTTGATCAATTCTAGCCATCTTTTCTCGCCTCATGTTGAGTTCCTTCGAGTGAAGAAATATTTGAGGCTTTTGTGGTCTCAGTATAGAGCTCACACTTAGCTCCATAGAGAAAATGTCTCCATGTTTTAAGTGCAAATACGACCGCTGCTAACTCCAAGTCATGTGTTGGATAGTTTACTTCATCAGGTCTAAGTTGTCTCGATCCATAAGATATCACTTTCCGATCTTGCATGAGTACGCAACCCAATCCATGTTTGGATGCGTCACAGTACACGGTGTAGTCCTTGCCGACTTCAGGAACTGCTAACACCGGTGCCGTGGTGAGTTTTTCCTTCAGGGTTTGAAAACTCTTCTCACACTCCTCTGACCACACGAATGGTGTGTTCTTTCTTAACAGCTTTGTCATTGGTCCTGCTATCTTGGAGAATCCTTCAATGAATCTCCGATAATATCCTGCCATTCCTAGGAATCCTCGGATCTCCTTGACAGTCTTGGGTGCTTCCCATTCTAAAACTGCTGCTACCTTGCTCGGGTTGACAGCGATCCCATCTTTACTAATGACATGACCAAGAAATTCCACTTGATCTAGCCAAAATTCACACTTACTAAGTTTTGCATAAAGTTGGTGTTCCCTTAGTGTTTGCAACACTAACCTCAAATGATCGGCATGTTCCGCCTTGTTCTTGGAATATATCAAGATATCATCGATTAATACGATGACAAACTTGTCAAGATATGGCATGAAGATCTTATTCATGAGATTCATGAATATTGTCGGGGCATTGGTTAATCCAAAAGGTACTACAAGGTATTCATGGTGTCCATACCTTGAGACAAAGGCGGTTTCGAACGTCCTCCTTCTTGATCTTTATCTCGTGATAACCGGATCTTAGATCAATTTTGGAAAAGACTCCCGCTCCTCTAACCTCGATCAAATAGATCTTGTATTCTTGGAAGTGGATACTTATTCTTGATTGTGACGTTGTTCGGATTTCTGTAGTCTCCGCACATCCTTCTTCCTCCATCCCTTTTATCCACGAAGATAACAGGTGATCCCCATGGTGAAACACTTTCTTGAATGAATCCCTTTTGTTCCAAGTCATCCAATTGCTCCTTCAGTTCTTTCAATTCCTTAGGCCCCATTTTATATGGTGCTTTGGCAATCGGAGCTGTTCCTGGAATTAGGTCGATAGTGAATTCTATCTCCCTATCTGGTGGCATACCAGGTAATTCCGCAGGAAACACATCCTGGAATTCATTTACTACAGGGATATCTTCTAACTTCACCTCCTTCATGCTATTCAGCTGTAGCTCCACTTCAATCTGTGTATGTTTGTCGCCTTGGTAGATCATTCTACTTCCATCGGGACTTTTTAATGACACTCGTTTTGTTTACACGATCGATCAATGCTCCATTAGCTTCTAACCAGTTCATACCAAGAATGACATCAATGTCCTTCATCGGTAAAATGAACAGGTCCGCGTCAAACGCGCACTTATTGATCATAATGACTTGTTTTTGTTTGGCATGGGTTACTAATATCGTTCCCCCGCAGAAAGTATGGTTATGGGTGTATCTAACTTAGTGCAACTAATCCCATGTTTGATGATGAATTGTTGAGAAATGAATGATGTAGTTGCACCAGTATCAAAAAGTACTTTGCCAGGATGAGTGAGTATCTGAAGCGTACCTATCACCGCCTGGTCAGAGTTGACCACCTCCTCCAGACTGGTACAGTTCAGCTTGCCGAAGGGCTTCTTATTCTTCCAATTCCCTCCGGTGTTTCCTCGATTTCCTCCTCCTCCACTATTCTTCTTGGGGCAGTCCTTCAACATGTGCCCCTCCCGACGACACCCAAAGCATATGATCTTGGGTTTCTTACAATCCTTCATGACATGTCCTTTTAAACCACAGGAATGGCATATAATCTGATTTGCGATCGATATCCTTGGTTCCTCCTCTGATTGCTGTTGTTGTTGTTGTTGTTGTTGTTGTTGTTGTTGTTGTTATACCGTGGCTTGAAACTCAAGCTGGTATTGGGCTTGTTACTAACAAACCTCTTAGGCTCATACTTGGCCTTCTTCCTCTTCTCTTCTTGCAGTTGTTTAAAGTCATCTTCAAGAGTGATGGCTGCATCCACCAACTCTTGGAATTCCGTTGCTCTCATCATCCGTAGCTGCACCTTAAACTGGGGACTTAACCCCCTCAGAAATCTCTTCTTCTTCTTGTCCTCGGTATTGACTTCCTCAACAGCATACCGGGACAGCTTTGAAAACTCCCTGACATAAGTCAGGATTGCCTTATCCTTCTGCTCGAGACTCTCAAACTCTCGACGCTTCAGTTCCACAATACTTTCAGGGACATTGGATTCCCTGAACTTCCTTGCAAACTCCTCCCAGGTGAATACCTTTCCTGCCGGATACACGGCTACAATGTTGTCCCACCATGATGCGGCAGGTCCACATAGCAGATGGGTAGCATATCGGACCTTCTCTTGGTCATTGCATCCAACAGTGTTGAGCTTGCGCTCAGTATCCATCAACCAATCTTCCGCGTCCATCGGCTCGGGCGCGTATGCGAAAGATATCGGCTTGGTGTTTTGGAAGTCCGCTAATGTGACTCCCCGGTTCTCGTGTCTCTCCACCCTATTCTGCCGCATCGGATCCCGAAGGAATTTGTTCCGCAGCTCCGGTGTTACACGCTGCCTCTCTTCCGCCAGCTTGCATGTACTCGGATAAAGTTCTCGCCGAGTCATGGGTGGTGCTGGTGGTGGAAACCGATCTCTCGGCTGCACCCTCAGCCTCTTCCTTTTCCTTTGCTTCGCGCTCCATGCGCTCGCGCTTCGATCTCGTTTCCTAACGTTCCCGACATATCCCCCTAGTTCCGCAACACAAGATGATACTCATAATTACTCCATGCGCAAGTTTTCCGAGCTCAACATTGTGCACGAGAACTAGTCACGCAATGGAAATCAAGAAGCAAATCCAAATCATACAAAACATATACCCTGTATATACATACATAAGTGGTCTTATTACAATACTCAAGTCGATGTGAGTATGCAAACTCACTTATTAAAGTATATGTACAAATTTATACAAATATTACAACTATAATACACATGGTACTAGTGTATTATAGCCACGCCTCCCTTGGTGGACTTCTAATCGGTCTTCACTCCCGATACATTCCAGGCTTCCATCCGGTCGAACGTGTCGTCCTCCTGATAGACCCCGGAACATAAGGTCTCCCCGTTGGCTTGTAGTCCGAATCCGATGATGACCCTAAGGAGAAATCGGTGTTCACAAACCGATCGTTGAGTGCATCATAGTCCACCCATTGGGTGTACTCTCCTGTAGCCCCACCATAAGGGTTACCAAAACCCATACCCGACTCTACCTGTGTCGGATATCCTCCATCCACTCCTTCATTACTAGGATAGCTCTGGTTCTGGGTTGTTGCATCATCGTTCATCTCTCCATCATAGTACTCAGTAGTACTATGGGTTCCAGTATCACTACCCCAACGCCAACCCCTAGAATTCTCGATCGGAGTCTCGGAACGCTGGTTGTTTCCGGATTCCGCTCCGCCTTCGTATCCCCCATAGGAACTATACAGGTAGTTCCCAGGTGTAGCAGGTGTAGGTTCACGTGCAAGTGGATCAAAACTGATGTAGTCACCAGCTGAATAAATTGGTGTGTGCACTACATTCTCCATAGGTTCTTTCCCCCTACTCTCCTCCTTGGGTTCTGTAAATTCCTCTAGCATCGTATCAATAGCTCCTATCAGATGATGGTTCAGCTGAAAGAGTAATGATATGAAGTTACGGCTGTTATCCATGTATTTGGCTGCTTCGGCTGGTTTACTTTTGGCATATTTGAAATGGTTCAGCATGGGATCATTATCTTCCTCCATATGAGGAATGTGGGTGAATTCGGAACCCATAAGCGCTTTCATCTTATGTTCCCGTATGTCGGTTATGGCTCTCATAACAGCTATATGGTAGGCTGTGTTGGTTGTCCTAGCTTCTCCAGCTGGCATGACTACGCTCATTCCCAAAGATTCGGAAGTCGCAGTCCTACTCGCACTTGGCCAACACCGGTCCATCATAGAACATGTACTTCTTACTCGGAATCGGGGATCACACCCAAATTCCAGCAACATGGCTCGAAGGATATCACCAAGTCCTCCTTGGTATTCGTTCGATGTGGAATCCATAACTTTCACGTTTCTTCCCGGTCGTGCACTTGCCATGTTGGCTGTAGAAATAGAAAGATTATAAGATTAGTAATAATGCATCATAATAGAGATAATAAAGAATTATCGCACTAAAAGATATGATTGTTGTATTCTCAATTGAATATACACCATATTTTTAGAGAATTCTTTACTAATCCTATTTGACTCCTAACGTTTGGTCCCATTTACTAGGTTCCAACCTAAGGTCAAAGCTTTTGCTCGATACCAACTGTGGTGACCCCGCATACCACCGCATGTTGTAGTATGCCGGTCGTTGATATAACATTCGCGAAGTACCATTCCGCAAATATTACATCCCTCGTAGTAGTACAACGGAACATTGCGGGGTCCATAACTCATTCACATATTATTACAATCATCATACACAAGTCGTCTCGGAGCTCCTCTTGGGTTCTGAGAGGATAACTCCTGGGTTCGAGGCGAACCCAACTTAACTTACAATACCATTGTCTCACTAAACTAAACATTTATTTAAACGAGCAGCTAAATAGTAAGAGTTCGCGCTGCTCGGCTACTACTACTCCTCCTGATATCCTTAGGCTTGTTCTCCTCCGGAAGCCTCCCCGGATCCGTAGACTATGATGTAGTCTATGCCTTCAATACCTCCTGAGAGGTCTGGTTCCTCGTAGCCGATGATCTCGGCTCCATCATTGCTGTCGTAGTCCTCCTCCTCCAGACGGTTCAGACAATCTAAGCATGGGGTTTAAGAATGGTATGAGTACGAGCGTACTCAACAAGTTCATTATAGATAAGAGGTGTTTTATGCACTAGCTACGATATTAAACCGGAAAGTCTAATACCAATGCAAATTTTGATAAACATTTCTTCAAGAGATTGCTTTTATTTCAAAGAGCTATGTCCGTCAGCCTTCACCGGTTTACTAGAACTTCATGGAGCTCCTTTCCGGCCGCGTTCGCAGCTCCTCAATCCCGGAACAGGAGTGACAGAGTCACGGCTCTTACACTCTGCAGAGGTGTGTTGCTTTACCCATAAGAGATCTTAACCTTGGTGCCAACCGGGCAGCTTTCCCGTCCACACTTCCTTAGGTGTGAGGCCCGGTATAAGGTCTAGCCAATCATGTTCCTCCGCTACCTCGAACACCCACCCTTTGTTGCATACCCCGACCCTGGGTCCTCGTCGGTCCTCTTATACCACTTAAGGATGGACCCCGACCACGACAACAGTTTGGGACTCGTTAACCAAACTGCTTCGCCGGTAGCTGTAACCCATCATAGACCGCAATACCGTGGGGACTTTAGGCTTCCCCAGCCCACCGCTTGTACTTCGAGCGACAAGTGTCTACGGACTATGCCGTGGGGACTTAAGGCTTCCCCAGCCCACCGCTTGCCCTGACAGATATGTCTACGGTAAAGCGCATCCGTTGATGAACGAGAGGTGGAAACACTTTTGACTACTCCGTCCCACTCCGGATCTTATGGTTAACACGGATATTACGGCACAAGAATCACTGGCGACATTTGTTGTTTAATCCTAGATGGATATAAGCCCGTGCAACGGAACCTCCACCATATCATCACAATCCATGGTTCCATTGCCCACCACATAGTCATATTCATAGTTATGAAAGTAGTGGTTTTGATTTTTGTGCAATAGTGATAACCATAATACTTTGCAAGTAATTTGATAAAAATACTCAAATGACATGAGCAAGTGATGAACTTGCTCGAACACCGCAAAGTTCTGCAGTTGGAAGGTATGGACTGACCCTTGTCCTCTTGTTCTGAAAAATAGCATCATTGTCCGATAAGGGCAATGGTTAAAGAAGCAGTTATGCATGATTCCATTTTTAGGGTTTGTTCCCCCCTTCCGATGTCGTTAATATTTCATGTAAGAGGTTAATACTAAGAATGATTTGGGAATCCTTGATTTAGAGTAAAATACAACCTTGAAATGTTGTCAAGGTGTTTTTAAAGTCCAAATGCATGATTGGGCTATTTTCATTATTGAAAATAATATGTGTGATTTAAATCATTATTTTAATTCATCAAAATAAGACTTATTCTTCATTGTCTTCAAAAATTCTCTTTGATATTTTATTTGGATAGAGAATTTTATGCTGATCTATTTTCATATTTTTAATTATTTTTTAGAGCTTTTATCACTTTTCTATTGAATTTTCAAATTCCTGGTTTTTAATGGAATTTGGAAAAGACTATTTTGCCCCTGGGCCCACCTGGTCGGTGGAGCCCGGTGGTTTGGCTAGACCAGCTCGGGTCCAACCGACCCGAGCGGTCGGTCGCTCACACCCGCTCCTCGCGCCGCTTCTCCAAACCCTAATCCTCTCCCGTGCTCTGGCGACCCGTGGTCGCCGCCGCCGTCGCCGAACTAATCCGGCCTACTCCGGCCACCGCCGGCGGTGAGATGGGTATCAATCGAACCGCCGTTCGACGGCGCTTCGATTGATCCGCGTCGATCTGCTCTTCCCCGCCGCCGCCGTTCTTCCTCAACGCACCGGTGACATGGCCGCGGGCGACCGCCGTGCTCTCGTCGTTGCCGACGAGCCTGATGCCTTGGCGTGGCCGCGTGCCCCGCCGTGGTGCTGCTGGGGTCCCTGCGCCCCGACGACAGCCTGGCTTGGCCATGGCCTGGCGCCGTCGTTCGCCCGACGCGTGCCGCCGTGGACGCCATGGCTGCGCTCGCTCTCCTCGACTCCGTAAGTGCGCCTCCTTTCCTGCTCCCCTCCCGTGCCTCGACCTTCTTCCACCTCTAGACCTCATCGCTGTGGTATGCTTGCCTACGCAAGCACCGATGTGTTCTTCTGCAGCCGCCATGTTTGCCTCGCTCCCGCTATGCTATGCTGCTGCGCTATGCGTGTGCTACTGCGCAAGATTGCTAAGCTATGTGCCCGTGAAAGCTTGCTTCGTGTTTCCTAGCTCTATCTCGTTCATTTCCATCTCTGGCCGTGGCCCTCCCGTGATTGCTCATGAGCATCCAGGTGATGCTCATGGCCTCGTTGACATGCTCCTATTCCTTTTTACCGTCACTAGGGCATACCGTGTGTGCTTAATTCGTCTCCGACTTGATTGTGATGGTTAATCCTTGCATACTTGCAAGTGCCGGTGCCTTTGAGCTAGTTCATTTAGTTCAGATTCATGATTATGCTCCATTGAGTCTGTATCGTTGGTTTAGCAGATGTGATTCAGGTGATGGATTGACATGTGCTTTTCTTGTATATTGTGATCCTTTGGTTCATCAAGCCTTTGATGTGCTTCCGGATACAATTATAAAGCCTCGATGCTCTTATCTCGTAATGCAATTGTTCAGTTAATTAATTATCTGTTCATGTGGTAATTGCTTGGAATGGATTCTAGCATGCTTGATCAAGTCCTGATGATCTTATGATCATCAGTTGCTTGGTGAATGGCTCGCTGTTTCATTCTTGTGTCTAGCTGATGCCCTCCTGATGTCAGTGTAACACAGTGGCTTGTGTTTGTACTCCTTGGTGTTTGCTTAAGCCCCTGCTACTATCTGCAATGATCCATTGGATCATCTCGCATGGCCCGGTGCATAGCTCACTTCTCTGTTTCATTTATCCGTGTAGCTTTGATTCATTAAGTAGATAAATGATGTGAACTGCTCTGCAGTTGATGATCATATGAATGAATTAGTTAAGCTAGAGGGATGCCAATCATATATTGGGGACCCTAGCTTCATTTGAACCCTTCTGGGTAATGATATATGTGCTGGTTTGATGGTTTGATTGTTTAAGTGGTAGAGGTTGCCTCAACAGCCATTCTTGACTGTTCATGAAGCTCCCACATCTTGTTGGCTTGCTGTGATTACTAGATGCTTACCGGTTGATCCAGATTTGGACTTCCAAGTGGCTCTTTGCTCGTTGACAAACTTAAATAGACACATATTGTCTATCAGTCTGATGGAATCAATAGCTATAGGTGTTGAGTATGTGGCCAGGCTAGCTGTGTCTTCATCTGCTGCTGGATTTCTTCAGTTATGCATTAATTTACATGGTTGTTGTTCCCTTTAGATGCTTAACCAGTGGCCTCTCTACTCTTGCTTGCACCATATGGCTTAGTAGCCAAATGATGACACAAACAGGGTACTCACACCCTTTTGCTTCGTGTGTTTGATGCACATGCTTATTTATGAACAAAACCATCTGGTTTGTTCATGTTGAGTTATATACCTCACTCCAGCTCCTAGATTTTGATGTTGGTGTAGAGGTTTTTCTTCAGTGTTGATCTGATGGTTGAGTTGCTTGCCCTGCTCCTCCTGATGAGCTTGTGAAGCTTGGTTTATTTCCTGGTGATTGGGAATAGATGGAACAGCTCTAGCTGTTCATCTGTTCTTGGTGTTCTTGGCTGTTCTTGGTGAACTTACCACTGCTGATGTCGATGGATGAACAAATGGCTAGGGTTTGAGCACTCGTAAAGGTTATATATGGTGCTGCTAAGCTCTCCCCGGTCGACAGCCTTGGGTCCGGTCACTTTGGTGACTCACCGATGCTCGTGTATGTGTTGTGCCACATGCACAACCAGTGCTCGGGTGTTGAGCATGCACACCCGATGTGTGTGCTGCTTGGGTGTCTCGTGTGAACCGGATACTTTGCACTTGGGACATTGAGAGGATCAGCTCGGCAGAGTTGATCATATCTCGCTTATTTTCCTTTGTTTCTAACCTCGCCAAGTGGCTATGCCACTTGGCATAACTCTTCTTTTGTTGTGAATATGTGCAGGGATCATCAATTGAACAAAAATGGACAAGGACTTCATCAAATACAAGATCAAATGAGGATGACCTTGTAGAATTTAGACTAGGACTATTAACTTGTAATTTTTCTTTATTTTCTATTCTGCCCATTTATGTAATGTGTTGTATTATTCTTTTATTTCACTTATGAATATTGTAATGACATTGTAATTTGTGTGATGATCAATAAAGCTCAAAGTTTTCTCTAATGAGCTTTACTTTAATATAATTGTTCATCTTATTTATTATTGATCATTTACTTAATGAATTTCCTCAATTGAATTATTTAAGTAATTATTTAATGTTTGAATTTGAAATTCAAATTCAACCTTGGTTTGAATTCAACCATGTCATATCATTTGGAATTCAATCATGCAAACTCTCCTCTCTCATCTCAAAACCCTAAACTAGTGAAGTGAGAAACAAGTTTGTCGCACTCTCAAAACCCTAACCCCGTAAGGTGTCGAGAGAGAAACTTGTCCCCCTTCGATGCAGTTTTTGTTTAAAAGCGCGAAATTTCCCCAGAATTTACTATGCAATGCACATCCCTTTATAAAATCTACCCCTCGATCGTCTCTAAACCTGGGACAATACAGTATAGCACAGTGGCGGACGCGTGGAGTCGTGTGCCCGGCAGATTATTTCTCGAGATCCAGTCGGTTGGTGTGGTTTTAGGCCAGTCTTTCGATCCACGGTTGTTATCATTGGTGATGGATGATGATGTGTTGGTCCTTTGGACCCTTAGCACGATGACTCTGTGTCCGTCTACTACAACAAGATCTACTACGACAATATTTGCCTTGTTCCGGTAATGGAAGGGCGAGGATGACGGTGCACCTTGCTCGCGCTAGTACTTGTAGTCGTGCTAGGTGATCCAAATACCTATTTGTAGTTTTTATTACTTTTTAGTTATTTTGTACTACTATTGATGATTACTAAAAGATAGGTAGAATTTTTGCCAATTTTTTAAATTTCATTTAGTATCATTCTTGCAAAAAAAACTCATTTTTTAACAGAAGGAGGGATCAATGACCCGGTGGAGCAACAATTAATTAGCATGTGGCAGGAGGGATCAATGAAAGATTAATTACAAAAAGACCTTTTTCCATCACTCGCCATGAATATATCTCATTTAGTTAGGCCGTACATTGTTCTCTTTACTCCTGCGCTGCCGGGCCTTATGGTTCTGGCGCTTGCTTATCTGCAGTTTGTTCTGATTATCTATCCGCTGAAAGGTGAGATCTACCTTCCTTTTGGCAAAGGGACTAAAAAAAGTACCGGCTATGGGACATAATGCCCAGCGATCAGGACGTAGCGTAATTTGGAAACAATCAGATTTTGAGACAATAAATATATGTCGTCAAGTTTTGTCGTAGAAGTAGTACTGCGCTGCAGATGCAAGCTATTCAGTGGTACCAGTACGTAAAGAGCTAGCAGTACGAATCATCCATGCATACAAGCTTCATCACGATTAAAAATGTTCACAGAAAGTACTTGCCGTTGCCTTTAATCATCGTGGTGGTGAGTACGTAGCTTCTCCCAGCCCGAACTTTCCGAAGGAGAGGTAGCTTCTACTTCTAATGTGCTACACTGTGCAAGCTAAATCTGTCATGATGCATGAGTGACCCTGTGGCCAGTTGCCAGCCTACTTAAACCATCTTTTCAGTTAGACTACCTAATCCAGATGAGCGCACTCTTGCCTTCCAAGATTTGGGTACCATGATTATGTCTTGGCAAAAAGTTTAAGGCCGTACTTCTTCTCCCTAAAAGAAGGACCAGGGGGAATGAGTGACCAGCTACTTGGCATTACTAATTCGAAATGTCTGAGAAGCAGATTCGCAGCACCCGGGCATGCTGGTGCCTAGTTTTTGAAAAGTTTAAAGTCGGTGAACTGAAGTTCCAAAAAATTCACAAAATTTATTCCGTTAATATATACACATGTACTAAATACTCGTGCCAAGTTTCACTAGAAATTACGTTATAAATTGAGCTACAGACAAATAAACAAAATTGCGGATGTATATTGGGAAAGAAAACCTAGATTTTTGTCAGCAATTTATCTTTCTGTGTATAGATAACTTTGAAACGTATACATGTATATGCCTATTTCTTTCAAGATTTTTGGGAGTCATATGTAATATGTTATTCATTTACTTTAGAAAAGCATGCACATTGGTGCTCGGGTGCTGCTGTGGGTTTTCACAGGGCCATGAGATTCGTAGTACTTGACATACATCTGTATCTAGATAAAACCGAGACATCTGTTCTGTTTTTTAGATGGAGGGGTAGTATTAGATAAGTTAGAAGCGTATGTTATTGGAACATGACAAAAAAACTTTCGTGCATTGGAAGTTCCGTGCATGCTTCGTCCGTTAAATTCGTATATAGTTTCATGCTTTGTGGAAAGTGTTGTAAGGTTTTATTCAGTTTCACGGTATTTCACAAATTTTAATTGTTTTTTGAACATAAGGCTCGAAAGTCCAACTTTTAATTAACAAAACCCTTAACTGGTTAGGAGTGCAGTCGGCATTACAACACAACCCCACACCACACCACAACGGTCGAATTATACAAGGAAACACTCTAAACAACTTGCAACACTACCCTAACAAGCACTACGACTTGCATAAGCGAACACCGGAGTTCAACGGCACTAGGGACACCCACAAGCATAGCAAAACGAGGCATTGTCAGGAGCCAATAGGATGTCTTGAACGAGGACGATCTGGGACTGGGAGCACCAAAACAATCATCCTGATCTCATGCCAAAGAGGGCCCCTGCCCTCTCTCCTAGGCTCGGAGGCGCTGAACCATCCGACATGAGAGAAGATCACCCTAGAGCTGAGAAGTGTTGGACTCAAGAGCCAAAGACGCCCTGGAGCAAGACCAACATGACAAGAAGAGCACACCACGACGACCACACTACCGTCGCCCAAGAACCTAGAGCAGCAGGAAAGCCACCAGACACAAATGTAGAGCAAGGACAGTTGGCAATGTGGCCCAAAGCTCGCACCTTTGGCACCCCACCCGAACCCCAAAACTCACTAGGTGATGCCTCCAAGGAGGTCACGGTGCAGTGCATCGACACCGCCTAATCGAAGCGATTTTGGACTTTCGTCCGGGATTCGGGTCGGGGTGGAATGAGGGAGACACAACGGCGCCTTGAAGGAGGAACACCGCTGGGCCAGACCAGCCAGCCTAGGGGGTTTCCCCCTCCCCGAGCACCCACCAAGCACCCCAAGCCCCAGATCCGGATGCAGCACCACCTTCAACAGGAATTGGCGGGTGGGAAAGGTAGGAGAGCAACTACGTCACATTTGATGCGAAGGGATCCACGCCGCAGTCGCCGCCCCCCGCCGCCTCACCTCCTGCGAGGTCGAGGATGACCGTCAGAGAAACCCGTCACGACGCCCGACGCCTAGAACCTAGGTCATCTGCCACGCACGGGATGGAGCGACGGGGGCCTCGCCGCCACCTGCACTGGCACCTACGAGGCATGGGAAGGCTGCTAGGGTTGGGGGTCCTCACAAATCTCAATTGTATTGGCATGCAACGAAATTGGGTGATTTTGTGCAAGGTAGGTTCCATGAAAAGAGGAAACTCATTTCTCCCTGATACCAGCAATCACTTGGCTTGTTATTTTATAAAAAATAAAAAAGATTCTCAAAATCTGAAAAATAATATGCAAGTTTGCATCGATTCTTTATTTATTTGAGATTTATACAATAAACAAATGTTTGGAGCAGTAGAGAGTTTTTTTAAGGCTTTTCAAAGCCATGATTTTGTTATTTTTATGTACCCAAAAGTATAACGTCCAGCACTATTATCCAGCAAATCTCTCCGAACGTGTAGAGCAACATATTCGCATGCATCCTCGTAATTTATCTGAGATTTTGCTACAGCACGATGCAATATGATTCTCCTGACACTCCCAGCCCTCAATTTTTTTGGATCTTTAGTTGCATCGTGGTGGAGACTGGAGAGTTCGTGCTGCCGGCTGCCGCTTGCCGGAGAGAGAGGCGACGTCGTGTCGATTAAGAAAAAGAGCCAAGCTCGCCGTCGCCGCACGAACGAAATTAACAAAGGACTTCCAGTGATCAGTCGTGCGACACACTGATTTAACTAGTGCAAGTCCACGCGCAATTAGCTAGCAATCTCCAGTGACAGTGAGCGAGCGAATCACTGTCTGGTTCTTGTGCGTAGTGCTAGAATAGTGAACCGAAACTCTGCGACCGTGGCCGCACGTGTTCATCACGTCGCCACGCGGCACCCCATCTCACAGTATCACCCTCCCACTTGCTTTTTACCGTTGGGTTTCCCGGCCCCACTATCTGACGGCTCACTTCTCTGGTCTGTGGGGCGTCAGGCTAATCACCCCACCTGGCTTTGCTTCCTGACCATGCCGGCCACGACGGGCATCGCATCAGTAATGGAAGATGCGACGTGGTCACAAAAATCCAAGGACCCTGACTCCATGCATCGATCTCTGACTGTTCCACCGAGCCCGCTTTTCTCTGGTTAATTAACAGCCCGGTTCAGAAGTTGTTACTGCCTCTGACATGGTGGGCCTGGTTGGCCCCGTAGAGGTAACCACGTTCTCGCGCGTACCCCTTTGGGTAAGAGTGAGCCTGAAGGAATCCGAGTGGATACAACTCTGTGGTGGACGTGCATGCTCATACTGGATCTTGTCGAATGCTTGATAGCAACTTCCGCGTGTCGGACGTGGTGTCCTGACTCTACCCAGCAGCTCCGGCGATCATTCGGCCAAATTTCATTCTCACTTGCCGTGGCTCCTATCATTGGTGCATGGTGAACAAAGCGCTCGCGAAGTTTTGCCAAAAGGGACCACTTGTCCCACTGAATTGTCAGTAAGAACCACCTCTGAAAATAATTGACAAAAAGAACCACCTGCAGCGTGGCGGCACGCTGGCCAGCCGACACGTGGCACGTGCCGCCACGAACGGAGGCGGCAGGAAGGTGCCGCCAGAGCCACAGGCGGCAGGCTGCAGTAGACGGCGCAAGCGAACGGAAAGGCGCATGCTCTGCCACGTCAGCGTGCCTCCACATGGTGTGGTGGCATGGCCCACTACCACGCCGTTTCCCGCGCCGGCCTCGCGAGGTGCTCCGCCACGTCAGCCTGCCTCCACACGGTGTGGCGGCATGGCCCACCACCGCGTCGTTTCCCGCGCCAGCCATACGAGGTGTGCCGCCACGTCAGCATGCCTCCACACGGTGTGGCGGCATGTCCCACCACCGTGCTGTTTCCCGCGCCGATCGTCTGACGGCATCGCGCCGGCGTAACATGCCGCCACCCATGCCGGCGGCAGGTCCTGCCGCCACGGCATACAGTGGCATGTCGCCACGTGTAGCTTGGGGGTCCTGCCGCCACGTATGGGGTAGTCTTTTTTGGCATTTCTGTTCCCAGGTGGTCCTTTCTGGCAATTCAGTAGGACAAGTAGTCCTTTTTAGCAAAACTTCAGCGCTCGCGGTTTAAATTATTATTAGCTTATAAAAAAGCATAAGGGAACTAGAGAAGCAATGTTTCTAATCATTTTGAAATGGAGATACCTCAAATATGCTGCCTTAAGAAGCGGTATCTCCATTGGGGCCTTGTTATGGGAACCGCTAAAATAGACATCGATCAAGTTGAAAAGCTGGTTAGGTGTAATGTCCCAGGTTTAGAGATGATCGAGGGGTAGATTTTAGAAAGGGATGTGCATTGCATTGCAAATTCTGGGGAAATTTCGCGCTTTTAAATAAAAACTGCATCGAAGGGGGACAAGTTTCTCTCTCGACACCTTACAGGGTTATGGTTTTGAGAGTGCGATAAACTTGTACCTCACTTAACTAGATTAGGTTTTTGAGAAGAAAGGGGGAGAGATCACATCAAACTTAAGTTGCTTGGTTGAATTCAAAGTTAAGTTGTATGATTGAATTCAACTCAAAGTTGAATTTGAAATTCAAATTCAAACATAAAAATAAATATCTCATAAATTAATTATAAGGAAATTCATTAAGTAAATAATAAAGATACAAAGTATAAATAATACACTTAATAATTAAAGCTCATTAGAGAAAACCTTGAGCTTTATTGATCATCACACAATTTACATTGTCATTACAATATTCATAAAGAAAATAAATGAATAATACAACACATTACAAGAATTGCTTAAATAGAGAAAGAAAAAGAAAATTACAAGTAAGAAAAATATATCCTAAGCTACAAATTAATCTTGAGCTTGAGGATCTTCATCTTGATCAATTTCATGATCCCTGCATACAAACCACACAAATAGAACATTGTGCCAAGTGGCAATGCCAATTGGCAGGTTAGCAAAGAAATGGGAATTGAGAAGATATGATCAACTCTGCCGAGCTGATCCTCTCAAAGCCCTAGTGCAAAGTATCTGGTAGACACACACACAGCCTGCTCACATGGTTGTGTGCATGCAGCACACACACACAGTGAATCACCAAAGGGAAAGGTGGAGCTGTCGACCAGGGAAACAAAGGCCAACCATAAAAAACCCTCTCCAACAGTAAACCTAGCTCAGTCATCGACCAAGCATGTTCACAGGGTAAGTCACCAGAAATCAAAAGCACTAGAACAGGAAGAGCAGCACTGCTGTTCTATCTGTCCAAATTCACCACAGAATCAAACCAAGATCACAAGCACAAGGAGGAGCAGGGCAAGCACCAATTCATTGCTGAAGCAATCCTCTACACCAACACACTATTTCTAGGAGCTGGAGTGAGGTATACATATGATCATGAACATACCAAATGGTTCTGTTCATATATTGCACAGGCATGATCTCCAGCACACTAAAAGGGTAGATACCCTATGTTTGTGTCATCATATGGCTATCTAGTCATTTGGTTCAAGCAAACATAGAGAACATCCAGGGAACATTGGTTGTGTCCACACAGGGACACAACCAGAGAAATCCAACATGGATTAAAAACCCTGGCTAGCTATCAAGTTCACTTGATAGCCTATAGCTATCTAAGCCATCAGACATGATAGACTATCATGTGTCTATCAAGGTTTGTCAACATTAACAGCATCTGGCAACCAAATTTGGTCACGCCAGTAAGCAACAATTCACCACAGCAAGTCACAGAGAAAGGGGGAGCTACCATGACAGCCCCAAATGGTTGTCAAGGCTACCTCAAACCACAGCCAACATTTCCAGCACATATATCATTACCCGGAGGGGTTCAAATGAAGCTAGGGTTCCCAATAAATGATTGGCATCCCTCTAGCTTTACCAAATCCACTCATATGATCATCATCTGCAGAGCAGTTCACATCATTTATCCATTCAACAAAGCAAACCAACACGGATAAATGAATTACACAAGCAATTGATGCAATAGAATCTTGCCGATGATCCAATGGATCACCGCAAGCATCAACGGATGCTTGAGCAAGTACCATCACACCAGGCCAAGCCCGTGTGATACACACACAAGCATAGAGTGAGCAACAAGTGAGGCACGGACACCAAAGAGCAGCTTTTACAAGCAATCGGTGATCATATGAACACCGGAAGCTTGCTAGAGCATGCTACCGCATGCTAGAACTCATTCCAAGTATTAACACATGGACGAGATAATTAAATTAAACATATAACCGAACAATTGCATCACAGATAAGTGCATTAGGCAGCACAATTGTATCCAGAAGCACTTCATCAAAGGAAGGGGCAGTTAAATTATCAGCTAGGCTCAAATGAGCATGTCCATGAATTAAAGCACAGATATAATCTCATCAGGAGCACTGGCACTTGCCAAAGGCAAGGATCATCACAACATGATCAAGTCAGGGGCAAGCAATTGCATATACAGGAGAGGCATAGTATACAGAGCAACAACAGGAGCCACTAAATTACACAAAGCACCACAACATGCTCATGAGCAAGAGCTCATGAGTTGCAACAGCAAGTAATGGAGAAAGAACAAGCACAACACGAGCAGCCTAGAACCATGGCAGATGCACAAGCAGAAGACACAGCAACATAGCACAGCGGCATACGCGCATCCATAGCAAGCACGAGCGCAGGGCACATAGGCGCGAGAACAAGCAACAATACAATCGGACGGATGCCGGGGCATCCGAGAGAAAGGGGAAGGGGTAGAATAGGTAGCGAGAGGAGGAAGGAGGAGGAGAGAATACTTACGAGGCGAAGCAGATGAGCACGGCCATGGCGGCACGGCAGCGACACGCCGGGCGAACGGCGGCGCCGAGCCAAGCCAAGCCAGGCACCACCTCGCCGCAACGCCCGCGTAACCACGACGAGGCACACAGCAGCGCCTCGGCGCCAGGAGCTTCGGCGGCGACGAAATCGCCGCGGCACACCACGGCAGGCATGCAGAGGCGAAGGGGACGAGTCGAGGAGGCGGCGAAACACAGATCGGCATGGTGGATCTGAAGCGCCGTCAAACGGCGGTTCGGATGCGCCACATCTCGCCGGCGGTGACGGCCGGAGTTGGCCGAAATAATTCGGCGGAGGCGCAGGCGACCACGGCGTCGCGGGAGCGAGAGAGCTAGGGTTCGCGAGGAAGAGAAGGGAAGGGGACGGGTGCGTCCGACCGAGCCCAACGTGCGGCTCGGGTTAGGGTTAACCCGCTGGGCCACCCTGACAGGTGGGACCAGGGGCATTTTTGGTATTTCATAATTCCAATTAAAATAGAAACTTTGAAAATGCATAGAAAATGTAAATAGCTCTAAAAAATAATTAAAAATATGTAAACCATTCAGAATAAAATTCTCTATCATAATAAAATATGAAATGGAATTTTTGAAGACAAACATGATTAAGCTCAAATTTGATGATTAAAATAATCATTAAAATCACACCTTATATTTTCAATAATGAAAATAGTCCATCAATGCTTTTGGACTATAAAAAAAAACACCTTGACAACATTTCAAGGTTGTATTTTACCCTAAACAGAGTATCCCTAAATCATTCTTAGTATTAACCTCTCACATGAAATGATAAGACATCGGAAAAGGGGGAACCAACCCTAAAACTGGAATCATGCATAAATGCTTCTTTAACCATTGCCCTTATCGGACAATGATGCTATTTTTCAGAACCAGAGGACAAGGGTCAGTCCACACCATCCAACTGCAAAACTTTGCAGTGTTCAAGCAAGTTCATCGCTTGCTCATGTCATTTGAGTATCTTTATCAAATTACTTGCAAAGTACTATGATTATCACTATTGCATAAAAACCAAAACCACTACTTTCATAATTATGAATATGACTATGTGGTGGGCAATGGATCCATGGATTGTGTTGATATGGTGGAGGTTCCATTGCAAGGGTTTATATCCATCTAGGATTAAACAACAAATGTCGTCCAGTGATTCTTGTGCCGTAAAACTCGTGTTCACCATAAGGTCTGGAGTGGGACAGAGTAGCCGATTGTATTTCCACCTCTCGTACATCAACGGATGCGCTTACCGTAGCAGTTGTGTCTTGCGGAGCAACTTGAGGGTGGGGAGCCCCTTCTAATTCCCCACGGTATAGCAGAGCTTACCGTAGCGGTTGCGGCTTGCGGAACAACTTGAGGGTGGGGATCCCCTTCTAATTCCCCACGGTAATGTGGTCTATGATGGGTTGCAGCTACCGGCGAAGGAGTTTGGTTAACGAGTCCCAAACTGTTGTCGTGGTCGGGGTCCATCCTTAATTGGTGTAAGAGGACCGACGAGGACCCAGGGTCGGGGTATGCAACAAAGGGTGGGCGTGCGAGGTAGCGGAGGAATATGAATGGCTAAGACCTTATACCGGGCCTCACACCACAGGAAGTGTGGACGGGAAAGCTGCTTGGTTTGCACCAAGGTTAAGATCTCTTATGGGTAAAGAAACACACCTCTGCTGAGTGTAACGAATTGTGACCAGTCACTCCTTGTTCCGGGAATTGGAACTGCGAACGCGGCCGGAAAGGAACTCCATGAAGTTCTAGTAAACCGGTGAAGGCTGACGGACATAGCTCTTTGAAATAAAAGCAATCTCTTGAAGAAATGTTTATCAAAACCTCGCATTGGTATTAGACTTTCTCGGTCTAATATCGTAGCTAGTGCATTAAACACCTCTTTCATATAATGAACTTGTTGAGTACGCTCGTACTCATCCCACTCTTAAATCCCTTGCTTAGATTGTCCGAATCGTCCGGAGGAGGACTACGACAACCCTCGAAGGAGCCGAGATCATCGGCTATGAAGAACCGGACCTCTCGGGAGGTATTGAAGGCGTAGACTATCTCATAGTCTACGGAACCAGGGAGGCTTCTCGTGGAGAACAAGCCTAGAAGCACTGAATAGTAGTAGTAGCCGAGCAGTGGGAACTCTTAATAATTAGCTGCTCGTGGAAATAAATGTATAACCTACTAAAACTTCTGTATTGTAAGTTAAGGTGGGTTCGCCTCGAACCCAGGAGTATCCCTCTTAGGACCCAAGAGGAGCTCCAAGACAATATATGTTTGATGCTTGTAATAATAAGTGAATGAGTTATGGACCCTGCTATGTTCTGTTGTACTACTCTGAGGGATGTAATATTTGCGGAATGGTACTTCGTGAATGTTATATCAACGACCGGCATACTACAACATGCGAGTGGTATGCGTGGTCACCACGGTTGGTATCGAGCAAAAGCTTTGACCTTAGGTTGGAACCTAGTAAATGGGACCAAACGTTAGGAGTCAAATAGGATTAGTAAAGAATTCTCTAAAAATACGGTGTGTATTCAATTGAGAATACAACAATCATATCTTTTAGTGCGATAATTCTTTATTATCTCTATTATGATGCATTATTACTAATCTTATATCCTTTCTATTTCTACAGCCAACAATGGCAAGTTCACGTCCGGGACGAAACGTGAAAGTGATGAATTCTACACTGAGTGAATATGAAGGAGGACTTGCAGATATTCTACGAGCCATGTTACTTGAATTTGGGTGTGATCCCCAGATTCAAGTAAAGAAATACATGTACTATGATGGTACTCGTATTGGCCAAGTGTAGGGTAGGGCTACGACTTCCCGAATCTTTGGGACTCGAGCGTAGTAATGCCGGCAGGGGAAGCCGTAACTATGAACACAGCCTACCATATAGCCGTTATGAGAGCCATAACTGATATTCGGGAGCATAAGATGAAAGAGCTTATGGGTTCCGAATTCACCCACATTCCTCATCTGGAAGAGGAAGATGATCCCATGCTTAACCATTTCAAATATGCAAAACGCAAACTGGCAGAAGCCGCAAAATACATGGACAATAGCCGCAACTTACTATCGTTGTTCTTTCAGTTGAACCGTCATTTGACGGGAGAAATTGATACAATGCTAGAGGAGTTTACTGAACCCAAGGAGGAGACTAAGGGGAAGGAACCTATGGAGAATGAGGTGCACACACCAGTCTACTCAGCTGGTGACTATATTAGTATTGACCACCCTGAACGAGATACTACACCCATTACACCTGGGAATTATCTTAGTAGTTCTTATAGAGGATATGAAGGTGGAGAGGAATCCGGAAACAACCAGCGTTCCGTGACTCCGATAGAAAACTCCACGGGTTGGTGTTGGGGGTCTGATTTCGGAACTCATAGTACCTCAGCGTATTATGACGGGGAGATGAATGAAGATGCCACGACCCAGCACCAGAGTTATCCGTGGAATGGGGAAGAAGTTGGAGGGTATCCGACACAAGTTGAGTCGGATACGAATGTAGGAAATACCTATGGTGTAGGCACCGGGGAGTACACCCGATGGGTGGATTATGATGCACTAAATGATCAGTTCGTGAACACTGATTTCTCCCTAGGATCATCATCGGATTTCGACTACCAGCCAACGGGGAGACCTTATGTTCCAGGGTCTATCAGGAGGACGACACGTTCGACCGGATGGAAGTCTGGGATGTACCGGGAGTGAAGAACGACTAGAGTCCACCAAGGGAGGCGAGGCTATGATACACAAGTACCATGTGTATTATAGTATGTAATATTTTTGTACATATACTTTAATAAGTGAGTTTACATACTCACATCGACTTGAGTATTGTAATAAGACCACTTAAGTATGTATATACATGGTATATGTTTTGTATGATCTGAATTTGCTTCTTGATTTCCATTGCGTGACTAGTTCTGTGCACCAAGTTGAGCTCAGAAAACTTGCGCATGGAGTAATTATGAGTATCATCTTGTGTTGCAGAACTAGGGGGTTATGTCGGGAGCGTTAGGAGAGGAGACCGAAGCGCAGCGCATGGAGCGCGAAGCAAAACAAAAGGAAGAGGCTGAGGGAGCAGCCAGAGATCAGTTACCACCACCACCACCACCCATGACGCAGCAGAATTTTGTTCAGTACATGCATCTAGTGGAGGAAAGACAACGTGTAACGTTGGAGCAGCAGAACAAATTCTTCCAAGAATTGCTGCAGCAGAACAGGGTGGAGAGACCTGAGAATCCGGGAGTCACTTTAGCAGACTTCCAGAACACCAAGCCTATATCTTTCGCATACGCGCCCGAGCCAATGGACGCGGAGGATTGGCTGATGGACACAGAGCGAAAGCTCAACACCGTTGGATGCAATGACCTGGAGAAGGTTGATGGCGTGTATTTCACACGTTCGTTGGGCAACCCCAAGAGGAAGGTATGATGAGCACAGCAGCAAGTTTTCCCTCAGAAAGAAACCAAGGTTTATCGAACCAGGAGGAGCCAAGAAGCACGTTGAAGGTTGATGGCGACGGGATGTAGTGCGGCGCAACACCAGAGATTCCGGCGCCAACGTGGAACCTGCACAACACAACCAAAGTACTTTGCCCCAACGAAACAGTTGAGGTTGTCAATCTCACCGGCTTGCCGTAACAAAGGATTAACCGTATTGTGTGGAAGATGATTGTTTGCAGAGAAAACAAGTAAAAACAAGTATTGCAATGAGATTGTATTTCAAGAAAGAGAATTGGACCGGGGTCCACAGTTCATTAGAGGTGTCTCTCCCATAAGACGAACAGCATGTTGGGTGAACAAATTACAGTTGGGCAATTGACAAATAAAGAGAGCATGACAATGCACATACATATCATGATGAGTATAGTGAGATTTAATTGGGCATTACGACAAAGTACATAGACCGCCATCCAACCGCATCTATGCCTAAAAAGTCCACCTTCAGAGTTATCATCCGAACCCCCTCCAGCATTAAGTTGCAAAGCAACATGACAATTGCATTAAGTATGGTGCGTAATGTAATCAACAACTACATCCTTAGACATAGCATCAATGTTTTATCCCTAGTGGCAACAAGACAACACAACCTTAGAACTTTCTCATCATCGTCCTGGTGTCAATGCGAGCATGAACCCACTATCGAGCATAAGTACTCCCTCTTGGAGTTAAAAGCATCTACTTGGCCAGAGCATCTACTAGTAACGGAGAGCATGCAAGATCATAAACAACACTTAAGCATAACTTTGATAATCAACATAACAAGTATTCTCTATTCATCGGATCCCAACAAACGCAACATATAGAATTACGGATAGATGATCTTGATCATGATAGGCAGCTCACAAGATCCGACAATGATAGCACAATGGGGAGAAGACAACCATCTAGCTACCGCTATGGACCCATAGTCCAGGGGTAGACTACTCACTCATCACTCCGGAGGCGACCATGGCGGTGTAGAGTCCTCCGGGAGATGATTCCCCTCTCCGGCAGGGTGCCGGAGGCGATCTCCTGGATCCCCCGAGATGGGATCGGCGGTGACGGCGTCTCAGTAAGGTTTTCCGTATCGTGGCTCTCGGTACTGGAGGTTTCGTCACGGAGGCTTTAAGTAGGCGGAAGGGCAAGTCGAGAGGCGGCACGGGGGGCCCAAACCATAGGCCGGCGCGGCCAGGGGTGGGGCCGCACCGCCCTAGGGTTTGGCCACCCCGTGGCCCCTCTTCGTCTCGTCTTCGGTCTTCTGGAAGCTTCGTGAGAAAATAGGCCTCTGGGCTTTTATTTCGTCCAATTCCGAGAATATTTCTTTACTAGGATTTCCGAAACCAAAAACAAGCAGAAAACAAAGAATCGGAACTTCGGCATCTTGTTAATAGGTTAGTTTCGTGAAAATGCACGAATATGACATAAAGTGTGCATAAAACATGTAGATAACATCAATAATGTGGCATGGAACACAAGAAATTATCGATACGTTGGAGACGTATCGGCATCCCCAAGCTTAGTTTCGCTCGTCCCGAGCAGGTAAAACGATAACAAAGATAATTTCTGGAGTGACATGCCATCATAATCTTGATCATACTATTTGTAAAGCATATGTAGAGAATGCAGCGATCAAAACAATGTGTATGACATGAGTAAACAAGTGAATCATAAAGCAAAGACTTTTCATGAATAGCACTTCAAGACAAGCATCAATAAGTCTTGCATAAGAGTTAACTCATAAAGCAATAATTCAAAGTAAAGGCATTGAAGCAACACAAAAGAAGATTAAGTTTCAACAGTTGCTTTCAACTTGTAACATGTATATCTCATGGATATTGTCAATATAGAGTAATATAATAAGTGCAATAAGCAAGTATGTAGGAATCAATGCACAGTTCACACAAGTGTTTGCTTCTTGAGGTGGAGAGAAATAGGTGAACTGACTCAACATTGAAAGTAAAAGAATGGTCCTCATAGAGGAAAAGCATCGATTGCTATATTTGTGCTAGAGCTTTGATTTTGAAAACATGAAACAATTTTGTCAACGCTAGTAATAAAGCATATGCATCATGTAAATTATATCTTATAAGTTGCAAGCCTCATGCATAGTGTACCAATAGTGCCCGCACCTTGTCCTAATTAGCTTGGATTAACACTGATCATCATTGCATAACATATGTTTCAACCAAGTGTCACAAAGGGGTACCTCTATGCCGCCTCGTACAAGGGTCTAAGGAGAAAGTTCGCATTGGATTTCTCGCTTTTGATCATTCTTCAACTTAGACACCCATACCGGGACAACATAGACAACGAGATAATGGACTCCTCTTTTAATGCTTAAGCATTCAACAACAGCTTAATATTCTCATAAGAGATTGAGGTTTTATGTCCACACTGAAACTTCCACCATGAATCATGGCTTTAGTTAGCGGCCCAATGTTCTTCTCTAACAATATGCATACTCAAACCATTTGATTGTGAAAACCGCCCTTACTTGAGACAAGACGAACATGCATAGCAACTCACCTGATATTCAACAAAGAGTAGATGGCGTTCCCCGGTAAACATGGTTATCGCACAACAAGCAACTTAATAAGAGATAAAGTGCATAATTACATATTCAATACCACAATAGTTTTTAAGCTATTTGTCCCATGAGCTATATATTGCAAAGGTGAATGATGGAATTTTAAAGGTAGCACTCAAGCAATTTACTTTGGAATGGCGGGAAATACCATGTAGTATAGGTAGGTATGGTGGACACAAATGGCATAGTGGTTGGCTCAAGTATTTTGGATGCATGAGAAGTATTCCCTCTCGATACAAGGTTTAGGCTAGCAAGGCTTATTTGAAACAAACACAAGGGCGAACCGGTGCAGCAAAACTCACATAAAAGACATATTGTAAACATTATAAGACTCTACACCGTCTTCCTTGTTGTTCAAACTCGAAACTAGAAATTATCTAGACTTTAGAGAGACCAAATATGCAAACCAAATTTTAGCATGCTCTATGTATTTCTTCATTAATAGGTGCAAAGCATATGATGCAAGAGCTTAAACATGAGCACAACAATTGCCAAGTATCACATTACCCAAGACATTTATAGCAATTACTACATGTATCATTTTCCAATTCCAACCATATAACAATTTAACGAAGGAGAAACTTCGCCATGAATACTATGAGTAGAAACCAAGGACATATTTGTCCATATGCTACAGCGGAGTGTGTATCTCTCCCATAAAGTGAATGCTAGGATCCATTTTATTCAAACAAAAACAAAAACAAACCGACGCTCCAAGAAAAAGCACATAAGATGTGGCCGAATAAAAATGTAGTTTCAGGGGAGGAACCTGATAATTTGTTGATGAAGAAGGGGATGCCTTGGGCATCCCCAAGCTTAGATGCTTGAGTCTTCTTGATATATGCAGGGGTGAACCACCGGGTGCATCCCCAAGCTTAGAGCTTTCACTCTCCTTGATCATGTTGCATCATACTCCTCTCTTGATCCTTGAAAACTTCCTCCACACCAAACTCGAAACAACTCATTAGAGGGTTAGTGCACAATATAAATTGACATATTCAGAGGTGACACAATCATTCTTAACACTTCTGGACATTGCATAATGCTACTGGACATTAGTGGATTAAAGAAATTCATCCAACATAGCGAAAGAGGCAATGCGAAATAAAAGGCAGAATCTGTCAAAACAGAACAGTTCGTATTGACGAATTTTAAAATGGCACCAGACTTGCTCAAACGAAAATGCTCAAATTGAATGAAAGTTGCGTACATATCTGAGGATCATGCTCGTAAATTGGCGTAATTTTCTGAGCTATCTACAGGGAGATAGACCCAGATTCGTGACAGCAAAGAAATCCGGAACTGCGCAGTAATCCAAATCTAGTACTTACTTTTCTATCAACGGCTTAACTTGGCACAACAAAACTCAAAACTAAGATAAGGAGAGGTTGCTACAGTAGTAAACAACTTCCAAGACACAAAATAAAAACAAATTACTGTAGGTAAAAATATGGGTTGTCTCCCATAAGCGCTTTTCTTTAACGCCTTTCAGCTAGGCGCAGAAAGTGTATCTCAAGTATTATCAAAGGGTGGTACTTCTACAGCGGGGTGTGGGCTCTTCTCAACCAGGCATATTATATTAGATACATAAGTTTTAGCATCTCCCTTTTCATTAGTCTTAGGCGTGCTACTCTCATCAAACAAATTTTCAGGAACAAGCCAAGCATAATTATTTTCTAGTGCATCATTCATAGCTAGGAGCTTGCATGGTATTGGTGCTTTGATCTCCCCACCATCATCAATATTATTAGTGTATCTTATTCTATCCATATCCATCTTTTCAAGGAGACTAACAAAATTAGTAGGAGAACCAAGCATATTAAATTTAGCAAAGACCTTTCTAGCTTCTCTTGCTAGACCACCAAATTCTCTAAGAAGGGTTTCTAAAACAAAATCTTTCTTTTCCCCTTCTTCCATATCACCAAGTGTGAAAAACATGTGTTGGATTATAGGATTAAGATTAACAAATTTGGTTTCCAACAAGCGAACTAAATGCGCAGCGAAGCAATTTCATAAGTAGGCGCAAGGTCTACCAAGTGTCTATCTTCAAAATTTTCAATGGTACTAACATGGTTGAAGAATTCTTCTATGTTATTTCTCCCAACTATAGACCCACGTCCTACCGGTATGTTCTTTGTGGTAAAATTAAAAGGAAACATGATGAAATAAGTAAAGTAAATGCAAGTAAACTAATTTTTTTGTGTTTTCGATATAGCAAACAAGATAGCAAATAGAGTAAAAGTAGCAACTAATTTTTTTGTATTTTGATTTAGTGCAGCAAACAAAGTAGTAAATAAAACTAAGCAAGACAAAAACAAAGTAAAGAGATTGAGAAGTGGAGACTCCCCTTGCAGCGTGTCTTGATCTCCCCGGCAAAGAAAATATGCTTGATGGCGTGTATTTCACACGTTCGTTGGGCAACCCCAAGAGGAAGGTATGATGAGCACAGCAGCAAGTTTTCCCTCAGAAAGAAACCAAGGTTTATCGAACCAGGAGGAGCCAAGAAGCACGTTGAAGGTTGATGGCGGCGGGATGTAGTGCGGCGCAACACCGGAGATTCCGGCGCCAACGTGGAACTCGCACAACACAACCAAAGTACTTTGCCCCAACGAAACAGTGAGGTTGTCAATCTCACCGGCTTGCTGTAACAAAGGATTAACCGTATTGTGTGGAAGATGATTGTTTGCAGAGAAAAAAGTAAAAACAAGTATTGCAGTAGATTGTATTTCAGTAAAGAGAATTGGACCGGGGTCCACAGTTCACTAGAGGTGTCTCTCCCATAAGACGAACAGAATGTTGGGTGAACAAATTACAGTTGGGCAATTGACAAATAAAGAGAGCATGACAATGCACATACATATCATGATGAGTATAGTGAGATTTAATTGGGCATTACGACAAAGTACATAGACCGCCATCCAACCGCATCTATGCCTAAAAAGTCCACCTTCGGGTTATCATCCGAACCCCCTCCGGTATTAAGTTGCAAAGCAACGGATAATTGCATTAAGTATGGTGCGTAATGTAATCAACAACTACATCCTTAGACATAGCATCAATGTTTTATCCCTAGTGGCAACGAGCACAACACAACCTTAGAACTTTCTGTCACTATCCCGGTGTCAATGCGGGCATGAACCCACTATCGAGCATAAGTACTCCCTCTTGGAGTTAAAAGCATCTACTTGGCCAGAGCATCTACTAGTAACGGAGAGCATGCAAGATCATAAACAACACTTAAGCATAACTTTGATAATCAACATAACAAGTATTCTCTATTCATCGGATCCCAACAAACGCAACATATAGAATTACGGATAGATGATCTTGATCATGATAGGCAGCTCACAAGATCCGACAATGATAGCACAATGGGGAGAAGACAACCATCTAGCTACTGCTATGGACCCATAGTCCAGGGGTAGACTACTCACTCATCACTCCGGAGGCGACCATGGCGGTGTAGAGTCCTCCGGGAGATGATTCCCCTCTCCGGCGAGGTGCCGGAGGCGATCTCTGGATCCCCCGAGATGGGATCGGCGGTGACGGCGTCTCGGTGAGGTTTTCCGTATCGTGGCTCTCGGTGCTGGAGGTTTCGTCACGGAGGCTTTAAGTAGGCGGAAGGGCAAGTCGAGAGGCGGCACGGGGGCCCAAACCATAGGCCGGCGCGGCCGGGGGTGGGGCCGCGCCGCCCTAGGGTTTGGCCACCCCGTGGCCCCTCTTCGTCTCGTCTTCGGTCTTCCGGAAGCTTCGTGAGAAAATAGGCCTCCGGGCTTTTATTTCGTCCAATTCCGAGAATATTTCTTTACTAGGATTTCGAAACCAAAAACAGCAGAAAACGACAGAATCGGCACTTCGGCATCTTGTTAATAGGTTAGTTTCAGAAAATGCACGAATATGACATAAAGTGTGCATAAAACATGTAGATAACATCAATAATGTGGCATGGAACACAAGAAATTATCGATACGTTGGAGACGTATCAAAGGTCAGATATGCAACGCACCTGCTGTGTGGACCTGCCGCATCCTGGTGGGACAATATAGTAGCCGTTTATCCGGCTGGAAAGGTATTTACCTGGGAGGAATTTGCAAGGAAGTTCAGGGAATCCAATGTCCCTGAAAGTATTGTGGAACTGAAGCGTCGAGAGTTTGAAAGTCTCGAGCAGAAAGACAAGGCCATCCTAACCTATGTCAGGGAATTCTCCAAGCTGTCTCGGTACGCTGTTGAGGAGGTCAACACCGAGGACAAGAAGAAGAAGAGGTTTTTGAGGGGGTTAAGTCCCCAGTTCAAGGTTCAGCTCAGGATGATGAGAGCGACAGAATTTCAAGAGTTGGTGGATGCAGCCATCACTCTTGAAGATGACTTTAAACAACTGCAAGAGGAGAAGAGGAAAAAGGCCAAGTTTGAGCCTAAGAGGTTTGTTAGCAACAAGCCCAATACCAGCTTGAGCTTCAAGCCAAGATACAACAACAACAACAACAACAACAACAACAACAACAACAACAACAACAACAACAACAACAACAACAACAACAACAACAACAACAACAACAACAACAACAACAACAACAACAACAACAACAACAACAACAACAACAACAACAACAACAACAACAACAACAACAACAACAACAACAACAACAACAACAACAACAACAACAACAACAACAACAACAACAACAACAACAACAACAACAACAACAACAACAACAACAACAACTACTACTACTACTACTACTACTACGGTAGTAGGAGGAACCAAGCGTTTCAGACTGCTAACCAGATTGTCCGTCGCATTTGTGGATTCCGAGGTCATACCTCGAAGGATTGCAAGAAGCCCAAGATAATATGCTTTGGGTGTCGTCAGGAGGGGCACATGCTGAAAGACTGTCCCAAGAAAAGGAATGATGGAGGACAGTCAGGAGGAGGAGGAAGTCGAGGAGGAAACACCGGAGGGAACTGGAAGAACAAGAAACCCTTCGGCAAGTTGAACTGCACCAGCCTGGAGGAGGTGGTTAACTCCGATCAGGTAGTGATAGGTACGCTCCAGATACTCACTAATCCTGGCAAAGTACTTTTTGATACTGGTGCAACTACATCATTCATTTCTCAGCAATTCATCATCAAACATGGGATTAGTTGCACTAAGTTAGATACACCCATAACTATAATTTCCGCGGGGGAACGATAGTAGTAACTCATACCAAACAAAAACAAGTCATTATGATCAATAAGTGCGCATTTGACGCGACTCGTTCATTTTATCAATGAAGGACATTGATGTCATTCTTGGTATGAAGCTGGTTAGAAGCTAACGAGCATTGATCGGCTGTGTGAACAAGACGAGTGTCTTTGAAAAGCCCCGATGGAAGTAGAATGATCTACCAAGGAGACAAACATACACGGATAGAAGTTGAGCTACGAGTGAACAGTATGACGGAAGTGAAGTTAGAGGATATACCTGTAGTGAATGAATTTCGGGATGTTTTTCCTAAGGAATTACCTGGAATGCCACCAGATAGGGAGATAGAATTCACTATCGACCTAATTCCAGGAACAGCTCCAATTGCTAAAGCACCATATAAGATGGGGCCTAAGAAGTTGAAAGAACTTAAGGAGCAATTGGATGACTTGGAACAGAAAGGACTCATTCAAGAGAGTGTTTCACCATGGGGATCACCTGTGATCTTCGTAGATAAAAGAGATGGAGGTAGAAGGATGTGCGGAGAGTACATGAATCTGAACAACGTCACAATCAAGAACAAGTATCCACTTCCAAGAATACAAGATCTATTTGATCAAGTTAGAGGCGCAGGAGTCTTTTCCAAAATTGATCTAAGATCCGGTTATCACCAGATAAAGATCAAGAAGGAAGACGTTCCGAAAACAGCCTTTGTCTCAAGGTATGGACATCATGAATACCTTGTAGTGCCATTTGGATTAACCAATGCCCCAGAAATTTTCATGAATCTCATGAATAAGATTTTCATGCCATGTCTAGACAAGTTCGTCATCGTATTCATCGATGATATCTTGATTTATTCCAAAGATAAAAGCTGAACATGTCGAACATCCGAAGATAGTGTTGCAAACACTAAGAGAACATCAACTCTATGCCAAGTTTAGCAAGTGTGAATTTTGGCTAGATCAAGTGGAATTTCTTGGTCATGTCATTAGCAAAGATGGAATAGTCGTTAACCCGAGCAAGGTAGCAGCAGTTTTAGAATGGGAAGCACCCAAGACTTGTCAAGGAAATTCGAGGATTCCTAGGAATGGCAGGATACTATCGGAGATTCATTGAAGGATTCTCCAAAATAGCAGGACCAATGACGAAGCTGTTAAGGAAGAACACACCATTCGTGTGGTCGGAGGAGTGTGAGAAGAGTTTTCAAACTCTAAAAGAGAAACTCACCACAGCACCGGTGTTAGCGGTTCTCGAAGTTGGCAAAGATTACACCGTGTCTCGCGACGCATCCAAGCATGGATTGGGTTGCGTACTCATGCAAGATCGGAAGGTAATATCCTATGGATCAAGGCAACTCAGACCTCAGGAGGTGAACTATCCAACACATGACTTAGAGGTAGCAGCAGTTGTATTTGCACTTAAAACATGGAGGCATTTTCTCTATGGAGCCAAGTGTGAGCTCTATACAGATCATAAAAGTCTCAAATACTTCTTCACTCAGAAGGAACTCAATATGAGGCAGAAAAGATGGTTAGAATTAATCAAGGATTATGATTTGACCATCAATTATACTCCAGGAAAGGCCAATGTTGTAGCAGATGCCTTAAGTAGGAAGAGCACTGGCGGAGTAGAACAAGAGTTATCACCGGAGTTGAGGAAGGAAATAAGTCAAGCCCAGATACAACTTTGGGAGAAAGAAGCTCGTGAAGGACTATCGGCTTTACAAGTAGCCGATGAGCTAAATGTCAACCTAAAGAATGAGATAATGATGGGTCAGTTGGACGATCCATTCATCGTGGAGGAGATGAGAAGGATAGATGAAGGTAGACCATCAGAATTTCACCGAGGAGAATCAGGATCACTATGGTTTCAAAAGAGGATTTGCGTTCCGGATATTGCTGAAATCAAGGAAGTAATACTCCGGGAAGCCCATCAAACACCATACTCCATTCATCCGGGAAGTACAAAGATGTACATGGATCTAAAGGAGTTATTCTGGTGGAATAATATGAAGAGAGAGATAGCACAATATGTGGCGGAATGCCATACCCGCGGAGAGTGAAGGCTGAACACCAAAGTCCGGCAGGAAAGTTACAACCTTTACCTATTCCATAGTGGAAATGGGAGGAAATAGGGATGGATTTCATCACCGGACTACCCATGACCAATAAAAAGAAGGACATGATATGGGTAATCGTGGACCGGTTGACGAAGAGTGCACACTTCTTAGCGGTAAATCAGCAGGATAAAGGAGAGAAACTCATCGATCTTTACATCAAAGAGATCGTGAGTAAGCATGGAGTGGCCAAGAAGATCGTGTCGGATCGAGGATCCGTATTCACATCGACATTACGGAAGCAACTACACGAAGCTTTAGGATCCAAGTTGGACTATAGTACCGCTTATCATCCTCAGACAGGTGGACAAACCGAGAGAACCAACCAAATCTTAGAGGATATGCTTAGGGCTTGCGCCCTAGATTTCGGAGGATCATGGGAGGAGCACTTGTCACTAGCAGAGTTTTCATACAATAATAGCTATCAAAGCAGCATCAAGATGGCACCGTTCGAAGCTTTGTATGGAAGGAAGTGTAGATCACCCATATGTTGGTATGAAGCTGGAGCAAGCAAGGAATTCAATCCTGATTATGTCAAGGAAAAACAACAAATCATTGACATTATAAGAGATAGGCTGAAGATAGCCCAAAGTCGACAGAAGAGCTATGCAGACCAAAAGAGAAGGACTTGGGAGCCACAAGTTTGAGATATGGTATATCTTAAGGTGAGCCCGATGAAAGGACTTCAGAGGTTTGGAGTAAAAGGAAAGCTAAGCCCTAGGTACATCGGACCTTTCAAGATTTTGAGTCAAAACCGAGGGTTAGCCTTCGAATTGGAACTACCGGGAAGGTTATCTCAAGTTCACAATGTATTCCATGTGTCGCAACTCAGGAAATGCTTAAAGACCCCAGATGAGCCAGTATCACATGCTGAGCTCGAGTTACAACCAGATTTGACTTACATCGAGAAGCCGACCAAGATTCTCGAGGAGAGCTGAAACAACTCGGGAATAAAGCTATAAAGTACTGCAAGATACAATGGAAGCATCACCCCGAGAGGAAGCCACCCGGGAAAAGGAAGAAGACTCGAGGAAAACATACCCCGAACTGTTCGGGTATTACAACCACAACTTCGGGACGAAGTTTTCTTTAAGGGGAAAGGTCTGTAATGTCCCGGGTTTAGAGATGATCGAGGGGTAGATTTTAGAAAGGGATGTGCATTGCATTGCAAATTCAGGGAAATTTCGCGCTTTTAAATAAAAACTGCATCGAAGGGGGACAAGTTTCTCTCTCGACACCTTACAGGGTTAGGGTTTTGAGAGTGCGATAAACTTGTACCTCACTTAACTAGATTAGGTTTTTGAGAAGAAAGGGGGAGATATCACATCAAACTTAAGTTGCTTGGTTGAATTCAAAGTTAAGTTGTATGATTGAATTCAACTCAAAGTTGAATTTGAAATTCAAATTCAAACATAAAAATAAATATCTCATAAATTAATTATAAGGAAATTCATTAAGTAAATAATAAAGATACAAAGTATAAATAATACACTTAATAATTAAAGCTCATTAGAGAAAACCTTGAGCTTTATTGATCATCACACAATTTACATTGTCATTACAATATTCATAAAGAAAATAAATGAATAATACAAAACATTACAAGAATTGCTTAAATAGAGAAAGAAAAAGAAAATTACAAGTAAGAAAAATATATCCTAAGCTACAAATTAATCTTGAGCTTGAGGATCTTCATCTTGATCAATTTCATGATCCCTGCATACAAACCACACAAATAGAACATTGTGCCAAGTGGCAATGCCAATTGGCAGGTTAGCAAAGAAATGGGAATTGAGAAGATATGATCAACTCTGCCGAGCTGATCCTCTCAAAGCCCTAGTGCAAAGTATCTGGTAGACACACACACATAGCCTGCTCACATGGCTGTGTGCATGCAGCACACACACACAGTGAATCACCAAAGGGAAAGGTGGAGCTGTCGACCAGGGAAACAAAGGCCAACCATATAAAACCCTCTCCAACAGTAAACCTAGCTCGATCATCGACCAAGCATCTTCACGAGGTAAGTCACCGAAATCAAAAGCACTAGAACGAGGAAGAGCGACATCGTTGTTCTATCCATCCAAATTCACCACCAGAATCAAACCAAGATCACAAGCACAAGGAGGAGCAGGGCAAGCACCAATTCATTGCTGAAGCAATCCTCTACACCAACACACTATTTCTAGGAGCTGGAGTGAGGTATACATATGATCATGAACAGACCAAATGGTTCTGTTCATATATTGCACAGAGCATGATCTCCAGCACACTAAAAGGGTAGATACCCTATGTTTGTGTCATCATATGGCTATCTAGTCATTTGGTTCAAGCAAACATAGAGAACAGCCTGTAGAGATCATCCAGGGAACATTGGTTGTGTCCACACAGGGACACAACCAGAGAAATCCAACATGGATTAAAAACCCTGGCTAGCTATCAAGTTCACTTGATAGCCTATAGCTATCTAAGCCATCAGACATGATAGACTATCATGTATCTATCAAGGTTTGTCAACATTAACAGCATCTGGCAACCAAATTTGGTCAGGCCAGTAAGCAACAATTCACCACAGCAAGTCACAGAGAAAGGGAGCTACCATGACAGCCCCAAATGGCTGTCAAGGCTACCTCAAACCACAACCAACATTTCCAGCACATATATCATTACCCAGAGGGGTTCAAATGAATCCCCAATAAATGATTGGCATCCCTCTAGCTTTACCAAATCCACTCATATGATCATCACTGCAGAGCAGTTCACATCATTTATCCATTCAACAAAGCAAACCAACACATATAAATGAATTACACAAGCAATTGATGCAATAGAATCTTGCCGATGATCCAATGGATCATTGCAAGCATCAACGGATGCTTGAGCAAGTACCATCACACCAGAGCCAAGCTCGTGTGATACACACACAGCATAGAGTGAGCAACAGGTGAGGCACAGACACCAAAGAGCAGCTTTTACAAGCAACTGGTGATCATATGAACACCAGAAGCTTGCTAGAGCATGCTACTGCATGCTATAACTCATTCCAAGTATTAACACATGGACAGATAATTAAATTAAACATATAACTGAACAATTGCATCACAGATAAGTGCATTAGGCAGCACAATTGTATCCAGAAGCACTTCATCAAAGGAAGGGGCAGTTAAATTATCAGCTAGGCTCAAATGAGCATGTCCATGAATTAAAGCACAGATATAATCTCATCAGGAGCACTGGTACTTGCCAAAGGCAAGGATCATCACAACATGATCAAGTCAGGGGCGAGCAATTGCATATACAGGAGAGGCATAGTATACAGAGCAACAGCAGGAGCCACTAAATTACACAAAGCACCACAGCATGCTCATGAGCAAGAGCTCATGAGTTGCAACAGCAAGTAATGGAGAAAGAACAACACAACACGAGCAGCCTAGAACCATGGCGGATGCACGGCAGACGACACGGCAACATAGCACGGCGGCATACGTGCATCCATAGCAAGCACGAGCGCAGGGCACATAGGCGCGGGAACGGCAACAATACAATCGGACGGATGCCGGGGCATCCGGAGAAAGGAGAAGGGGTAGAACAGGTAGCGAGAGGAGGAAGGAGGAGGAGAGAATACTTACGAGCGAAGCGGATGAGCACGGCCATGGCGGCACGGCAGGCACATGCCGGGCGAACGGCGGCGCCGAGCCAAGCCAAGCCGGGCACCACCTCGCCGCAACGCCCGCATAACCACGACGAGGCACACGGCGGCGCCTCGGCGCCGGGGAGCTTCGGCGGCGACGAAATCGCCGCGGCACACCACGGCGAGGCATGCGAGAGGCGAAGGGGGCGAGTCGAGGAGGCGGCGAAACACAGATCGGCGTGGTGGATCTGAAGCGCCGTTAAACGGCGGTTCAGATGCGCCACATCTCGCCGGCGGTGACGGCCGGAGTTGGCCGGAATAATTCGGCGGAGGCGCGGGCGACCACGGCGTCGCGGTAGCGAGAGAGCTAGGGTTCGCGAGGAAGAGAAGGGAAGGGGACGGGTGCGTCCGACCGAGCCCAACGTGCGGCTCGGGTTAGGGTTAACTCCGCTGGGCCACCCTGACAGGTGGGCCCAGGGGCATTTTTGGTATTTCATAATTCCAATTAAAACAGAAACTTTGAAAATGCATAGAAAATGTAAAATAGCTCTAAAAAATAATTAAAAATATGTAAACCATTCAGAATAAAATTCTCTATCATAATAAAATATGAAATGGAATTTTTGAAGACAAACATGATTAAGCTCAAATTTGATGATTAAAATAATCATTAAAATCACACCTTATATTTTCAATAATGAAAATAGTCCATCAATGCTTTTGGACTATAAAAAAACACCTTGACAACATTTCAAGGTTGTATTTTACCCTAAACAGAGTATCCCTAAATCATTCTTAGTATTAACCTCTCACATGAAATGATAAGACATCGGAAAAGGGGGAACCAACCCTAAAACTGGAATCATGCATAAATGCTTCTTTAACCATTGCCCTTATCGGACAATGATGCTATTTTTCAGAACCAGAGGACAAGGGTCAGTCCACACCATCCAACTGCAAAACTTTGCAGTGTTCAGGAAAGTTCATCGCTTGCTCATGTCATTTGAGTATCTTTATCAAATTACTTGAAAAGTACTATGATTATCACTATTGCATAAAAACCAAAACCACTACTTTCATAACTATGAATATGACTATGTGGTGGGCAATGGAACCATGGATTGTGTTGATATGGTGGAGGTTCCATTGCAAGGGTTTATATCCATCTAGGATTAAACAACAAATGTCGTCCGAGTGATTCTTGTGCCGTAAAACTCGTGTTCACCATAAGATCCGGAGTGGGACGGAGTAGCCAATTGTATTTCCACCTCTCGTACATCAACGGATGCGCTTACCGTAGCGAGTTGTGTCTTGCGGAGCAACTTGAGGGTGGGGAGCCCCTTCTAATTCCCCACGGTATAGCAGAGCTTACCGTAGCGGTTGCGGCTTGCGGAACAACTTGAGGGTAGGGATCCCCTTCTAATTCCCCACGGTAATGTGGTCTATGATGGGTTGCAGCTACCGGCGAAGGAGTTTGGTTAACGAGTCCCAAAATGTTGTCGTGGTCGGGGTCCATCCTTAATTGGTGTAAGAGGACCGACGAGGACCCAGGGTCGGGGTATGCAACAAAGGGTGGGTGTTCTAGGTAGCGGAGGAATATGAACGACTAAGACCTTATACCGGGCCTCACACCACAGGAAGTGTGGACGGGAAAGCTGCTCGGTTGGCACCAAGGTTAAGATCTCTTATGGGTAAAGAAACACACCTCTGCAGAGTGTAACGAATTGTGACCAGTCAATCCTTGTTCCGGGAATTGGAACTGCGAACGCGGCCGGAAAGGAACTCCATGAAGTTCTAGTAAACCGGTGAAGGCTGACGGACATAGCTCTTTGAAATAAAAGCAATCTCTTGAAGAAATGTTTATCAAAACCTGCATTGGTATTAGACTTTTTGGTCTAATATCGTAGCTAGTGCATTAAACACCTCTTTCCTATAATGAACTTGTTGAGTACGCTCGTACTCATCCCACTCTTAAATCCCTTGCTTAGATTGTCTGAATCGTCTGGAGGAGGACTACGATCATCGGCTATGAAGAATCCGACCTCTCCGGAGGTATTGAAAGCGTAGACTATCTCATAGTCTACGGAACCGGGGAGGCTTCCGGTGGAGAACAAGCCTAGAAGCACTGAATAGTAGTAGTAGCCGAGCAGTGGGAACTCTTAATAATTAGCTGCTCGTGGAAATAAATGTATAACCTAGTAAAACTTCTGTATTGTAAGTTAAGGTGGGTTCGCCTCAAATCCAGGAGTATCCCTCTTAGGACCCAAGAGGAGCTCCAAGACAATATATGTTTGATGCTTGTAATAATAAGTGAATGAGTTATGGACCCTGCTATGTTCTGTTGTACTACTCTGAGGGATGTAATATTTGCGGAATGGTACTTCGTGAATGTTATATCAACGACTGGCATACTACAACATGCAGTGGTATGCAGGGTCACCACATTAGGCTAGTCCCAATGCTCCACGTACCGTGTCCTGCATCTAAACCTGTCAACTCATACTATTTTGCTTACTACGCGCTCTTAAGGCTCGAGCGGGGTCCTAAACCAAGACGCCGCCACCCCTTTCTTCCTCCCCCCTCACCGTCAGCCTGGTGAAGCCGCCAAGTTATGTCTAGCACTAGTGGAAAACGGGCAGGCCCGATTTGTTTGGGCCTTCAGTCCCGGTTTGCAAACCGGGACCAAAAAGGTGGGACTAAAGGTTCCCCATTAGTCCCGGTTTAAAGTTGCACCGGGGCCTTTGGCCCCGCCACGTGGTGCGACGAAGGGCGCTCGAGGTTATTTGCTAATTTTTTTAATCCATTTTGTTATGCCCAATTATTTTTCGCTCCTCTTTTTTTTTCTATTTTTTTTAGAATTTCTATTATTTCAGTTATTTAACTAGTTTAGTCTCTAACTACACTTAATCTCTAACTACGCTTATAATCTCTAGTCAAATTACTTACCCGTGGTCCAACTTCCCGCTCGGTCACTCATCCTCCCACTACTCCAGCACTAGCACGCTTAACTTCCAAGTTCTTTTCCCATCCCGCTTCCAAGTGATTCGCGCGCATGTTGTGATAATAGTATCATATCAATCCTATTAACATGTTGGTCAATGTCACACTTATTTATTGTTCGAAATCCAAATAATTATTTTAATAAACAAAACTAATGATGTAATAACATGTTGTGATAATTATATTATAATTTTATTTTTTTATAAATATTATTTTTTAATTTCTATTATAATTGTTCTTTAATATTAAATTTTTTAATATTTTTTTTGCCAAACTTTGAAAATCTAAAAAATTGGCTAACTTTATGATTAAGTAATAGTAAACTTTATGCATGATGAAATTATTAATTTTAAAAATAAAAAATATAAAATCCTGAATTTCTGGCAAAAACTAAAATCTTCCTGCTTTCATATTTTCATTTGGAATTTTGAGAATCTAAAAATTGGCTAACCGGGTAAGCCCAATGAGGATGTAACTTTTTCCCACGATGATTTTGATATATTATACGTTTTTTCGATATCGTATGAAAAAGTTAATGCGATTTTACCATTTTTCTAACCTTTTTTGCAAATAAGTGAAAATTCGAATTTCTTAATTTTTCCTAATAGTAGGTTGCATAACATACAAGAATCTGAAAACATTTTTTTTTGAATTTTCTATCATTTTATTTTCTATTTTACAGTGTTAAAAAAAGGCGATCCACGGGGAGGGGGTGGAGGTGCGTGGGGAGCCAAAAAAAACCCAAAAATCCTTTAGTCCCGGTTGGTAATACAAACCGGGACTAAATGGTAGACCTTTAGTCCCGGTTGGTAATACGAGCCGGGACTAAAGGTTTTTGCCCCAAAGGCCCCCCTTTAGTCCCGGTTGGTATTACGAACCGGGACTAAAGACCCCAAACGGACCGGGACCAAAGGGTTTCCACGATAAACCGGGACCAGTACCCCTCATTGGACCCGGTTTGGTTCAAAATCGGGACTGTTGCTCCCAGGGGCTTGGGACGAAAGGCCTGTTCTCCACTAGTGTAGGTGTTGTGGACGGCGGCGTCGAGGCCTGGCTCTCGTGCGGTATGGGCGGTCACATGTGGTATCATGGGTATTCACCTGAATACCCATAATTTTTGGCCAAAATTATAAACCTAGTGCTAGATTCATCAATTCTAGTTTGTTTTCTTTCAAATAACATGCATTTCGTGACATGAGCTCTCACTTTTGTTGTTGGTAGCAGATGCTCATTGGATCGAGTACCACTACATATTCACTAATGTCGGTTGTGTTTTTTCAAAAAAAGGAAATACTTTGAATACCCATCGTCAAATTTCTAGGCCCGCCACTGTCGTGCGGTGGCATATTCGTGGTGCAGATAACGTGCTCCTACTTCTTGGTCCAGCAGGAGTGTGGTGTGTGGGATGGATCCCGATAGGGCAAGGGCGACGGATCCGTCGAGTGGCACGACAAACCTCCGGTGGCGTATCTCCTTGGCGTTTTGCTGTCGATCATGGAGTATCTTGGAAGTATGGATGTAGGCCGGTGAGAGCCGGGCTCCGATGCGGATGGGGCCAACGATGGCGGCGCATTCGGGCGTCATTACCCTGTTGAAAGTGTCGTCGCTACAAATCTCACACCTCCCCCTAGACGTTGCAGGGGAAACTCTAGATCTGGATCTCCCGTATCGGACAGACTCGTGATATCATTCTTCATTTTGATATAGAGGCCGGGTACAACCTCCCTCTCGAAAAAAGAGGAAAAATATCATAGCCGTGTTACATATTCAGTATTCAAACGGGATGCAATCCAAGATCACAAGTTTCATTTGGACGCTTCATAGCTTCCACGGTTAGAGGATAAGGGAAATTTTCATGGCGTGACCATGTCTTTTTACCCACGTTGTTGGAGCACAAGTGTACAACGACACGAACGAAACAAAACAAAGACAAGGAGCACCGCGCGTCCCAGTCCCAGGTCACCGGCGGTGGAGACGAGCTACAGTACACAGGCACCCAGGTCACCGCCAGCCCCTTAGGGCATCTCCAACCGGGCGACCCATCCCGCGCCCGCGCGTCCGGATGGGTCGAAACGGACAAAACCGCGGCCCAGCGCGCGGACCCATCCCTAAAACGGATGGCCGCGGCGTCCGGGATGACCCTAACCCGGCCCAAATCTTGGACGAGTTTGCGTGGCCGCGGACGCGAAAGGCTGGTCGCTCGCGTCCTCCCTTGTCCGCCCCTGGCCCGCCCGTCCGCCTCCCAAAACGAGAAAACACTCCACTGTACTCCCAAAACCTAGAGATGGCCGACGAAGCGACTGCCGCCGCCACCGCCACCGCCACCGACACCACCGCCACCATCGAAGAGGAGGCACCCGCGGCCGTTGCCGCTCCTGCCGTGGAGGCGGCTCCTGAACTGGCGGTGGCCGAGCTCCCCCCCGGGCCGCCGACGAAGAAGGCGAAGGCCGAGCTCACCCCGGAGCAAGAGGAAGCTCGAGAGCAGGAAGAGGGCCGACCGGCGCAGGGCGCCGGACCAACGGAAGAGGGAAACCGGCCGCCGAGCCGGAGCGGCGGCGGGCGGCGGAGCAGCCTTCTCCAACTCCGGACGGAGGCGAAGAGCACTCTCCTTCAAGAGCAGCGAGCCATGCTCTTTACGGCCACCCGGCGCTCGGCCGGCACATGATCATCCCCGGCACCGGCGCGGCCTCGGTGGGGAGCTCGGCCTCCTCCGTGACCCGGCCCCTTCCTCCAAGGTCAAGCGCCCCACCGACCGCCCTATTTGGGCACGAAATGGGGGCGCATGGGCGGCGAGCGTACCGATCACGGGATGGGTCACCGGAGGTGGGCGAGTCCATGACGGGGCCATCACCTTCGTCCATTGACCCGAACCGTGCGCCGGCGAACTCCAAAGGCCCGAAGAACCCGGGAGCAGCTGCGACGTCCGGTGCACGCAACCTCGTTCGACGATATGTCGGCCGCGCGCGCGCAGTCACCGTCCACCGTGCGAGCCCCTCCGTCTTTCGCGCGGACAATGCCGACGACCCTGCCATATCCTTCGACACGGCAGGCTCCTCCCCGCCCACCTCCCATTGACACACGAGGAGGGCACAACCGCTCGTCCCGGCAAAGCATAAACATTGAGGAGGAGCCGTTGTTCGGTGAGGGCCTCACACAAGCCGCAGCTCGCACAAGCTCGAGGTCGCCGGGTAAGCAAACGAACGGCCAACTACACGGAGAAGGAGGACAAGGTGCTCGTCGATGGATGGTTGACCATCGGGCAAGATGCGTTGACGGGTGCCGAGCGAAGGGGTCCGCATTCGGCGCCGGATCTATGAATACTTCCATGAACATCGCAAATATGGACAGGAGCCATTTGAGAGCGACCGCAGCGAAATATCGCTCCAAAAGAGGTGGGGAGCAATTCAAACGGAATGCAACAAGTTCCAGGCGGCTCCCCGTTAGTGGCATGGGTGTGAAGGACATGGTATGATTCATAACCTCAACTTATTCATCCGATGTTTGCACATATGTTTATCGTTGTTGTCTCGCTTTGCTCTAGGTGTGGCGAGCTTCGGAATTCTACAAAGCCAACAATGGAGAGAAGACCTTTGCCTTCCCTCATTGTTGGAAGGAACTCCACGGCACCCCCAAGTTCCGGGAGGGGTACGAGGGCTACATGGCGACCTTGATCGGCAACAATCCCGCCAAAGATGCCACGGTCATTGACCTTGATGGTGGGCAGCCTTGCGGCAGCTCCGCTTCTCGTGCAAGTTGTCCACGCGGCCACAAGGCAACCAAAGCCGACATGAAGCGTGATGCGTCGTCCATGCTATTGTATGGCACTTTGAAGGAGATGCATGCGGACGGAGAGGTGTCCACGGACAAGAGGGATGAGAGGAGGCGCGGGAGAAAGAAGAGGACATGAAGAAATTCTTTGATGTCCAGCGAGAAGAAGCTTGAGATTGAAGAGGTCAAGGCGAAGACCAAAGTTAAAGAACTTGAGCTCAAAGAGAGAGAACTTGAGCTCATAGCAATGGCAAGGGCCAAAGAGGTGGAGCCGAAGGCGAAGGAAGTTGAGCTCAAACGCCAAGCCGAGGACAACCTCATCATGAACGCCGACTTGACCAACATGAGCGAGGCAAAGAGAGCTTGGTTCGAGAAGAGACGAAGGAGATCCTCGAGCGCCCAAATTGAGTTAGACAATCTCAATTGTAATTTTTATATTTTTCTCAAACCATGACACATTTTATTTGATTTATCATGGTACATTTGATAATATTGTATGGTATTTGATAATATTTTATGTTTCCTATATATTATTTTATGTTTACGAGATATTATTATATATCAAAGTGAATTCGTGGCCGCGGACCTATTTTCCAAAGAAATAGGCCAAATGGCCAAATGGCCAAATGGGTGGCCGCTGCGTTGGGCGCAGGACGCGGCCCGAACGGGACGCGCGGACGCGGGGCTCCGTCCGCGCGTCCGCTCGGGCACGCAAACGGCCCAAAACGGACGACCCAGCGCGTCCGTTTGGGTCGCCCGGTTGGAGATGCCCTTACGTCCCCGTCTTCTTCCTTAAACCCCAGCCGCCCATGCGGTACGTAGATCCATGAACCCCTGCAACACCGCCAATGCCACGCGGGCCCAACTGCTCCTCGGACCCACCAGGCAGATGGATCTCATTATCAGAAATCCCCCAACAGCTAGTTTTTTCACCGCCGCCGAAGCAGAACCATGAACCTCTGCAACCGGCTCGGCTCCCCAGCCCGGAGGCATTGATGGCGCCCAACTGCCACATGGACAGCCCCGGGACCCGCATGTCATCGCCTCAGAACGTGCCACCGGCCCCACCCGAGCCTCAGGCTCGGACAGCCGTTTGCGTCACCGAGCCTGGCGCCACTGAAAATCGCGACCAAAAGGGATACAGAGCCAATAGAAAAAGGAAAGAGAGGTACGACCCGAGAGAGATAGTAGTCGTGGGCGAGTGCTCGCGAGAAGCAGAGTTGATTACTCGCACGAAGCCCACTTCGTCTCCACCTCCGACGGGAAATCCGTCCCCGCCAAGCCACCATCATTGCGCCACCACCGCCGCAGGATATCCATTTCTCTTTCTTTACTGCTTTCCTTGCGACCTACTGCTGCCGTCGTGCCTGGCTGGCTGGCTTCTCGGCAAAGCCTTCCCCTACTGGAGTGAGAGTGGCGGCACGTACGGTAGCGCGCGCCACCCACCACCACGCCCCCATTAAAGGCGCTCACGCAGCGGCACCGCCATCTCCACCACCTCCACGAGAAAGGGAGCTCTCAGAGTGAGGAGTGTTCCCCTTCATTCACTCCCTCCTCCTCCTCCCCTCACGGGAGCAGCCACAAAGGCCGCCAACGCCCCACGCCGCGCGCCTTTAAAGCTTCAGGGGAGGACGGCGCCGCGCGCCACCTTAAAGATTCCCGCACCCAGCTCGCTCCATCTCCCGCCACGAGCTTCATCCATCGCCGCCTTTAATCCTTCCTTCTTGCAGAAGCGCGCGGGCGTGAACCGAGCGAGCTCGCTTTCGGTTGGAACCATGGCGCGGCTCGGCGCGGTGGTGCTCTTCCTGGCGGCGGCCGTCGTGGCGGCGGAGGCGATCCTGGACCCGACGGACTTCCTCGCGCTGCAGGCGGTGCGGCGGTCGCTGTACGACATGCCGGGCTCGGCCTTCTTCGACGGCTGGGACTTCACGGCGGACCCCTGCGGCTTCCCGGGGGTGTTCTGCGACGGGAACAGGGTCTCCGCGCTCGCGCTCGGGGACCCGCGGGCGGGGTCGCCGGGGCTCACCGGCAGGCTGGACCCGGCGCTGGGCCGGATGTCCGCGCTCACGGAGCTCTCGCTCGTGCCGGGCCGCGTCCAGGGCGAGCTCCCGGCCTCGCTCGCCGCCTGCGCCAACCTGCGCTTCCTCGCCGTCAGCAAGAACCTCCTCTCCGGCGCCATCCCCGACGGCCTCGGCGCGCTCGCCAACCTCCGCACGCTCGACGTCAGCTTCAACCAGATCTCCGGCGCCATCCCGCCCTCCCTCGCCTCCCTGCCCTCCATCACCAACCTCATCCTCTGCCACAACCAGCTCACCGGCGCCATCCCGTCCTTCCCGGACGCCTCCCCGCTCCTCCGGCTCGACCTCAAACACAACTCCCTCTCCGGCGGGGTACCCACCCTCCCGGGCTCTCTCCAGTACCTCTCCCTCGCCTCAAACCGTCTCACCGGCCAAGTCGACTCTGTCCTGCCGCGCCTCACCCGCCTAAACTTCCTCGACCTCAGCATGAACCAGCTCCAGGGCCCCATCCCGCCGTCCGTATTCGCACTGCCGCTCTCCGTGCTCCAGCTGCAGCGCAACTTCTTCTCCAGCCCCGTCCAGCCGGCGGGCGACGTCACCATCCCCGTCGTGGACCTCAGCTACAACCGCTTCTGGGGCCCGCTCTCGCCGCTCCTCGCGGGGATCGGCCAGCTCTACCTCAACAACAACCGCTTCACCGGCGACGTGCCGTCAAGGCTGGTGCAGGAGCTCGTCGGCAACGGCGGGCTGCAGGTGCTCTACCTGCAGCACAACTTCCTCACCGGCATCGAGATCTCGCCGTCGTCCTCGCTGCCCTCCGGGGTCTCGCTCTGCCTCATGTACAACTGCATGGTGCCGCCCGTGTACGCGCCCTGCCCGATCAAGGCCGGCACCACCAACACACGGCCGGCCGACCAGTGCCCCGAGTGGAGGGGCTGACGTGGCTGCCCACCAAGTCGCCGACAAAAAAGACCGTTGCCTGCCGGGGGATCGATCGGCTCTGATCGGTGAAGAAGATGGAAAGGATGCAGGAGATTGCAAAAGGGCGGCCTCTGATTCTTTGATTAAATTTGGTCAGTTTACTGTGGATTCTTTTGGGTTGAGGAGAGGTTAGACACAGACAGACATAAGTTGTTTAATAATCGTGAATTATAGATGTAATTTTGTGTTTAGTTCTTGTAACACGGTGTAAGTGTTATGTGTTTGTGCCCCTGCTGTATAGACAGTGAGTGTGAGTAGTGAACATTGGCTCTTGATGTTGTATGGAATCTGATACGATCCTGTCCTGGAGAAATGAGGATGATGGTTTTTGTTAGAACTAGTGGAGTAACAAAATTGGCAATGTGGCAAAGCATTCGCCGTGGAACTTACTTTGCACAACGCTGTACGAGCTAGAAAATGATGAACAGTTGGTGACTTGCTGTTACAGTGCTTTTGGTTCGCGTGGTCTATAAGGATATGAAGTTATGAACAATGTGGTTCGCGTGGTCTATAAGGATATGAAGTTATGAACAATGGTTGATAAGACCGTCTTATTTTAACTTCGCCACGTAGTTTAAATATAACAACAAAACATGATATACAATGGGTTATTTTTTAGTCTTATCTCTACTAATGAGACATCCCTAAATATGTGGTGAGAGAGATTGTTGCTAAGAGATGATCTCTTAGCTAAGAGAAGACAAACCTCTTTTTTTTCTATTTCTCTCTCCTCCATATCATCAATTATCCTACGTGGCATTCTTAAGATATAACCATTGTACATGCCCTAAGCATGTGCAATGTTGATTGCATCTCGTGATCTTGTGTGTGAGGTCACTGGATAGACCATTACTGGTTACGATAGTGGTAAAATGTAGGACGGGCTACATGTAGCCTGACTTTTTGAAAATTCGAAATCAACAATTTAAAACTTCAAAAAATACAAACATAAATTCAAGATGTAGAATGATTCATTCTATCATTGTGCCAAAAACCAGTGTGAGATAATCTGTATTCCGAGCTGTGCAAAATTAACAAAATTGTAGATCTAAAATAGTGAACAGTCCAACTTTTCAAATGTTCCAAGATTCTCAGATTTTGGCATTTTCGTGTAACCTAAAATAGTGAGTATTTTACTTTGAGATTTTACGGATTTGTGAGTAACCTAAAATAGTGAGTAACCTAAAATCTGCCATTCACTATATGTAGAATCTTTCTCTAGATTTTTTTTTGAAACTTTAAATTGTTGTTTCTGAATTTTGTAAAATATCAGGCTACATATAGCCTGGGAACGGCGGAGTTCAAGCCTAACTTGGGCAGCCCAATTTTCGGCCAATTTCAATTCCTTAGCTTCACAATGTGTTCCATAACATTTGAAATTTAGCCCTGTTATGAACCTAATCATCTTATTTGCAAAGTATTTGTGGCAAAAAAGGCAGTGGTTCCCTTGCGGGCAATTCTACTCCATTGCTATTAATTCATTAACTATCATATTTCCGTCTTTTCCCGTATGTTCCAACAAGGCATTATTTTTTGGAAGCGATGACTTTTCTCTATGGTGAAAACCTAAGAGCTATGATCGGGCGACAACGGCGCTTGTGCGATGTTTCCTTCTTAGACGTCGCTATTGGAGAAGTTGGACTTCTCTTTCTTTTTCCGATTGGCCGTAGCCGTAAATTACCAACGAACGGCCAGACGGGATCCGGTCATTGTTGATGACGCGAAAAAATCTGACCGGCCGGCAGATGTAGTAGTTGATGACGAACTGAAAGTTGTTGATGATGAAGTCGACGGATCCCGCCCGGATGACAAAATCCAGTCGTCGCAGTTCCCACAGACGGCGCCAATTGACGAGGGATCACCTCGCCAATGCCTACGTATTGTAGACTTGGGTTTCGAGAGAGAGCGACGATGGAAATTCCGGGGACGAGATTGGCACACGACGTACCCAGCTTCGGGTCCCCTCGGTGGAGGATCCCTACGTGCTGCTAGCAATCTACTATATGATCATAAGTATGTTTACAGGGTGCCGCCGTAGGCGGAGCTATGCTGTCTATCTCTTGGCCCCTCTCTATCGGGTACCCTGGCTGGCTTTATATATGCAACCAGCCTAGGGTTTTTACAAGAGTCCTAGTCGACTACTTCTTCGGGTTGCCTTGTTGGGCCTTCTTCATATTGGGCCGAGCCGATCCAGGTATACTAATAATGGGTACCCGAAGGGTATACCCATGTCAGTAGCCCCCGAGTGTCTAGGGAAGTCGAAGACTTGCGTAGAGACTCCAAGCATAATCATCTCCAAAGGCGAGGTCCATGTCGTAGATCATGTGTAGCATAAATGATGTCGACGATTCTCGAAGTTATTTTTCTATCGGGTGCGCGACGGCGTCTCCGATGGGAGTAGCCCCCCGAGTCTATGGGTAAGTGCTTGCACTTAGGCATAGACTCAAGTTGTACTACTCGATGAAGAACTTAACTATATTTCTGGAGGACTTGATGAAATCCATGTGCTCCCGATGGGAGTAGCCTCCACTCGAGTCGTAGAATCGAGTTGAGTCTACAAACCTTGATTGTCATAGATTTTGTCGAAGTTATTTTTCTATCGGGTGCGCGGCCAGCGCTCCCGATGGGAGTAGCCCCCGAGTCTACAGCCAAGTGTTTGCACTTGGGTGTAGGCTCAACTTGCTTTTAATCGACACCACAATTTTTCCTCTTTCTTGTATCTTCTCGGGAGGGTGAACAATACTCTCGATAAGAGTAGCCCCCGAGCCTATGCGCAGGTGCTTGCACCTGATACGTCTCCAACGTATCGATAATTTCTTGTGTTCCATGCCACATTATTGATGTTATCTACATGTTTTATGCACACTTTATGTCATATTCGTGCATTTTCTGGAACTAACCTATTAACAAGATGCCGAAGTGCCAGTTCCTGTTTTACGCTGTTTTTGGTTTCAGAAATCCTAGTAACGAAATATTCTCGGAATCGGACGAAATCAACGCCCGGGTTCCTATTTTACCCGGAAGCCTCCGGAACACACGAGAACCGCCGGAGAAGGGAGGCGAGGGCCACCAAACCCTACCCCGGCGCGGCCAAGGGGGCGCGCCCCCTAGGGTGTGGGCCCCCTTCGACCTTCCTGCGCCGCCTCTCCGCCTATAAAAAGCCCCTGGATCAGAAAACCCGATACCAATTGACGAAACCCACGAAACCTTCCGCGAGCCGCCGCCATCGCGAAGCCAAGATCCGGGGGACAGGATCTCTGTTCCGGCACGCCTGCCGGAGCGGGGAAGTGCCCCGGAAGGCTTCTCCATCGACACCGCTGCCATCTCCACCACCATCTTCATCACCGCTGCTGCTCCCATGAGGAGGGAGTAGTTCTCCATCGAGGCTCGGGGCTGTACCGGTAGCTATGTGGTTCATCTCTCTCCTATGTGTTTCAATACAATAATCTCATGAGCTGCCTTACATGATTGAGATTCATATGATGATGCTTGTAATCTAGATGTCATTATGCTAGTCAAGTGAGTTTTACCTATGTGATCTCCGGAGACTCCTAGTCCCACGTGTGTAAAGGTGACGAGTGTGTGCACCGTGTGGGTCTTTTAGGCCATATTTCACGGAATACTTACTCATTGAATGGCATAGTGAGGTGCTTATTTATATCTCTTTATGATTGCAGCATGTTTGTATCACTACTATCTATGTGCTACTCTAGTGATGTGTTATTAAAGTAGTTTTATTCCTCCTGCACGTGTGTAATGGTGACAGTGCGTGCACCGTGTTAGTACTTGGTTTATGCTATGATCATGATCTCTTGTAGATTGAGAAATTAACTATTGCTATGATAATATTGATGTGATCTATTCCTCCTACATATGCATGAAGGTGACGAGTGTGCATGCTATGCTAGTACTTGGTTTAGTAGCGTTGATCTATCTTACACTAAAGGTTACTTAAACATGAGCATTATTGTGGAGCTTGTTAACTCCGGCATTGAGGGTTCGTGTAATCCTACGCAATGTGTTCATCATCCAACAAAAGTGTAGAGTATGCATTTATCTATTCTGTTATGTGATCAATGTTGAGAGTGTCCACTAGTGAAAGTGTAATCCCTAGGCCTTGTTCCTAAATACTGCTGAGTTACTACTGCTGCGTTACTACTGCTACATTACTACTGCTTGTTACTGTTTTACTGCGTTACTACTGCTGCAATACCACCACCATCAACTACACGCCAAGCACTTTTCTGCCACCGTTGCTACTGCTCATACTTATTTATACCACCTGTATTTCACTATCTCTTCGCCGAACTAGTGCACCTATTTGGTGTGTTGGGGACACAAGAGACTTCTTGCTTTGTGGTTGCAGGGTTGCATGAGAGGGATATCTTTGACCTCTTCCTCCCCGAGTTCGATAAACCTTGGGTATCCACTTAAGGGAAACTTGCTGCTGTTCTACAAACCTCTGCTCTTGGAGGCCCAACAACTGTCTACAGGAAAGGAGGGGAACGTAGACATCAAGCACTTTTCCGGCGCCGTTGCCGGGGAGGAAAGGTAAAAAGGCTCTCATACTACGGTCTCGGGTAAAGTATTTTTCCGGCGCCGTCGTGTGTGTGCTCAAAGCTATTTCCTTTAGATCCTGCAATTGCATCTTGTTGTTTCTTGTTTACACTAGTTTGGCATAATGTACAAGAGTGAGCTTCTTATTCTATTTCCTGATTTAAAACATGGATTGTTTGATGCGGAAATTAAAAAACCTATGAAATCTTCTTTGCATGCTGGTAGTAATATTAGTATGAACGCTTTGGACACCATTGTTGACAATAATATAGAAAGTTCTAAGCTTGGGGAAGCTGGTTTTCATGATATTTTTAGTCCCCCAAGCATTGAGGAGAAAATTTTCTTTGATGATACTTTGCCTCCTATTTCTGATGATGATAATGATAGTGGTCTTTTTGTGCCACTTACTGCTGAGAGTAAATTTTGTTGTGATTATACTATGCCTCCTACACTTGATGAGAATAATAATGATAGCCACTTTGTTGAATTTGCTCCCACTACAACTAATAAATTTGACTATGCTTATGTGGAGAGTAATAATTTTATGCATGAGACTCATGATAAGAATGCTTTATGTGATAGTTATATTGTTGAGTTTGCTCATGATGCTACTGAAAGTTATTATGAGAGAGGAAAATATGGTTGTAGAAATTTTCATGTTACTAAAACACCTCTCTATGTGCTGAAATTTTTGATGCTACACTTGTTTTATCTTCCTATGCTTGTTACTTTGCTCTTCATGAACTTGTTTATTTACAAGATTCCTATGCATAGGAAGCATGTTAGACTTAAATGTGTTTTGAATTTGTCTCTTGATGCTCTCTTTTGCTTCAAATACTATTTCTTGCGAGTGCATCATTAAAACTGCTGAGCCCATCTTAATGGCTAAAAAGAAAGAACTTCTTGGGAGATAACCCATGTGTTATTTTGCTACAGTACTTTGTTTTATATTTGTGTCTTGGAAGTTGTTTACTACTGTAGCAACCTCTCCTTATCTTAGTTTTATGTTTTGTTGTGCCAAGTAAAGTCTTTGATAGAAAAGTAAGTACTAGATTTGGATTACTGCGCAGTTCCAGATTTCTTTTCTGTCACGAATCTGAGCCCACTGCCCTGCAGGAAGCTCAGAAAATTATGCCAATTTACGTGCATGATCCTCAGATATGTACGCAACTTTCATTCAATTTGAGCATTTTCATTTGAACAAGTCTGGTGCCATTTTAAAATTCGTCAATACGAACTGTTCTGTTTTGACAGATTCTGCCTTTTATTTCGCATTGCCTCTTTCGCTATGTTGGATGAATTTCTTTGATCCACTAATGTCCAGTAGCATTATGCAATGTCCAGAAGTGTTAAGAATGATTGTGTCACCTCTGAATATGTCAATTTATATTGTGCACTAACCCTCTAATGAGTTGTTTCGAGTTTGGTGTGGAGGAAGTTTTCAAGGGTCAAGAGAGGAGGATGATATACTATGATCAAGGAGAGTGAAAGCTCTAAGCTTGGGGATGCACCCGGTGGTTCACCCCTGCATATATCAAGAAGACTCAAGCGTCTAAGCTTGGGGATGCCCAAGGCATCCCCTTCTTCATCGACAAAATTATCAGGTTCCTTCTCTTGAAACTATATTTTTATTCGGCCACATCTTATGTACTTTACTTGGAGCGTCTGTTTGTTTGTTTCTATTTTTGTTTGTGTTTGAATAAATTGGATTACATCATGCTTGAGTGGGAGAGAGACACGCTCCGCTGGTTCATATGAACACATGTGTTCTTAGCTTTTAATTTTCATGGCGAAGTTTCCTCTTCGTTAAATTGTTATATGGTTGGAATTGGAAAATGATACATGTAGTAATTGCTATAATGTCTTGGATAATGTGATACTTGGCAATTGTTGTGCTCGTGTTTAAGCTCTTGCATCATATACTTTGCACCTATTAGTGAAGAATACATAGAGCATGCTAAAATTTGGTTTGCATAATTGGTCTCTCTAAAGTCTAGATAATTTCTAGTATTGAGTTTTGAACAACAAGGAAGACGATGTATAGTCTTATAATACTTGTAATATGTCTTTTATGTGAGTTTTGCTGTACTAGTTCATCCTTGTGTTTGCCTCAAACAACCTTGCTAGCCTAAACCTTGTATCGAGAGGGAATACTTCTCATGCATCCAAATACTTGAGCCAACACTATGCCATTTGTGTCCACCATACCTACCTACTACATGGTATTTCTCCGCCATTCCAAAGTAAATTGCTTGAGTGCTACCTTTAAACAATTCAAAATTTATTACCTCTGATTTGTGTCAATGTTTTATAGCTCATGAGGAAGTATGTGGTGTTTATCTTTCAATCTTGTTGGGCAACTTTCACCAATGGACTAGTGGCTTCATCCGCTTATCCAATAATTTTGCAAAAAGAGCTGGCAATGGGATTCCCAGTCCCAAATTAATTAACAAAAATAGACACTCCTCCATGGTATGTGATTGTTGGACGGCACCCGAAGGATTCGGTTAGCCATGGCTTGTGTAAGCAAAGGTTGGGAGGAGTGTCATCATAATAAAACTAAAATAAAAAGGCACTCCTTCATGGTATGAGATTGTTGGCAGGCACCCGAGGATTCGGTTAGCCATGGTTTGTGAAAGAAAGGTTGGAAGGAGTGCCATCCAAAAATAAAAAAAATAAAATGGGAGCCGCTCTTTGAAGGTTTGTTTGGCAAGGGGGTTAGAGTACCCGCTACCATTCGTTGACAACAACATACACCTCTCAAAACTTTATTTTTATGCTCTCTTTATGTTTTCAAAATCAAAGCTCTAGCACAAATATAGCAATCGATGCTTTCCTCTTTGAAGGACCATTCTTTTACTTTCAATGTTGAGTCAGTTCACCTATCTCTCTCCACCTCAAGAAGCAAACACTTGTGTGAACTGTGCATTGATTCTTACATACTTGCTTATTGCATTTGTTATATTGCTTTGCATTGACAATTATCCATGAGATATACATGTTATAAGTTGAAAGCAACCGCTGAAACTTAATCTTCTTTTGTGTTGCTTCAATACCTTTACTTTGAATTATTGCTTTATGAGTTAACTCTTATGCAAGACTTATTGATGCTTGTCTTGAAGTGCTATTCATGAAAAGTCTTTGCTTTATGATTCAGTTGTTTACCCATGTCATATACATTGTTTTGATCGCTGCATTCACTACATATGTTGTACAAATAGTATGATCAAGGTTATGATGGCATGTTACTCCAGAAATTATCTTTGTTATCGTTTTACCTGCTCGGGACGAGCAGAACTAAGCTTGGGGATGCTGATACGTCTCCAACGTATCGATAATTTCTTGTGTTCCATGCCACATTATTGATGGTATCTACATGTTTTATGCACACTTTATGTCATATTCGTGCATTTTCTGGAACTAACCTATTAACAAGATGCCGAAGTGCCAGTTCTCGTTTTCTCGCTGTTTTTGGTTTCAGAAATCCTAGTAACGAAATATTCTCGGAATCGGACGAAATCAACGCCCAGGTTCCTATTTTACCCGGAAGCCTCCAGAACACACGAGAACCGCCAGAGAAGGGAGGCAGGGCCACCAAACCCTACCCCGGCGCGGCCAAGGGGGGGGCGCGCCCCCCTAGGGTGTGGGCCCCCCTTCGACCTTCCTGCGCCGCCTCTCCGCCTATAAGAAGCCCCTGGATCAGAAAACCCGATACCAATTGACGAAACCCACGGAAACCTTCCAGAGCCGCCGCCATCGCGAAGCCAAGATCCGGGGACGGGATCTCTGTTCCGGCACGCTGCCGGAGCGGGGAAGTGCCCCGGAAGGCTTCTCCATCGACACCGCTGCCATCTCCACCACCATCTTCATCACCGCTGCTGCTCCCATGAGGAGGGAGTAGTTCTCCATCGAGGCTCGGGGCTGTACCGGTAGCTATGTGGTTCATCTCTCTCCTATGTGTTTCAATACAATAATCTCATGAGCTGCCTTACATGATTGAGATTCATATGATGATGCTTTTAATCTAGATGTCATTATGCTAGTCAAGTGAGTTTTACCTATGTGATCTCCGGAGACTCCTAGTCCCACGTGTGTAAAGGTGAAAGTGTGTGCACCGTGTGGGTCTCTTAGGCCATATTTCACAGAATACTTACTCATTGAATGGCATAGTGAGGTGCTTATTTATATCTCTTTATGATTGCAGCATGTTTGTATCACTACTATCTATGTGCTACTCTAGTGATGTGTTATTAAAGTAGTTTTATTCCTCCCTGCACGTGTGTAATGGTGACAGTGCGTGCACCGTGTTAGTACTTGGTTTATGCTATGATCATGATCTCTTGTAGATTGAGAAATTAACTATTGCTATGATAATATTGATGTGATCTATTCCTCCTACATATGCATGAAGGTGACAGTGTGCATGCTATGCTAGTACTTGGTTTAGTAGCGTTGATCTATCTTACACTAAAGGTTACTTAAACATGAGCATTATTGTGGAGCTTGTTAACTCCGGCATTGAGGGTTCGTGTAATCCTACGCAATGTGTTCATCATCCAACAAAAGTGTAGAGTATGCATTTATCTATTCTGTTATGTGATCAATGTTGAGAGTGTCCACTAGTGAAAGTGTAATCCCTAGGCCTTGTTCCTAAATACTGCTGAGTTACTACTTGACGAGGGAACACCTCGGCAATGCCTACGTATTGTAGACTAGGGTTTCGGGAGAGCGACGATGGAGATTCCGGGGACGAGATTAGGCACACGACGTACCCAGCTTCGGGTCCCCTCGGTGGAGGATCCCTACGTGCTGCTAGCAATCCAAGTATATGATCATAGATGTGTTTACGAGGTGCCGCCATAGACGGAGCTATGTTGTCTATATTTTGTCTATCTCGTTGTCCCTCTATTTCGGGTACCCTGGCTAGCTTTATATATGCAACCATCCTAGGGTTTTACAAGAGTCCTAGTCGACTACTCCTTCGGGTTGCCTTGTTGGGCCTTCTCCATATTTGGTCTTCTTCATATTGGGCCGAGCCAGGTATACTAATAATGGGTACCCGAAGGGTATACCCATGTCAGTAGCCCCCGAGTGTCTAGGGAAGTCGAAGACTTGCGTAGAGACTCCAAGCATAATCATATCCAAAGTCGAAGAAATACAAGGCGAGGTCCATGTCGTAGATCATGCGTAGCGTAGATGATGTCGACGATTCTTGAAATTATCGGGTGCGCGGCAGCGCTCCCGATGGGAGTAGCCCCCGAGTCTATGGGCAAGTGCTTGCACTTGGGCATAGACTCAAGTTGTACTACTCGATGAAGAACTTAACTATATTTCTGGAGAACTTGATGAAATCCATGTGCTCCCGATGGGAGTAGGCTCCACTCGAGTCGTAGAATCGAGTTGAGTCTACAAACCTTAATTGCCATAGATGCTGTCGAAGTTATCTTTCTATCGGGTGCGCGACCAGCGCTCCCGATGGGAGTAGCCCCCGAGGCTACAGCCAAGTGTTTGCACTTGGGTGTAGGCTCAACTTTCTTGTAATTGACTCCACAATTTTTCCTCTTTCTTATCGGGAGGGTGAACAATACTCTCGATAAGAGTAGCCCCCGAGCCTATGAGCAGGTGCTTGCACCTAGGTATAGGCTCAAGTTGTACTACTCGATAAACAACTTGGCGCAACCCCTCTTTTTATCGACTCCAGACCGTTGCTATTTTTATTTGACATCCATATCTATATTGTACAGGGATAATGGTAATTGGGGCTAGTTCATCTGACGGATCAGGTACTAGTTAACTGCTCTAGTGGCAATTCGCAAAAACCTACTTCAAGATCACGTCCCTGGACATGATCTCGGGATACTGGTGTAAACTTAGACAGGTGCCGCTTAAGGTCTTACCATTCTGTCGAGTCCCAGTCATATTTATCGGGTACCTAACGCGTCCGTTAGGATTTTTCTTCGTATCTGTTGATACGGATAAAAGTAGCAGAGCGCAGTCTTCGGCGATGCCACGCCCAGCTGAACGGATCTGGGGTCTTACCTTCGCAAATTTGCGGCATTCGAGAAATTGATCGCAACTTTGGCGTTCCGAGAATATATTGTCGAGTGCCTTGTTCGGCTGATGCAATGACCCATTTTGCGGGTTCTTCTATATTTTTCTCTCGGGCTTGATGAGACAGCCGAATATATTGGTGCTTCTATATTGTCGTCAGGCACATCGCCGATGCTCTTGCTCAGAACAAATGACGAGTCAATGGACCCGAAGATTTGTCCATCCTCTCTTTTTTTCCTTTTTTTTTTCTCCTTGATGATAATTTCGTCGAGTTCCTCCCTCAGGAAAATTTCTTCGGGTCCTCCTTGAGGACAATTCTTCGGGTCCTCTTTGAGGACAATTCTTCGGGTCCTTCCCGAGGATAATTCTTCGGGACCTGTTTTTTCTTCAAGACAGTTTCGTCGAGTTCTTCCTGTAGACGATTTCGTCGGGTTCCCTCTTATATACTTTGAATTTTGCTTTCTCCTGCACAAATAAACAATTTTTTCTATCTTTCCCTTACTCTCTTTTTCACATGCGGTGTCAGATGCTCAGATTCGATGATATGTAAAGTAAATATATGCCGCGCAGCCCCCAACTGTCGGGTGCGACGAAAATAAACGATAATCAACTTTGTGCAAAATAAAAGAACACTTAGCTTATTGGACACGATGAAGTCGATGAGTCGAGTGTAGATAAGAAGTTTAGCCAAAGTAGAAACCACCAAATAGCAAAAATGGATGCCGCCAAATTGTTGATGAAGAAATAGCCGAGCCCCCGAGCGTTGCTAGGGTGATATCATGATTGTTGCTTAGACACGGTACCGCAGTTATAACCCAGGGAAAAGTCATTGTCGAGCCCCCGAGTGTTAGCCTTGATGTCGGAAGAGGTTGATGGAGTCGCGGCGTCATATTTGGTAAAGCCATTTAGGATGAAGCCATAGACAATAATATACGAAGATGAATCCCAGATGAAGTATTTGAGATGAATCCATATTGAAGATTATGCCATTAAATATAGAGCATATATTGAAGATAAATCCGTCGATATCATAGAGGATGAATCCATTGGCCCGAAGAATCCAGTAATAATCATAGAAGATGAATCCGCTGATATCATAGAAGATGAATTCATTGATCCGAAGAAAATAGTTCTAGTAATAACCACAGAAGATGAATCCATTGACCCGGAAACGCATCGGGTAATATTGTATAAATGAACCAATAATAGCCCAAAGAAAACCGATCCAGTAATCCGAAGAAATTAAATCCACTGAGCCGAAGAAGATAAAGCCACTAAGTCGAAGAAAATAATTCTACCGAGCCGAAGAAAATAATTCCACTGAACCGGAGAAGATATATCCAGAGCCGAAGAAAAGAAATTCACCAAGTAACCGAGTATATTTGTAGTAGCGAAGTAATGGCGCAGCCCCAGTGTTAGGTGAATTTGCTCTAATGATGTAATGGTGTAACCCCCGAGTATTCGGGTGTGGCGAAAGTAAACAATAATTAACTCTCGGAAGAGGAACACTTAGCTTTTTTATCGGGTGCGACGGAGTCCACGTGGAAGTAGGTCACCCAGCATACGAAGTCGATGTAACGGACGCAGCCGATGCAGTGGAGCCGTGCGGCGTTTAGCCCAAAATATCTGACAAGGTAGAAGTAGTCGACATGGAAGAGAGAATCGTCGAGTTCGCGGTGGACGAGCCCCCGGACGAGGCGTGTGCGCGTTGTCGGGTTAATGGCAGGCGAGCTCCCAAGCATGCGACTGTACGCGGCGAAGTCGTCGAAACTTGTTCCGATCTGTAGTTATATTACGGCGCAAAAAACTGTGCGCAAATAATAGTACGAGCCAAAGAATATTTGTCCAAATAATTTTGCAAGTAGTAATTAATTAGAAATATAGCACCTGATATTTTTGTATCGGATGAAACCGGAGGGGCGACGACCGAAATAAATTTTACTCGGCTGTATGGCAAGGGCCAAACTGCTGTTCTTGATACCCGATATTCTTGTGCTCTTGTCGTGTCTTTTTTACTTCCTGGAACTAGATGCGATCTTGTAAAAGTAGGTGTATGTAACATGCATGTACTGTTAGATCTCTGAATAAACAATTTGGGTGAGTAATAAATAAGAGGAAAACAAAGATTAGATCGATGGGTGTGAAATTAATCCATCTTCCTGGTGCCTCGGTCGTGGCGATCTCCTGGATGTATACATGACGCTCGCTGTTTCGCCAACCTAGATTTACCGACTTCAAAAATCCATGCTGCAGCGCGATGAAAGCAGCAGACATATTACTCATCAGATTGGGCATCCTCTTTTCTTTTTCCTTTTTGTCCAATCGATGATGAATCTTGTTGAAGCAGATTGTCTTCTTTTTTTTTCTTTTTCGCTGATCCATGCTGGAGAATCGACGCAAGTGCTAGCTGTTTCCATAGCTCAACTTCCCCAGGCGTATGCTTTCCGGGAACAAAGTCACGTAAAAGCTGCTAAGAACTAATCCACCTCCAGCTGATCATACGTATGAAGCTGCGATCGATGAACCCAGAAATCCACCGCGCGACTCGTCCTGATGAGACCAATTCGGTCGCAAGTAAGACTGCCCCGCGGCTTTGTTACTGTAGATCCGATGCGCTGTTGCCGCTTTATTGAAGTTGATCGGCACACACGTTGTTGACGTTGATGAACTCGACGGATCCCGCCCGGATAACGAAATCCAGTCGCCGCAAGTTCCCACAGACGACGCCAATTGACGAGGGAACACCTCGGCAATGCCTACGTACTGTAGACTAGGGTTTCGGGAGAGCGACGATGGAGATTCCGGGGACGAGATTAGGCACACGACGTACCCAGCTTCGGGTCCCCTCGGTGGAGGATCCCTACGTGCTTGCTAGCAATCCAAGTATATGATCATAGATGTGTTTACAGGGTGCCGCCATAGACGGAGCTATGTTGTCTATATTTTGTCTATCTGTTGTCCCTCTATTTCGGGTACCCTGGCTAGCTTTATATATGCAACCAGCCTAGGGTTTTACAAGAGTCCTAGTCGACTACTCCTTCGGGTTGCCTTGTTGGGCCTTCTCCATATTTGGTCTTCTTCATATTGGGCCGAGCCAGGTATACTAATAATGGGTACCCGAAGGGTATACCCATGTCACTACTGCTGCGTTACTACTGCTGCGTTACTACTGCTACATTACTACTGCTTGTTACTGTTTTACTGCGTTAGTACTGCTGCAATACCACCACCATCAACTACACGCCAAGCACTTTTCTGCCACCGTTGCTACTGCTCATACTTATTTATACCACCTGTATTTCACTATCTCTTCGCCGAACTAGTGCACCTATTTGGTGTGTTGGGGACACAAGAGACTTCTTGCTTTTGGTTGCGGGGTTGCATGAGAGGGATATCTTTGACCTCTTCCTCCTCGAGTTCGATAAACCTTGGGTATCCACTTAAGGGAAACTTGCTGTTGTTCTACAAACCTCTGCTCTTGGAGGCCCAACACTGTCTACAGGAAAGGAGGGGGAACGTAGACATCAGCACTGGGCATAGACTCAAATTGTACTACTCAATAACAAACTTAACCATATTTCTGGGCGCAACCCCTCTCTTTATCGACTCCAGGCCGTTGCTATTTATGTTGTTCAGGGATAATGGTAAATGGGGCTGGTTCATCTGACGGATCAGGTACCAGTTAACTGCTCTTGTGGCAATCCCGCAACAACCTACTTCAAGATCATGTCCCTGGACATGATCTCGGGACCTGGCGTAATTCGTCACGTGCCGCTTAAGCACTTACCATGATCCGAATTCCAGTAATGTTATCGGGTCCACAGCGCGTCCGCTGGGATATTTCTTCACATCTGTTGATGTGGAAAAAAGTAGCAGAGCGCGAGTCTTTGGTGATGCCACGCCACACGGGACGGATCCCGGGGTCTTATCGTTATCACCGGATTTTGGTCAAATCGGGAGGTGGGCCGCGAGAGAGATGGGCTTGGAAGATTACACGTGGAAGATTTCAAGCGGCCTTATATGGAGTATTTGGGCTAGTTTACCCGTGTATCTTTTTATAGTAGATTGCGTTGTGGATTAAAAAGTTAGAGTTTGTCTCGTGTACGGTGGGGATATTCCCACGTTAGAAAGTCCGCTGGACTATAAATATGTACCTAGGGTTTATGAAATAAACAACAACTCACGTTCAACCCCAAACAAACCAATCTCGGCGCATCGCCAACTCCTTCGTCTCGAGGGTTTCTATCAGGTAAGCGACATGCCGCCTAGATCGCATCTTGCGATCTAGGCAGCACAAGCCCCACGTTGTTCATGCGTTGCTCGCATCGAAGCGCTTTTGATGGCGAGCAACGTAGTTATCATTAGATGTGTTAGGGTTAGCATTGTTCTTCGTTTAAGCATGCTTACGTAGTGCAACCCTTGCATATCTAGCCGCCCTCACGCCCATCTCAAAGGGGGCGCATATATCTTTATGTTTAAGTATAAAATGTTTATATATCATGCTAGAATTGTATTAACCTAAACATTAGTACATGTGTGATATGTAGACAAACAAGAAGTCCCTAGTATGCCTCTTAAAACTAGCTTGTTGATTAATGGATGATTAGTTTCATAATCATGAACATTGGATGTTATTAATAACAAGGTTATATCATTGTGTGAATGATATAATGGACACACCCAATTAAGCGTAGTATAAGATCTCGTCATTAAGTTATTTGGTTAGTGCGCTTTCGATACATAGTTACCTAGTCCTTAAGTGCACATGAGATCGTGTGAAATCACTTATAACGTGAAAAGGTACTTTGAT
>NC_061511.1:277687611-277702097 GCF_022539505.1 Lolium rigidum
TCCAACAATGAAGCACAATGAGGAGAAGACAACCATCTAGCTACCGCTATGGACCCATAGTCCAGGGGTGAACTACTCACTCATCACTCCGTGAGGCGACCATGGCGGTGTAGAGTCCCCCGGGAGATGAATCCCCTCTCCGGCAGGTGCCGGAGGAGATCTCCGTGGATCCCCCGAGATGGGATCGGCGGCGGCGGCATCTCAAGCAAGGTTTTCCGTATCGTGGCTTTTCGCATCGTGGGTTTCGCGACGGAGGCTTTAAGTAGGCGGAAGGGCGTAGTCGGGGGCCGCACGAGGGGGCCACACCATAGGGCGGCGCGGGCCCCCCGGGCCGCGCCGCCTTGTGGTGTCGCCACCTCGTGGCCCCACTTCGTGTGTTCTTCGGTCTTCCGGAAGCTCCGTGGAAAAATAGGCCCCTGGGTCTTCGTTTCGTCCAATTCCGAGAATATTTCGTTACTAGGATTTCTGAAACCAAAAACAGCAGTAAAACAGGAACTGGCACTTCGGCATCTTGTTAATAGGTTAGTTCCTGAAAATGCACGAATATGACATAAAGTGTGCATAAAACATGTAGGTATCATCAATAATATGGCATAGAACATAAGAAATTATCGATACGTCGGAGACGTATCAGCATCTCGTCAATAGGTTAGTTCCTGAAAACGCATAAATGTGACATATAATGTGTATAAAACATGTGAGTATCATCATAAAAGTAGCATGGAACATAAGAAATTATAGATACGTTTGGGACGTATCAGAAACCAAGGTTATTGAACCAGTAGGAGTCAAGGAGCACGTGAAGGTTGTTGGTGGCGGAGTGTAGTGCGGTGATGGCGTGTATTTCACACGTTCGTTGGGCAACCCCAAGAGGAAGGTATGATGCGCACAGCAGCAAGTTTTCCCTCGTAAAGAAACCAAGGTTTATCGAACCAGGAGGAGCCAAGAAGCACGTTGAAGGTTGATGGCGGCGGGATGTAGTGCGGCGCAACACCGGAGATTCCGGCGCCAACGTGGAACCTGCACAACACAACCAAAGTACTTTGCCCCAACGAAACAGTGAGGTTGTCAATCTCACCGGCTTGCTGTAACAAAGGATTAACCGTATTGTGTGGAAGATGATTGTTTGCAGAGAAAATAGTAAAACAAGGATTGCAGCAGCATTTGTATTTCAAGATTAAAGAATGGACCGGGGTCCACAGCTCACTAGAGGTGTCTCTCCCATAAGATAAAAGCATGTTGGGTGAACAAATTACAGTCGGGCAATTGACAAATAGAGAGGGCATAACAATGCACATACATGACATGATAAGTATAGTGAGATTTAATTGGGCATTACGACAAAGTACATAGACCGCCATCCAACCGCATCTATGCCTAAAAAGTCCACCTTCAGAGTTATCGTCCGAACCCCTCCGCATTAAGTTGCTAACAACGTACAATTGCATTAAGTATGGTGCGTAATGTAATCAACAACTACATCCTCGGACATAGCGCCAATGTTTTATCCCTAGTGGCAACAAGCACAACACAACCTTAGAACTTTCTCGTCACTCGTCCCAGTGTCAATGCAGTGCATGAACCCACTATCGAGCATAAGTACTCCCTCTTGGAGTTAAAAGTAAAAACTTGGCCAGCAGCCTCTACTAGTAACGGAGAGCATGCAAGATCATAAACAACACATGTATAATAACTTGATAATTAACATGACATAGTATTCTCTATCCATCGGATCCCGACAAACACAACATATAGAATTACAGTATAGATGATCTTGATCATGTTAGGCAGCTCACAAGATCCAACAATGAAGCACAATGAGGAGAAGACAACCATCTAGCTACTGCTATGGACCCATAGTCCAGGGGTGAACTACTCACTCATCACTCCGGAGGCGACCATGGCGGTGTAGAGTCCTCCGGGAGATGATTCCCTCTCCGGCAGGGTGCCGGAGGCGATCTCCCGGATCCCCCGAGATGGGATCGGCGGCGGCGGCGTCTCGCAAGGTTTTCCGTATCGTGGCTCTCGGTACCGGGGGTTTCGTCACGGAGACTTTTTATAGGCGGAAGGGCAGGTCAAGAGGCGGCACGGGGGCCCCACACCACAGGGCCGCGCGGCCAAGGGGGGCCGCGCCGCCCTATAGTGTGGCCCCTCCGTGGCCCCTCTTCGTCTCTCCTTCGGACTTCCGGAAGCTTCGTGAGAAAATAGGCCCCCGGGCTTTGATTTCGTCCAATTCCGAGAATATTTCCTTACTAGGATTTCGAAACCAAAAACAGCAGTAAAACAAGAATCGGCACTTCGGCATCTTGTTACTAGGTTAGTTCCGTAAAATGCACGAATATGACATAAAGTGTGCATAAAACATGTAGGTATCATCAATAATATGGCATCGAACATAAGAAATTATCGATACGTCGGAGACGTATCAAGCATCCCCAAGCTTAGTTCTCGCTCGTCCCGAGCAGGTAAAACGATAACAAAGATAATTTCTGAAGTGATATGCCATCATAACCTTGATCATACTATTTGTAAACATATGTAGTGGATGCAGCGATCAAAACAATGGTGATGACATGAGTAAACAAGTGAATCATAAAGCAATGACTTTTCATGAATAGTACTTCAAGACAAGTATTAATAAGTCTTGCATAAGAGTTAACTCATAAAGCAATAAATCAAAGTAAAGGTATTGAAGCAACACAAAGGAAGATTAAGTTTCAGCGGTTGCTTTCAACTTGTAACATGTATATCTCATGGATAATAGTCAACATAGAGTAATATAACAAGTACAATATGCAAGTATGTAGGAATCAATGCACGGTTCACACAAGTGTTTGCTTCTTGAGGTGGAGAGAGATAGGTGAACCGACTCAACATAAAAGTAAAGAGAATGGTCCTTCAAAGAGGAAAGCATCGATTGCTATATTTGTGCTAGAGCTTTTATTTTGAAAACATGAAACAATTTTGTCAACGGTAGTAATAAAGCATATGAGTTATGTACATTATATCTTACAAGTTGCAAGTCTCATGCATAGTATACTAATAGTGCCCGCACCTTGTCCTAATTAACTTGGACTACCGGATCTTTGCAATGCACATGTTTTGACCAAGTGTCACAATGGGGTACCTCCATGCCGCCTGTACAAAGGTCTAAGGAGAAAGCTCGCATTTTGGATTTCTCGCTTTTGATTATTCTCAACTTAGACATCCATACCGGGACAACATGGATAACAGATAATGGACTCCTCTTTAATGCATAAGCATGTGGCAACAATTTTTATTCTCATATGAGATTGAGGATATGTGTCCAAACTGAAACTTCCACCATGAATCATGGCTTTAGTTAGCGGCCCAAAGTTCTTCTCTAACAATATGCATGCTCCAACCATGAAGGTGGTAGATCTCTCTTGCTTCAGACAAGACGGACATGCATAGCAACTCACATGATATCCAACAAAGAATAGTTGATGGCGTCCCGTAAACATGGTTATCGCTCAACAAGCAACTTAATAAGAGATAAAGTGCATAAGTACATATTCAATACCACAATAGTTTTTAAGCTATTTGTCCCATGAGCTATATATTGCAAAGGTGAATGATGGAATTTTAAAGGTAGCACTCAAGCAATTTACTTTGGAATGGCGGGTAAATACCATGTAGTAGGTAGGTATGGTGGACACAAATGGCATAGTGGTTGGCTCAAATATTTGGGATGCATGAGAAGTATTCCCTCTCGATACAAGGTTTAGGCTAGCAAGGTTATTTGAAACAAACACAAGGATGGACGGTACAGCAAAACTCACATAAAAGACATATGGTAAACATTATAAGACTCCATACCGTCTTCCTTGTTGTTCAAAACTCAATACTAGATGTTATCTAGACTCTAGAGAAACCAAATATGCAAACCAAATTAGCAAGCTCTAAGTATTTCTTCATTAATGGGTGCAAAGTATATGATGCAAGAGCTTAAACATGAGCACAACAATTGCCAAGTATCAAATTATCCAAAACATTTTAGAGTTACTACATGTAGCATTTTCCAATTCCAACCATATAACAATTTAACGAAGGAGAAACTTCGCCATGAATACTATGAGTAGAGCCTAAGGACATATTTGTCCATATGCAACAACGGAGCGTGTCTCTCTCCCATAAAGTGAATGCTAGGATCCATTTTATTCAAACAGAACAAAAAACAAAAACAAACCGACGCTCCAAGCAAAGTACATAAGATGTGGCCGAATAAAAATATAGTTTCAGGGGAGGAACCTGATAATGTTGTCGATGAAGAAGGGGATGCCTTGGGCATCCCCAAGCTTAGACGCTTGAGTCTTCTTAGAATATGCAGGGGTGAACCACCGGGGCATCCCCAAGCTTAGAGCTTTCACTCTCCTTGATCATATTGCATCATACTCCTCTCTTGATCCTTGAAAACTTCCTCCACACCAAACTCGAAACAACTCATTAGAGGGTTAGTGCATAATAAAAATTCACATGTTCAGAGGTGACACAATCATTCTTAACACTTCTGGACATTGCATAAAGCTACTGGACATTAATGGATCAAAGAAATTCATCCAACATAGCAAAAGAGGCAATGCGAAATAAAAGACAGAATCTGTCAAAACAGAACAGTCCGTAAAGATGGATTTTATTAGGCCACCATACTTGCTCAAACGAAAATGCTCAAATTGAATGAAAGTTGCGTACATATCTGAGAATCATGCTCGTAAATTGGAGTAATTTTCTGAGCTACCTACAGGGAGATAGACCCAGATTCGTGACAGCAAAGAATTCTGAAACTGCGCAGTAATCCAAATCTAATACTTACTTTTCTATCAAAGACTTTACTTGGCACAACCAAACTTAAAACTAAGATAAGGAGAGGTTGCTACAGTAATAAACAACTTCCAAGACACAAATATAAAACAAAGTACTGTAGTAAAAACATGGGTTGTCTCCCATAAGCGCTTTTCTTTAACGCCTTTCAGCTAGGCGCAGAAAGTGTAACTCAAGTAACATCGAAAGGTGGAGCATCAACATCATAACTTGTTCTAATGATAGAATCATAAGGTACCTTCATTCTCTTTCTAGGGAAGTGTTCCATACCTTTCTTGAGAGGAAATTGATATTTAATATTACCTTCCTTCATATCAATAGTAGCACCAACGGTTCGAAGAAAAGGTCTTCCCAATATAATGGGGCAAGATGCATTGCATTCAATATCCAAGACAACAAAATCAACGGGGACAAGGTTATTGTTAACCATAATATGAATATTATCAACTTTCCCCAAAGGTTTCTTTTTAGCATTATCAGCGAGATTAACATCCAAATAACAATTCTTCAATGGTGGCAAGTCAAGCATATCATAGACTTTTTTAGGCATAACAGAAATACTTGCACCAAGATCACATAAGGCATTACAATCAAAATCTTTGACTCTCATTTTAATGATGGGCTCCCAACCATCCTCTAGCTTTCTAGGAATAGAAGTTTCAAGTTTTAGTTTCTCTTCTCTAGCTTTTATGAGAGCATTTGTAATATGTTTTGTGAAAGCCAAATTTATAGCGCTAGCATTTGGACTCTTAGCAAGTTTTTGTAAGAACTTTATAACTTCAGAGATATGGCAATCATCAAAATCTAAATCATTACAATCTAAAGCAATGGGATTATCATCCCCAAGGTTGGAAAAAATTTCAGCAGCTTTATCACAAGCAGTTTCAGCAGTTTTAGCAGTTCGTGTAATTTTGCGCGCTTTGCACTAGGAGTAGAAGCTTTGCTAACACCAATTGTTTTATCATGGATAGTAGGAGGTGCAGCAACATATGAATCATTAGCATTGCTAGTGGTGGTAATAGTCCAAACTTTAGCTACATTTTCTTTTTTAGCTAGTTTTTCATTTTCTTCTCTATCCCACCTAGCACGCAGTTCAGCCATTAATCTTATATTTTCATTAATTCTAACTTGGATGGCATTTGCTGTAGTAACAATTTTATTTTCAATATCCCTATTAGGCATAACTTTCGATTTCAAAAGATCAACATCGAGGCAAGACTATCAACTCTAGAAACAAGAATATCAATTTTATTGAGCTTTTCCTCAACAGATTTGTTAAAGGCAGTTTGTGTACTAATAAATTCTTTAAGCATGGCCTCAAGTCCAGGGGGTGTATTCCTATTATTGTTGTAAGAATTCCCATAAGAATTAGCATAACCGTTACCATTATTATAAGGATATGGCCTATAGTTATTACTAGAATTGTTCCGATAAGCATTGTTGTTGAAATTATTATTTCTAATGAAGTTTACATCAACATGTTCTTCTTGTGCAACCAATGAAGCTAATGGAACATTATTAGGATCAACATTAGTCCTATCATTCGCAAGCATAGACATAATAGCATCAACCTTATCATTCAAGGAAGAGGATTCTTCAACGAATTTACCTTCTTACCTTGTGGAGCTCTTTCCGTGTGCCATTCAGAGTAATTTACCATCATATTATCAAGAAGATTTGTTGCTTCACCAAGAGTGATGGACATAAAGGTACCTCCAGCAGCTGAATCCAATAAATTCCGCGAAGAAAAATTTAGTCCTGCATAGAAGGTTTGGATGATCATCCAAGTAGTCAGTCCATGCGTTGGGCAATTTTTAACCAGAGATTTCATTCTTTCCCAAGCTTGAGCAACATGTTCATTATCTAGTTGTTTAAAATTCATTATGCTACTCCTCAAAGATATAATTTTAGCAGGGGGATAATATCTACCAATAAAAGCATCCTTGCATTTAGTCCATGAATCAATACTATTCTTAGGCAGAGATAGCAACCAATCTTTAGCTCTTCCTCTTAATGAGAAAGGGAACAATTTTAATTTTATAATGTCACCATATACATCTTTATACTTTTGCATTTCACATAGTTCAACAAAATTATTGAGATGGGCAGCAGCATCATCGAACTAACACCGGAAAATTGCTCTCTCATGACAAGATTAAGTAAAGCAGGTTTAATTTCAAAGAATTCTGCCGTAGTAGCAGGTGGAGCAATAGGTGTGCATAAGAAATCATTATTATTTGTGCTAGTGAAGTCACACAACTTAGTATTTTCAGGGTTGGCCATTTTAGCAATAGTAAATAAAGCAAACTAGATAAAGTAAATGCAAGTAAACTAATTTTTTTGTGTTTTTGATATAGCAAACAAGACAAGTAAATAAAGTAAAGCTAGCAACTAATTTTTTTGTGTTTTGATATAATGCAGCAAACAAAGTAGTAAATAAAATAAAGCAAGACAAAAACAAAGTAAAGAGATTGAGAAGTGGAGACTCCCCTTGCAGCGTGTCTTGATCTCCCGGCAACGGCGCCGTAAAAAGAGCTTGATGGCGTGTATTTCACACGTTCGTTGGGCAACCCCAAGAGGAAGGTATGATGCGCACAGCAGCAAGTTTTCCCTCGTAAAGAAACCAAGGTTTATCGAACCAGGAGGAGCCAAGAAGCACGTTGAAGGTTGATGGCGGCGGGATGTAGTGCGGCGCAACACCGGAGATTCCGGCGCCAACGTGGAACCTGCACAACACAACCAAAGTACTTTGCCCCAACGAAACAGTGAGGTTGTCAATCTCACCGGCTTGCTGTAACAAAGGATTAACCGTATTGTGTGGAAGATGATTGTTTGCAGAGAAAATAGTAAAACAAGGATTGCAGCAGATTTGTATTTCAGTATTAAAGAATGGACCGGGGTCCACAGTTCACTAGAGGTGTCTCTCCCATAAGATAAAAGCATGTTGGGTGAACAAATTACAGTCGGGCAATTGACAAATAGAGAGGGCATAACAATGCACATACATGACATGATAAGTATAGTGAGATTTAATTGGGCATTACGACAAAGTACATAGACCGCCATCCAACCGCATCTATGCCTAAAAAGTCCACCTTCGAGTTATCGTCCGAACCCCTCCAGTATTAAGTTGCTAACAACGGACAATTGCATTAAGTATGGTGCGTAATGTAATCAACAACTACATCCTCGGACATAGCGCCAATGTTTTATCCCTAGTGGCAACAGACACAACACAACCTTAGAACTTTTTGTCACCGTCCCGGTGTCAATGCGTGCATGAACCCACTATCGAGCATAAGTACTCCCTCTTGGAGTTAAAAGTAAAAACTTGGCCGGAGCCTCTACTAGTAACGGAGAGCATGCAAGATCATAAACAACACATGTATAATAACTTGATAATTAACATGACATAGTATTCTCTATCCATCGGATCCCGACAAACACAACATATAGAATTACGGATAGATGATCTTGATCATGTTAGGCAGCTCACAAGATCCAACAATGAAGCACAATGAGGAGAAGACAACCATCTAGCTACTGCTATGGACCCATAGTCCAGGGGTGAACTACTCACTCATCACTCCGGAGGCGACCATGGCGGTGTAGAGTCCTCCGGGAGATGATTCCCCTCTCCGGCAGGGTGCCGGAGGCGATCTCCTGGATCCCCCGAGATGGGATCGGCGGCGGCGGCGTCTCGCAAGGTTTTCCGTATCGTGGCTCTCGGTACCGGGGGTTTCGTCACGGAGACTTTTTATAGGCGGAAGGGCAGGTCAAGAGGCGGCACGGGGGCCCCACACCACAGGGCCGCGCGGCCAAGGGGGGGCGCGCCGCCCTATAGTGTGGCCCCTCCGTGGCCCCTCTTCGTCTCTCCTTCGGACTTCCGGAAGCTTCGTGAGAAAATAGGCCCCCGGGCTTTGATTTCGTCCAATTCCGAGAATATTTCCTTACTAGGATTTCGAAACCAAAAACAGCGAGAAAACGACAGAATCGGCACTTCGGCATCTTGTTAATAGGTTAGTTCCAGAAAATGCACGAATATGACATAAAGTGTGCATAAAACATGTAGGTATCATCAATAATATGGCATAGAACATAAGAAATTATCGATACGTCGGAGACGTATCATGCGGCGCAACATCGGGGATTCCGGCGCCAACGTGGAACCTGCACAACACAATCAAAGTACTTTGCCCCAACGTAACAGTGAGGTTGTCAATCTCACCGGCTTGCTGTAAACAAAGGATTAGATGTATACTGTGGATGATGATGATTGTTTGCGAAGAACGAGAAAGAACAATTGCGTAGATTGTATTTCGGATGTAAAGAATAGGACCGGGGTCCACAGTTCACTAGTGGTGTCTCTCCCATAAGATAAACGGATGTTGGGTGAACAAATTACAGCTTGGGCAATTGACAAATAAAGAAGGCATAACAATGCACATACATATATCATGATGAGTACTATGAGATTTAATCAGGGCATTACGACAAAGTACATAGACCGCTATCCAGCATGCATCCATGCCTAAAAAGTCCACCTTCAGGTTATCATCCGAACCCCTTCCAGTATTAAGTTGCAAACAACAGACAATTGCATTAAGTATGGTGCGTAATGTAATCAACACAAATATCCTTAGACAAAGCATCGATGTTTTATCTCTAGTAGCAACAGCACATCCACAACCTTAGAACTTTCTGTCACTGTCCCAGATTTAATGGAGGCATGAACCCACTATCGATCATAAATACTCCCTCTTGGAGTCACAAGTATCAACTTGGCTAGAGCCTCTACTAGCAACGGAGAGCATGCAAGAACATAAACAACATATATGATAGATTGATAATCAACTTGGCATAGTATTCAATATTCATCGGATCCCAACAAACACAACATGTAGCATTACAAATAGATGATCTTGATCATGATAGGCAGCTCACAAGATCTAACATCATAGCACAATGAGGAGAAGACAACCATCTAGCTACTGCTATGGACCCATAGTCCAGGGGTGGACTACTCACACATCGATCCGGAGGCGATCATGGCGATGAAGAGACCTCCGGAAGATGATTCCCCTCTCCGGCAGGGTGCCGGAGGCGATCTCCTGAATCCCCGAGATGGGATTGGCAGCGGCGTCTCTCGTAAGGTTTTCCGTATCGTGGCTCTCGGTACTGGGGGTTTCGCGACGAAGGCTTTAAGTAGGCGGAAGGGTAGGTTTAGGGGCGACGCGAGGGACCCACACGCTAGGGCCGCGCGGGCCCAAGCCTGGCCGCGCCGCCCTAGTGTGGCGTCGCCTCGTCGCCCCACTTCGTATCTCCCTCGGTCTTCTGGAAGCTTTGTGGAAAAATAAGCCCCTGGGCGTTGATTTCGTCCAATTCCGAGAATATTTCCTTTGTAGGATTTCTGAAACCAAAAACAAGCAGTAAAACAAGCAATCGGCTCTTCAGCATCTCGTCAATAGGTTAGTGCCGGAAAATGCATAATAATGACATATAATGTGTATAAAACATGTGAGTATCATCATAAAAGTAGCATGGAACATAAGAAATTATAGATACGTTTGGGACGTATCAGCAGCCTCAGTTAGAGTGGACACGATTATATGTCTACAGGGATGTAGTCAGCGAACCAAAGCTCATGCACAACAGATTTTTACACAGAATGGTTCGCTGAACCCTCCCTGTAAAAATCTGTGCCCACGATTCATCATAGGCAAAGAAACAGATTCTAGATCTGAACTTGAACACATTCCAGATTATTTGCAAAATTAAACGGTTGATATCTTTTGATTTGTGCATAAAATAACTGATTGAGATCCCATGATTACTTGCATAAATTAACTGATTGAGATCCCATTATTACTTGCATAAATTAACCGAACGGCCGAACCTCAAATCTTAAATGAAATCAAGAAGGGATCAAAGAAAAATGGAATAAAATCGGCGCAAATATTAGCCCAATACTCATCCATCTACAGATCCATCTACACCAGCAAAAATAGGGTTCAAAAGGAATGGGGAACAAAAAAGGAAGCAAACCGTAGTTATCTCGCTCCATGTGTCCTCCATGGAGGTGTCGTAGGGGTTCGGTGGCGGGATGTACGGCACTTCCTCGTAGGGGTCATATCCCGGCGGGATCTGACCGCGACCGGCGGCAGCAGCCTCCGATGCACTGGCGGAGGAGGCGGCGACGTCCGTTGACGGGACGGCGGTGACGTCCGTTGAGGGGACGTATCAGGCACGAATCTTGACGCGAATAGGATCAGACGGACGCAGAGAAGATTTGGCGAGGCTCCGAGTTCGTCTGCGGCGTCCGGGTGTCCTTATCCTCCACGAGAACGTGGCGGAGCTCGCCATTGCCGTGTCGTCTGCGGGGAGGAAGAAGAAGCTTCTTTTCTTCCTCGCCGAAACGGTACGGTGGGCTGGATGGCTTCGTTGGTGGGCTGGGCTGGTTCTGGGCTGCGACGGCCCAATAGGTAAGCTTTTTCTTTTCTTTTCTGTTTTTATTTCCTATTTTAAATTTGTTATTTGAATTTGATTTGAATTCTATGTTGTTTGCAGGTTCTAAAACATTTGAATATTTATATATCTTGATAATAATGCTTACTGCATTGTTTTTGTTTTTAAACAAACATTTAATAATTGATCAGATTGATATTTTGTGAGGTTATTATATATTTAAAATAGATAGGGTTTAAGTGCTTATCTCAATTATTTTTATTTTAAAGACCAAATTTATTTAAGTGATTTGAAAATTGATAACATGGGAATGGTGAACATAGTATTGGATTTTGCTATTACTTAACCATATTGCTTGTTCCCATATAGTTTAATTATGGCTAAGGTTTAAAATAAATGATATTGAGAACGGGATTGGTTTATGATTTTATGTGGAGAATTGTTTCTAAGGGTTTAAGAAGATGGTTGAATAAACTTTATGATGACTAAACTCATTTAGCCAATAGCTTGGATTACTTAGGGTAAATCCTATGTTCATCATAGTTAATCCACTTGTTTATATGGTGATTATATTTTATAAAATAATATTTCATTTGGTCCACTATACAAGGTATTTAGGAAGGAAAGTGGAATTGGATATTGGTTTCACTCTACTCACCAAATAGCATTTAGTCTTTAGGTATATATGGTTTGGTTTATACTTGTGATCCATGATACACAAGTTAGGGCATAATTTTTTATGTGGAGTGTATCCCATGTGAAAGGTTTTAGGGATTTGATGATGCTTCACTAATTAAACTACAAAATAGGCATGAGGCATGGCAAGGTTCTACTTTCCCCTCCAAGTGTACTGGAATTGGAATTCAAATGTGGCCTAGGGTTTTAGTTGGGATCACTCATGTGGTACACAAGCTAGAACTGGGTATAAACATAAGCTAGAGTTATGTTTAATTGGCTAAAGTTACTCCTCCTCACTTAGTTAGAATTCTTGTATCAAGGCAATGCTAGGGTTGTCCCTATTATTTGGATAAGCAAGGTTTAAATACCATTCCATTATTCTTACACTCAAGGCATGAGGATTGGTCTGGGGTTAACTACTAGTGATATACCTATTATTTCATGTGGTAGTTGAGATCTATTAATCATAAAGGTTTAACTTATCATCTAAATCTACAAGGTATGATCATGCATTAGACATGATCCACTTATTCCTTACTAATCACTTCTTTACTATTCCTCTCAACACACTCACTTAGATTCTTAGGGTTATGATCATTACTCAATTTGTAATGATCAAAGCATTGGTCTCATAATGGTTTATTAATGAATCATGGTTCTCCTCTCCAAGATCAAGTATTGGTCAATATACTTGGGTATACCTCTTTAGCTTGAGCTCTCTGGAATAGGTAGGGTTCCTCTAGGGGTTATGATCATTACCAAGGTGTAATGATCCTAACATTGGCCTCCTAATGAATTACTAGAGGAATAGGCTCTTACTTACCATCATGTGTTAGCTAGGTCAAGTAGGGTTTAGTACTTGACTTATACTTCTTGTAGCATTAGTTAGCATTAATGACTTATCTCACTTAGATATGGTTTGAATACTAACCTATGGTTCTACTCAATGGATGAGGTAATTATATATAATTGATCCTCTCCTTTCTCTGAAGTTTAGTACAATAGGTTTGGATGGACAAGATTGAATAGTCAAGGTTTGATAAAGAATAAGTATGAATGTCCTTGACATGGATTCAAGTATTGTAGTTGAAAAGATATACCATGTGAATCATGGTAGGAATAGTTATTTAGTAAAAGACATGGAAAAGATAAGTAAAGAATAGTTTCTTAATTAATTGGGTTCTTTGATTTATAATTGAATAATTATTTATCTGTTGTGGTAAGGAATGTCACGTTGAGATATTTTATAAGATCTTGTAGTTGATCCTTACTTAAGGTGTTGTTATTGTAAAACTAATTCCATTTGCTCTAGCCCATAGATCAAATCATCTCTACCCAAAACAAGGTTTTTGCAAAGATCACATTGAAGTTTATAGCGTTTGACTTGATGATCTACTTCAATTCCAGCAAGTCAAGTGAAACTTCAATTACTGTGACAGGTTTTATTTGAAAGCGCGAAAATTTTCCGGATTTTCTATGCATGAATGCAATGCACACTTTGGTTTTCTCTCATTTTGTTGTCTCTAAACCTGGGATATTACACCCTTGAGGGTGGTAACCGAACCCGTACAAGCTTGGGGCAAACGCCCAAGTATCAAGCTTGAGGCAAACTCCACAACAACCGGAGGCTCTCAAGTACAAGGCCACAAAGGCTACAACACACCACACACAGCTATAAGGACACAAAGGCTCCAAAGCTCCACAAATGTCTACAAAGCCACAAAGCCACAAATGCTACAAAACGCGCTACAAAGGCAACAACGCCACAAATGCTACCACGCCACAAAGGCGATAAGGCCACAAAGACAACAAGACCACAAAGGCTACTACGCCACAATGTCGACAAGGCCACAAATGCAAAAAACACCACTAAGGTCTACAAGCCGTCTAGGGTTCCAAGAACCCAAGAGGTAACACTCACAAACTCCCACGAGACCGAAACCCCATAGAGAACTCAAACAGATGCACCTAATACAATGGCAAGAACACCAATAAGATGCCGAAGTCCTTCACTCCCAAATTTCCAACAAAGCTACAAAAACTATTGGGGAATAAGGGAGGAAGAACAGAAATATGAATGAACAACAAAAATCTCTCAAAGAACTAGATCTAGGATTCCCTCACAAAGAGAGGAATTTGATTGTTAGAGTAGTAGATCTAGGTCTCCTCTTTCTTTTCCCAAAAAGATGCAACAAGATTTGAATGGGGGAGAAAATATATCAAGCTCTCAAGCTAAACAACAATGGAAGAGAGAAAGGAAGGAAATCCACAAAGGACTCCAAGATCTAGATCTAGAAAGATTCCCTCACTGCAAGGGGAATTTGATTGGTAGATCTAGATCTCTTCTCTCTTTTCCCTCAAAAATATGCAAGAATCATGGAGGGATTGAAGAGAAACGAAGCTCAAGAGGGCCAAGAATATAGGTGAAAAACATGCTCAAGAACTTCCGGTTGAATAGGTCCCCAGAAAACCTACCGTTGTGGCTTTTCGCAGGGGGGCAG
>NC_061511.1:277702197-277714054 GCF_022539505.1 Lolium rigidum
GAGAGGCGGCGATCGAAAGAAAAAGGCAAGTGACCAAATATGAGGTGCCAAAAATAATTCAAGAAAAGAAAGTTTTATAGTGCATAGAGGATGACATGCGGGTCCCATTTAGCGAGCAGCGGTATCACCGTTTGAGAGGCGGCGGGGGATCGAAAGAAAAAGGCAAGTGACCAAATTTGAGGTGCCAAAAAAACTCCAAGAAAAGAAAGTTGATTGCACATAGAGGATGACATGCGGGTCCCATTTAGCGCACAGCGGTCTCAACGTTTCCAAGGCGGCAAGGGATCAAAAGAAAAAGGAAGTAGCCGGAAATCGAGGGGTCAAAAAAATCCAAGAATAGAAAGAATTTTGGTTCATAGAGGATGACATGCGGGACCCATGATCCCGCATCGTAAACGGCTCGATCGGAGAACGTTGAACGAGATGGCGCGATCGAGAAAAAAAACAATGCCGGAGAGGCTGCCATCCGGGCCCTACATCCCTCGGCGGTGCGGATTTGCGTTGACTCGGCCGGCGAACCCGAGAATTCGCGATGCACCACGTCCCGGGCCACCATACGCGACGTTTTGGCCGCTTTCGTCGGGCTAGGTGGCCTCAAAAACGAGAAAAAAAAGTTTTGACATGCACCACGGAGGGACCAAAATCGTCGGCCATGGTACACCAGCAACCACGGCGCGACTTCAACTTCGTCGGCCATGGCAACTTTTCTTGTAGTGTTCTCCTCTTCTACATGTCATATTCTTAGATGAAAGTGGACATTTCCCTCTTGACCTCCTAGATTAGTCCTCGATACCTTGTTTTCTTGTTATGTTACTTTCTAAATGGTTTGCGAGTACAATTCAAAATGTACTCACGGCTTTGTCCCTGGCTATTTACTTGGCCAGACTATGAGGAGGATTTTGAAGATGATGGAGGTTATCAGGACGACTATGCGACTTAGGACGTTTCCTGGTCAGCTGCACTGTAGGGTTTAAGGCATGACTTGGGCCGACGAAGTTGAATGTATCCGCTTGCATTTTGGTGTTTGAATTCAGCCCGAAGTGGCAATTTATGTAAGACTTGGTCATGAGACCGTTTGTAAGACTATTTATTATTTCGGTACTATGTAATGGATGTTGTAACTCTGTTTATCAGTTCGGTTATGTGCTCATGTTACACTGATCATGGGATCATGAGTGAATGCATAACGGGTATTTCGGACAGTTGGTCCGGGGTGCCACATAGGAGATACCTTTGATCCATTTGCCATAAGGCACATGTGCATACCGGAGGATGAAGATGAAGAAATTCTTGAATCCTCATTTGAAAACATGTATTGATTCATAGAGTGTTCGGTTTCCTCTACATTGTTAGTCAACAAACAACTAGAGGAAATAGAAGCATTTTGATTATGGGAGCAAGACAAGGCAAGCATATCATCATGGGATTTATGTAAGCAATTTACACATGATATGCAAGGACTATCAACACAAGCATGTAGATTATTTTCAATGCTATATGTGTTTAAGTCCAAAGAGGAAGCATTGCAATGGGATAGAGATGAAGAATCATCACTATTGAGCACAATATCAACATTGCAATTTTCCTCACCACTCACCATATCATTACCTCGTTTCTTGCAATACGTTGGTAAAGTGGAAGAAGATGAGAACTCATCACGGCCGGAGGTGGAAGCAACTTGGAGCTCTTCATGATGTGAAGGGGAAGAGAGCTCCTCGGAGACACCACCGACCAAATGAGAAATGGATCCACCAAACATTTCCTTAAGCTTGATCCACATCTCATGAGACGACTTTCGCTTTATATATATCAAGAACCTACGAAAATCGGGTCTCAAGGAGAATAAAAGCTCATTAGATACTTGAGCTTCAAGATGTAAGTTTTTCTCATCCTCTAAAGATAGATTTTGAGAATCCATCGGAGGAGAAAAACCGACATCTAGAAATTGCTCTATATGTGGACACAAGGTCCGAAGATTACAAAGTAAGCAATTTCGCCACAAAAGATAATTTGTGCCATTAAAGACAATTATGTCATTGTGCACTATACTAGCCGACATCTTTACTCTCAAGGCGGTGAATCCTTAAACAAGGAGAGACCTTGCTCTGATACCAATTGAAAGATCGAGATGTCGACTAGAGGGGGGGGGGGGGGAATAGGCAATTAAAAACTCTTGCGGATTTGTCTTGTAAGAATGCGGAATTAAACTAACGTTTAGTCTACAAGCACAAACCCTAAATATGCTAAGCTCAACTAAGTGTACCAATATCAACTAGAGCTAAGCAAGATAGGCACAAGATATATGTAGCACAAGTGATAGCAAGATATATGTACTTCAAGCACGATGGCTATCACAAGGAAAGAGAGCTCGGGTATAGAAATAACCGAGGCACGCGGAGACGAGGATGTATTCCTGTGTTCCCTTCCTTTGCAAGAAGGTACGTCACGTTTGGAGGAGTGGAGGTCCCACGAAGGATTCCCCGCGCCACGAAGGCTCACCCTATTCTCCGAACCACACCCACGAAGGATAATGGCCCTTTCCTTATGGTTAGCTTTTCCTCCGCTCCGGAGATGGCAAGCTCCACAACCACTTCACAAGCTCCACGAAGGAGAAGCCCGGGCCTCTTCACAATCTTCTTGAAGAGATCACCGGAGCACCAATCACCAAGCCAACTAGGAGGTCTCCCTCCAAGAGTAACAAGCTCACGGTCTCTCACTCGAACTAATCGTGGTAGAGAGCTCAACACTATGCAATGATGCAAAGTAAGAACACTAGAGGTGTTCAAGTCCTTCACACTCAAATCCCACCAAAGCAACGAATGCTAGGATGAGATTGGAGAGGAAGAACAAAGGGGAAAGTCAACCAAAGACTCCAAGATCTAGATCCCAAGAGATTCCCTCACTTAGAGAAGAAATGGATTGGTGGGGGTGTAGATCTAGATCTCCTCTCTCAAATCCTCAAGAATGAGCAAGAATGGTTGGAGGAATCAAAGGGGAGAGCAAGTTCTTCAAAATACAACAATGGAGGAGAGAGAATGGGAAGAACTACCCTAGCTCAAGGTGGAAGAAGGGTATTTATAGCTAAGGGGGAAATAGAACCATTGGGGGAAAAAACAGAGCAAATAGCAAGAAAAACGGGCTGAGAAAATGCCCCAGCCGGTTGACCGGAGCTGAGGCCGGATAGGCCGGTCTGGGGTCCGGCCCAGCCGGACCTGCAGCCGGGTGGGGCGCGCACCGTGCAGTGCGGCGGATAAGGCTGAGGGCCACGCGGGGGGGGGGGAGCAGGCCGCGTGGGCCGAGCGACGGTGAGGCGGCCCGGTTGGGAAACCGGTCGGGCTGGGGGCAGCGCCGGGCAGGCCGGTCGCGGACCGGGCCTGCGGCCGGTCACGGGAAAAAGGCCGGTCCGGTTGGCGACCGGTTGCGGACCGGGTGGGCCGGTGGCTGGCCCGATCGGCCGGCTGGCCCCTCCCCTTTTCTTTTCTTTTTCTTCTTTTACTTTTTCTTTAATAACAAATGCTCCCGAACTCCGATTCGAATGAAACAAATTTTGTTTGAGAGATAAGAACAAATGCTATCCTATGGAAAGTGAAAACACAAGAATCTGTAGAAGGGGATTTTATCATAAATATAAAAGGTAGAACCTTATATCATGAATAACCGATAAAATCACCCAACCTCGAAAACGCAGTAGAAGATGCATGCGAACTCCGTTTTCGATGAACTTGGGCTTGTTGTAAAGCTAACAACAAGCTCAAGAACCTTACACATAGAAACACCAAGAAGCAATAAGGATATGCAAAGTGTGCAAAGGATTGAGCTCCCTAAGACGATGTTATCAAGTTACCCAACCGAAAGCCCCTCTTGATAGTGCGGCTATCTATCCTATAATCCGGTCTCCCAACAACCACCTTGAGACCGGTAAAAGGAAAACCTAGCAAGGCCATACCTTTGCCTTGCGCATCCCGCTTGATCTTGATGATAACTCTTCAAGCTCTACACAAGCCGGAGTGCCTCACTTGATCAATGTTGCTTCGTGAAGACTCACAAATACTCCCCCATACACTATGATGGGAAAGCTCCATTGATGCACATATTCACATGTCCATTATCACCAAATGGACGACAAGCTTCAAGCATGTGATCCACTCAAGATGCTCATCTTGAACTTGCCCAACTCAACCTTGTATCTTCTCATACTCACATAAGATAGAGCATGGCTAATATTGAGTTCCACATAAGAACTCCATCTTCGTTTCTTCTGCTTGATCATATCACATATATGTCTTTAAATCGATGATCTTGATGCCAATACACAAGGTGTATCTTTATCTTCATGGCATCCATACTTGAATCCAACACATGGAATACAAGTAGTACCTATGGAATATTCCTTCATATAAACTCAATGAAAACATTAGTCCATAGGGGTTGTAATTGATTACCAAAACCACACATAGGGGCAATATACCCTTACAAGTTTAAACCTATTAGTGGAGAACTACCATAGAGCTTGTTGAAATTTGGTTTGCATGATTGGTCTCTCTAAGGTCTAGATATTTTCTGGTAAAAGTGTTTGAGTAACAAGGAAGACAGTGTAGAGTCTTATAATGCTTGCAATATGTTCTTATGTAAGTTTTGCTTTATACCGGTTCATACTTGTGTTTGCTTCAAACAACCTTGCTAGCCAAAGCCTTGTGCTTGAGAGGGAATGCTTCTCGTGCATCCAAAACCTTGAGCCAAAACCTATGCCATTTGTGTCCACCATAACTACCTAATATGTGGTATTTTTACGCCATTCCAAGTAAATACTTCATGTGCTACCTTTAAACAATTCAAAACTTTATTACTCCTTATTTGTGTCAATGTTTTATAGCTCATGAGGAAGTATGTGGTGTTTTATCTTTCAATCTTGTTGGGCGAGACTTTCACCAATGGACTAGTGGCACATCCAGCTTATCCAATAATTTTGCAAAAAGAGGCGGCAACGGGGTGCCCAGCCCCAATTAATTAACTTTCATTAATAATTCTCTTCACATGTTTTGCCCAGATTTATTAGTAAGCAACTTAATTTTGCAATAGACACTCCTCCATGGTATGTGAAATGTTGGAAGGCACCCGAGGATTCGGTTAGCCATGGCTTGTGAAAGCAAAAGGTTGGGATGAGTGTCATCCATAAATAAAACTAAAATACATGTGTAAACAAAAGAGAAGAGGGATGATCTACCTTGCTGGTAGAGATAACGTCCTTCATGGGAGCCGCTCTTTGAAAGTCTGTTTGACAAGGGGGTTAGAGTGCCCACTATCATTCATTGACAACAACAAACACCTCTCAAAACTTTATTTTATGCTCTCTTTATGATTTCAAAACTTGAAAAGCTCTAACACATGATTTAATCCCTGCTTCCCTCTGCGAAGGGCCTTTCTTTTACTTTATGTTGAGTCAGTTTACCTATTTCTTTCTATCTTAGAAGCAAACATTTGTGTCAACGGTGTTCATTGATTCTTACATGCTTGCTTATTGCACTCATCATATTACTTTGTGTTGGCAATTATCCATGAGATATACATGTTGAAAGTTGAAAGCAATTGCTGAAACTTAAATCTTCCTTTGTGTTGCTTCAAAACCTTTTATTAAGAATCTATTTCTTTATGAGTTAACTCTTATGCAAGACTTTTTGATGCTTGTCTTGAAAGTACTATTCATGAAAAGTTTTTGCTATATGATTCAGTTGTTTAGTCATTATCTATTTGTTAGCAAACTATAGACCATTGCTTTGAGTCACTTCATTTATCTCATATGCTTTACAATAGTATTGATCAAGATTATGTTGGTAGCATGTCACTTCAGAAATTATTCTTTTTATCGTTTACCTACTCGAGGGCGAGTAGGAACTAAGCTTGGGGATGCTTGATACGTCTCCAACGTATCTATAATTTCTAATGTTTCATGCTAGTTTTATGACAATAGCTACATGTTTTATTCACACTTCATAATGTTTTTATGCATTTTCTGGGACTAACCTATTAACAAGATGCCACAGTGCTAGTTCCTGTTTTCTGCTGTTTTTGGTTTCAGAAAAGTTAGTTTACAAATATTCTCGGAATTAGACGAAACAAAAGCCCACGGCCCTATTTTCCACGGAGTGTTCCAGAAGTCCGAAGAAGAGTCGAGGAAGGTCAGCAGGGGGGCCACCCCATAGGGCGGCGCGGCAGAGGCCCCCCGCGCTGACATGTGGGGAGGGAGCCCACCTCGGGACTCCCCCGACGCGGCCCCTTCGCCTATTTACTCCTTCGTCTCCGAAAACCCTAGTACCGAGAGCCAAAATACGAGAAAAGTTCCAGAGACGTCGTCGCCGTCAACCCCATCTCGGGGGGTTCTGAAGATCTCCTCCGGCACCCTGCCGGAGAGGGGAATCATCACCGGAGGGCTCTACATCACCATGCCCGCCTCCGGACTGATGCGTGAGTAGTTCATCCTTGGACTATGGGTCCATAGCAATAGCTAGATGGTTGTCTTCTCCTATTGTGCCATCATGTTTAGATCTTGTGAGCTGCCTATCATGATCAAGATCTTCTTATTGTAATGCTACATGTTGTGTTTGTTGGGATCCGTTGAATATGGAATACTATGTCAAGTTGATTATTGATCTATCATATATGTTATTTATGATCTCTCATGCTCTCTGTTGCTAGTAGAGGCTCTGGCCAAGTTGATACTTGTAACTCCAAGAGGGAGTATTTATGCTAGATAGTGGGTTCATGCCTCCATTGAATCTGGGACAGTGACAGAAAGTTCTAAGGTTGTGGATGTGCTGTTGCCACTAGGGATAAAACATTAATGCTTTGTCTAAAGATATTTGTATTGTTTACATTACGCACAGTACTTAATGCAATTGTCTGTTGTTTGCAACTTAATACTAGAAAGGGTGCAGATGCTAACCCGAAAGTGGACTTTTTAGGCATAGATGCATGCTGGATGGCGGTCTATGTTCTTTGTCGTAATGCCCTAAGTAAATCTCATAGTAGTCATCATGATATGTATGTGCATTGTTATGCCCTCTCTATTTTTCAATTGCCCAACCGTAATTTGTTCACCCAACATGTTATTTATCTTATTGGAGAGACACCACTAGTGAACTGTGGACACCGGTCCATTCTTTTACATCTGAAATACAACCTACTGCAATCATTGTTCTCTTTTGTTTTCTGCAAGCAAATATCACTTTCCACACCATACGTTTAATCCTTTGTTTTCAGCGAGCCGGTGAGATTGACAACCTCACTGTTAAGTTGGGGCAAAGTATTTTGATTGTGTTGTGCAGGTTCCACGTTGGCACCGGAATCCCTGGTGTTGCGCCGCACTACACTCCTTCACCAACAACCTTCACGTGGTTTTCATCTCCTACTGGTTCGATAACCTTGGTTTCTTACTGAGGGAAAACTCGCTGATGTACTCATCATACCTTCCTCTTGGGGTTCCCAACGGACGTGTGCTTTACCATCACAAGCAAGGGCCGCCGTAGACGGAGGTGTTGTATCTAGTCTAGTTCTAATCTGCGGGTTGCGATGTCTAGGCGTATCGCATGTATGATCTTACATATTGTGTTATCATGATCTAAGGGGTGCCCCTTCCTGGCTTTATATATGCAGCCAGACTAGGGTTTACAAGATTTCAATTAGAATACATATTGGAGTCCCTTTTCTTGTAGTCTAAGTCGATATTACATGTGGGTACAGCTTGACGAGTCCTTGCGCTGGTCCACCTCCATAATCTGCACCGAGTATAGCAATGTCAGGTACCTGAGGCCTCGTTTGGAAAGAGTGAATTTTAGTGTTTAGTAGTGTATTTTCCAACGTGTTTTGGGTGGACACCCAATTCCCGTCTCGTGACCACGAAACACGAGTGTAAAAAACGCGCGACCCACCTCGCGTCTTAAAAACTGGCCCATCTGACGTGTTTCCAGGAGTTTATTTAGACTTACACAACTAAAAACCGGGCTGCCAAATGGGCTATAGAGTGTATTTTCGATTGGACCGGTATAATACACGTGCATCTAGTTAGAAACCGGGCTGCCAAACAAGGCCTGAAGGGTAACTCCCACAACAGTAGCCCCGAGTGTCTGGCCGAAGCGAAGCTTCGGTTAGGGACTAAAGTTGCCATCATTCGAATGTCTTTGATCAGTCAAAGAATGTTGAATATTGTGCTTGATGAAGAGTCAAAGTTATTTATATTGGGTGCGCAAAGCGCTCCTGATGGGAGTAGCCCCCGAGTCTGTGGGCGGGTGCTTGCAGCCGCTCGTAGACTCAAGTTGCACTACTCGAAGATTTTGATGAAGATGTCAATATTTTTTTGAATCCTTTCCATCTCCCGATGCTTTTATATCTACCAGATCTTCAAATATTATAGGCTCAAAAGAAGCCGAAGAACTGAACGTACGTAAGAGATGCAGTAACGAGCCCAGTTTCACTCGATAGATCGGGACTGGTTAACTGCCGGAGCAAAACACCATTGCATTACACAGATTCGAGTCCCCGGGCTCGAACCTGGATTGTTAGAACCTTTGGGTCCGTTCTTTTTATTGACGAAGCTTCCATCTTATTATCGGGTGCACGGTCAGTGCTCCCGATGGGAGTAGCCCCCGAGCCTGTGGATGACTGTGAAGTTATCATGTATAGGATGTAATTTGCTGAGTTGAATATTGTAGATTTCTTTGAGTTCCGAGAATATTCGGATGCTCCATTACAGAGGAGTCGATAATTTTGATAATGTCACCAGCGGCGCGGCTGACGGGACGTGGACTAGTGAACCGATGTAATTTTTGCTGAGCTGACTCTTTACATTGAAGATTTATCGATGACGATGTCCGAGGAGCTTTATTGATTGACCCGCGGTGAAGTTTATCATGAAGAAGATGTGTTACACGGGGCCATTTTTTGATAGAAGTGTTAAACATCGGCGGCAGCCCCCGAGTAATCGGACGAGCCGCAAGACCGACAGACTCGTGGCTCAAGTATCATAAGTATGATATTTTGGCGCGCCGTGATTTTGTTTGTATGGCGCCGACGGCAACTTCTGAGTGATCAAGTCATGTCGCAAGATCGGCGGACCCATGGAAATTTTATCGTGTGTAAACGATGCATCATGCAGAGTTGTACTTATTTTTGAATTGGATCGACAGCAGCCCCCAAGTCTCGGGGTGGGCCATGTGCTCGACGGACTCATAGCCTTAGGTATGATAAGAATGATGTTTTGGCGTGAGACGTTGTTGTTTGTAGTTTTCATTGGCTTGAGGTCCGATGGACTCGTAGCATCTTTATCGTAAAGACGATGTATCATGCAGAGCTGTTTGTTTGTATGTATATCGTCGGTGGCAGCACATGAACGCCAGGTGCGCTGCAGGCCCGACGAATTCGTAGCATCCTTATCGTAAAGAAGATGTATCGTGCGGAGCCGTACCTATTTTTGAATTTACATCGACAGCAGCCCCCGGGTCATAGAGGGAACCATGTGCACGACGGACTTCGTAGCTCAGGTATCGTAAGAATGATGTACTGGCGTGAGCCGTTTGTTTTAAGTTATTTTCATCGATTGCGGCACTCGAATGTTTCGTGAGGCTTGATGGAATCGTTTGTACTTTTATCGTAAAAACAATGTGTTGTAGTAGTCTTGCTTGGTGGTCTTGTGATGCTTCACTATCGTGAGTACGATGTTTTCTTGAATTCCAGCGCTCCCGATGGGAGTAGACGCAATAATAAAAGATCTTCCAGGAGGCCCCAAGTAATTTCGGGTGTGTCTTGCTAAATGAAGTAATAGTTGTACGAACGAACTAGAACTTTCTGGGGTGTCAACAGCGGACGGAGTCGATATAGTCACGTGACGCATGGCCGGAAGTTGTTGATGTTGCCGACGTGTAATGTTGATGGAGATGATATGATCCTTGTGTGGCCACCATATGTCGAGCCTTTTTGTTAGCCTGCTGCCCAAGATCTCCGTCAGATGAGAATCAACAGCTACTCAGGTCGCATATGAGGTGTTAGACGCTCGGAGTCAAAGATATATATTGAGGTGTATATCTCATCATCTTGATAGTTTTACTTTGCAGTACCCGAATAATCGGGTGTATTTGTGGAAACGATGTAATAGTGCAACCCCGAATGTTGGGTGATATGATGTAATGACATAGCCTCGAATGTCGGGTGATATGATGTAATGGCGCAGCCAGAAGTATTCGGGTGTGAAGAAAGTAAATAATAATTGACTCTTGAAATGGGAAGACTTAGCTTTATTATTGACTGCGACGGAGCCGATGTGGAAGCAGGTTGTGTGGCGGACGCAGTCAAAGTAGTCGCACAGATAGAAATAGTCAACATGGCAGACACCGTCGAAGTAGTTGCACGAACAGAAATAGTCAACGTGGCAGACGCAGTCGAAGTAGTTGCACGGCACCTGGCCGGCGTGGTCGATGTAGAGGACGCAGTCGATGTGGCGGATCCGTGACGGGTGAGCACCCGAGTGTGTTGAGTCCACGATGTCGAGTCCGTGACAGGCGGGCCTCCGAGTGTGGCAAGTGCATATGGCGAACGGTGTCGATATAGCAGAGAAAGTTGAAGTTTTGTTTCAATCTGTAGTTATATTATAGTGCACAATCACGAGCCAAAAATATTCGGCCAAATAAATTTTGCAAGTACTCCCGGGTGCGTATGCTCCCTCTACCAACAAAACATATTTTGAAGTGTGGAAAATTTTTGACAAAAAATTCTACATGTACATCTCCATAATATATGTGTATGCGTCAAGTTTCACGAAAAAATAATATTTTTTGTGGCCTATGTAAAAAAGAGAAAACTTATGCTGTGAAAAGCATTGTTTTCAGCACTGAATTTTGTCTTTTTTACACACGTCACATGATAAGTTCATTTTTTATGAAACGACTTTGTGAGCGCGTAGCACGTGAAGATGTACGTGCGAATTTTTTGTTTCATTTTTTTGAAATTTAAAACATGTGTAAGATGCATTTAAAAATATAGGGAGCATATGCTCCCATGTTCCAAAACACCACTCCCGCAAGTAGTAGTTAATTAAAAATATAACACCTAATTATCAGCAAACTGAAGAGTCAGATGTCACAGCGGTGTGGATGGTGTCGATATGGTATTGTTCGTAGTCGATGAAGAGGACGCAGTTGATACAACGGGTCCATTGCAGGTAAGCTGGAGTTCTTGATGGCAAGTATGCGCTGGCGGGTGCGCCCTAGTGCATCGCTAAGCCGTATGTCTATATTTAGCTGCGGCCGCTCAGGTCTCCGTGTAGTCTGGCTGAAGAACTTCATTGGTAGACACAATTGTTGGCTCGGTTGGCCGTAAAAAATTACCAATTCAATAGCTTCTCCATGCATTTTTCCTACAGATAAATACATGTTGAGACTATACATGCAATTGATTAGATCACAATTAATTGATATCGCAATTATGAAGAGAGAGAAAGAGATGGGTTTAATTCCATCGCAGCCATATGGAATTGAACTAGCATGTTTCCTGCTCGGATTGGTTTCAGCTTTTTATCGATTTGCTCCTGCGGGAGTAGTATCTTTCAGACTTTATTTTGTAATTGTTGGAATCAGCTCGTGTATCTCGACCATGTACTATTTATTACTATAAATATGTGTTATTGATTGTTAAAAAAATGTATAGGAAATGCATAATCATCACAACGCTTCACACCAATAGATCATCCACTGAGCAAGTGCTTTTTTTTTGGCGACGGCATGTGTTGTTCTTATTAACGTTCCGACGAATAGATCATCTAACTATCATTAATGAAATTTCTGAGGCAAGTATTTTTTTAGCCAAGGCAAGT
>NC_061511.1:277714154-277755067 GCF_022539505.1 Lolium rigidum
CGGCGGAGCTCAGGCGGCGAAGCGGAGCAGCGGAGGCGCAGAGGGCAAATGCACTGTGCGCGAGGAGGTGGAGAATGCGAGAAGAGGAAGAAGGAGGAGCGGTTCCCTCTTATAAAGGAAGAGGGAGACGTGGGCCGAAAACCGCTGGGCCTCGGCGGTTTGGGTCGTGGGCCGCGACGGTTCGCTCCACGGGCCGCCACGTGGCACGGTGATACACGCGAAAAAATAATAGGCCACAGGGAGGTGCCCACGGATCTAGAGAAGCAGTTGAGATTCGCTGTGAAGCTATTAATGCGCGCGCAGAAGCCGAAGGGAAGTGACCCCTGACACTGGCAAGTCAGTCACAGTGCGCATGTCACTGACAGGCGCGGGGCCCGAGATATTCTCGACTTCGCCGAGGAAGTGTTTAATGACAAAGATGCCGGAGGATAAGACACTGGATGATGTCTTATGAAAAAGAGATAGCGATGACCTGGGCAAAGATGTCGGATCCAAGCCTAAAGCCGGATAGATTAAACCGGTATCCTAGAATGAAAGAACCTGGCATGGTCTGTTGGATAGGATCCGCCAGACTATACCAGCTTCGGGGACTAATGTTGGGGGGATGACCCCCGGTATGCCAAAGGCATGCCAAACCGGATGGTTTGAGCCATCAAGATACCGGTTTAATATTCGCACCGGAACGTAGAGATAAGAATTTACCTAAATGAAGCTAAGCCGGTATCCCCAAGAGGGGTATGCCGGAACCGGATGAGAAGATACCGGGCTACCGGAAGGAGGAGCATGTCGGCAGGACTGGTCAAAGATTCTCTCCAGAGCTAGAAGACAAGGATGAGCTAAGCAAAGTAGCTTTAAACGAAGGGCTGACGATAAAGAGAAGGGTGACGGTCAAAGAAGCCGGAGGACGTCAGCATCCCTGATTAAAGAGGACTCCGGTGTCTTCTATGATTAAAGTAGCTTTGTAAAGTAGTTTGTCTAGTCAAAGATGCCATTAGGGTTTCTTGCCCTCGTAAGCCACCCTCTCCCCTATATAAGGAGAGGGGCAGCCCTTCTTACGGGCGTACGCACGAAGAGAGCTAGGTCTAGAAGAACACTTGTACCTGAGAAACTTGTATCCCGTTAAGATCAATAAAGAATGTGATCTAGAGCGAGTTGTTCCTTATGTCTTTCTTCTTCAACCTCTAGCCTTGGCTAAGTTCTCGAGGAAACCATCCGGAAGTTCATCCCATCTAATCATAAACCCTCCCCCGAATCCTCTTGCGTCCATTCGGCCCCAACCTAAGCCATCCTATGGCATCTGTTTGTTCACCACGACGACAGCACCCGTAGACATCAATGTTCCATGCTACTTTTATGATGACACTCACATGTTTTATACACATTATATGTCACATTTATGCGTTTTCCGGAACTAACCTATTGACGAGATGCCGAAGGGCCAGTTGCTGTTTTCTGCCGTTTTTGGTTTCAGAAATCCTAGTAAGGAAATATTCTCGGAATCGGACGAAATCAACGCCCATCATCCTATTTTTCCATGAAGCTTCCAGAACACCAGAGAGCCACCAGAGGGGAGCCCTGGTGGGCCCAGATGATAGGGCGGCGCGGCCAGGGCCTGGGCCGCGCCCCCCTGTTGTGACACCGCCTCGTCGACCCTCCGACTCCGCCTCTTCGCCTATTTAAAGGTCCCCGACCTAAAACCTCGATACGGAAAAGCCACGGTACGAGAAACCTTCCAGAGCCGCCGCCATCGCGAAGCCAAGATCTGGGGGACAGGAGTCTCTGTTCCGGCACGCCGCCGGGACGGGGAAGTGCCCCCGGAAGGCTCCTCCATCGACACCACCGCCATCTCCATCAACGCCGCTGTCTCCCATGAGGAGGGAGTAGTTCTCCGTCGAGGCTCGGGGCTGTACCGGTAGCTATGTGGTTAAATCTCTCTCCTATGTACTTCAATACAATGATCTCATGAGCTGCCTTACATGATTGAGATTCATATGAGTTTTGTATCACTATTAGTCTATGTGCTACTCTTGTGATGTTATTAAAGTAGTCTATTCCTCCTCCACGGTGTAATGGTGACAGTGTGTGCATCGTGTAGTACTTGGCGTAGGTTATGATCATAATCCCTTGTAGGTTATGGAGTTAATTATTACTATGATAGTATTGATGTGATTTATTCCCCCTTCATAGTGTGATGGTGACAGTGTGCATGCTATGTTAGTACTTGGTTTGGTTATGTTGATCTGTCATGCACTCTAAGGTTATTTAAACATGAACGTTGAATATTGTGGAGCTTGTTAACTCCGGCATTGAGGTGCTCTTGTAGCCCTACACAACGAATGGTGTTCATTATCAAACAAGAGTATATGTAGCACAAAGGAAGAGAACTTATTTATTTATGTGATCAATGTTGAGAGTGTCCACTAGTGAAAGTATGATCCCTAGGCCTTGCTTCCAAATACCGCAATCATCGCTTGTTTACTTGTTTTATCGCATCTTTACTTCCTCGCGATATTACTACCATCAACCGCACGCCAGCAAGCACTTTTCACGGCGCCGTTACTCTGCTCATATTCATTCATACCACTTGTATTTCACTATCTCTTCGCCGAACTAGTGCACCTACACATCCGACAAGTGTATTAGGTGTGTTGGGGACACAAGAGACTTCTTGTATCGTGATTGCGGGGTTGCTTGAGAGGGATATCTTTGTCCTCTTCCTCCCTGAGTTCGATAAACCTTGGGTGATCCACTTAAGGGAAACTTGCTGCTGTTCTACAAACCTCTGCTCTTGGAGGCCCAACACTGTCTACAAGAATAGAAGCACCCGTAGACATCAGTTTCTTACTGAGGGAAAACTTGCTGCTGTACGCATCTCACCTTCCTCTTGGGGTTCCCAACGGACGTGTGTCTTACACGCCATCAAGCATTTTTTCTGGCGCCGTTGCCGGGGAACTGAAGAAAAGTTACTCCACAAAGATTTCTAACTCCCACGTCAACTGCACGCCAGCATTTTTTCTGGCGCCGTTGCCGGGGAGATCAAGACACGCTGCAAGGGGAGTCTCCCACATCCAATCTCTTTACTTTGTTTTTGTCTTGCTTTACTTTATTTTATTTACTGCTTTGTTTGCTCTTATATCAAAAACACAAAAAAAATTAGTTGCTAGTTTTACTTTATTTACTGTCTTGTTCTCTATATTGAAAACACAAAAAAATTAGTTACTTGCATTTACTTTATTTAGTTTGCTTTATTTACTACTGCTAAAATGGGTACTGTTGAGAATACTAAGTTGTGTGACTTCACTAGCACAAATAATAATGATTTCTTATGCACACCTATTGCTCCACCTGCTACTACAGCAGAATTCTTTGAAATTAAACCCGCTTTATCGAATCTTGTTATGAGAGAGCAATTTTCACGGTGTTAGTTCCGATGATGTTGCTGCCCATCTTAATAATTTTGTTGAACTATGTGAAATGCAAAAAGTATAAGGATGTAGATGGTGACATTATAAAATTAAAATTGTTTCCTTTCTCCTTAAGAGGAAGAGCTAAAGATTGGTTGCTATCTCTCGCCTAGAAATAGTATTGATTCTTGGACTAAATGTAAGGATGCTTTTATTGGTAGATATTATCCTCCCGCTAAAATTATATCTTTGAGAAGTAGCATAATGAATTTCAAGCAATTAGATAATGAACATGTTGCTCAAGCATGGGAGAGAATGAAATCTTTGGTAAAGAATTGCCCTACCCATGGACTAACTACTTGGATGATCATCCAAACCTTTTATGTAGGACTGAATTTTTCTTCGCGGAACCTATTGAATTCAGCTGCTGGAGGTACCTTTATGTCCATCACTTTGGGGGCGGCAACAAAGCTTCTTGATGATATGATGATAAATTACTCTGAATGGCACACGGAAAGAGCTCCACAAGGTAAGACGGTAAATTCTGTTGAAGAAACCTCCTCCTTGAGTGATAAGATTGATGCTATTATGTCTATGCTTGTGAATGGTAGATCTAATGTTGATCCTAATAATGTTCCTTTAGCTTCATTGGTTGCCCAAGAAGAACATGTTGATGTGAATTTCATTAAAAGTAATAATTTCAACAATAATGCTTATAGGAATAATTCGGGTAACAACTATAGGCCATATCTTGCTGCTAATGGTAATGGTTATGGTAATTCTTATGGGAAGTCTTACAACAATAATAGGAATGTACCCCCTAGTCTTGAAGCCATGCTTAAAGAATTTATTAGTACACAAACTGCTTTTAACAAATTTGTTGAAGAAAAGCTTGATAAAATTGATATTCTTGCTTCTAAGGTTGATAGACTTGCCTCTGATGTTGATCTTTTAAAATTGAAAGTTATGCCTAATAAGGATAATGATAATAAAATTGTTACTACAACAAATTCCATCCAAGTTCGAATTAATGAGAATATTAGATTGATGGCTGAATTGCATGCTAGGTGGGAAAGAGAAGAAAATGAAAAACTAGCTAAAGAGAATAATGTAGCTAAAGTTTGGACTATTACCACCACTAGTAATGTTAATGCTTCACATGTTGCTACACCTCCTACTATCAATCGTAAAATAATTGGTGTTGGCAATGTTTCTACTAATAGTGCAAAGCGTGCAAAATTGCCTGAAACTGCTAAAACTGCTGAAACTGCTTGTGATAAAACTGCTGAAATTTTTCAAAATGTTGGGGACAATGATTCCATTGCTGTAGGTCATAATGATCTAGATTTTGATGATTGTCACATCTCTGAAGTTATAAAGTTCTTACAAAAACTTGCTAAAAGTCCCAATGCTAGTGCTATAAATTTGGCCTTTACAAAACATATTACAAATGCTCTCATAAAAGTTAGGGAAGAGAAACTAAAACTTGAAAACCTCTATTCCTAGGAAGTTGGAAGATGGTTGGGAGCCCATCATTAATATGAGGGTCAATGATTTTGATTGTAATGTTTTATGTGATCTTGGCCATTTCTGTTATGCCTAAAAAAATATATGATATGCTTGACTTGCCACCATTGAAAAATTGTTATTAGGATGTTAATCTTGTTGATAATGCTATAAAGAAACCTTTGGGGAGGATTGATAATGTTTTTATTATGGTTAACAATAACCTTTTCCCCGTTGATTTTGTTGTCTTGGATATTGAATGCAATGCATATTGTCCCATTATATTGGGAAGACCTTTTCTTCGAACTGTTGGTGCTACCATTGATATGAAGGAAGGTAATATTAAATATCAATTTCCTCTCAAGAAAGGTATGGAACACTTCCCTAGAAAGAGAATGAAGTTACCTTATGATTCTATTATTAGAACAAATTATAATATTGATGCTTCATCTCTTGATAATACTTGATTCACACTTTCTGCGCCTAGCTGAAAGGCGTTAAAGAAAAGCGCTTATGGGAGACAACCCATTATTTTACTTCTGCACTTTTTGTTTTATATTTGTGTCTTGGAAGTTGTTACTACTGTAGCAACCTCTCCTTATCTTTATTTTATTGCATTGTTGTGCCAAGTAAAGTCTTTGATAGTAAAGTCAATACTAGATTTGGATTACTGCGCAGGAACAGATTTCTTGCTGTCACAAAATTGAGCCGCCCCTGCTGTAGAAAATTTATAAAAATCTTCCAATTTACGTGCGTGATCCTCAGATATGTACGCAACTTTCATTCAATTTGGGCATTTTCATCTGAGCAAGTCTGGTGCCTCAAAAAAATTCGTCTTTACGGATCGTTCGTTTTTGACAGATTCTGCGTTTTATTTCACATTGCTCGTTTTGCTATGTTTGATGGATTTCTTTGTTCCATTAACTTTCAGTAGCTTTGTGCAATGTCCGAAGTGTTAAGAATGATTATGTCACCTCTGAATATATGAATTTTTCAATTATGCACTAACCCTCTAATGAGATTGTTTTGAGTTTGGTGTGGAGGAAGTTTTCAAGGGTCAAGAGAGGAGGATGATACAATATGATCAAGAAGAGTGAAAAGTCTAAGCTTGGGGATGCCCCCGTGGTTCATCCCTGCATATTTTAAGAAGACCCAAGCGTCTAAGCTTGGGGATGCCCAAGGCATCCCTTCTTCATCGACAACTTATCGAGTCACCTCTAGTGAAACTATATTTTTATTCCGTCACATCTTATGTGCTTTACTTGGAGCGTCTGTTTGTTTTTGTTTGAATAAAATCGGATCCTAGCATTCCTTGTTTTGGAGAGAGACACGCTCCGCTATTTCGTATGAACACATGTGTTCTTAGCTTTATCTTTAATGTTCATTGCGAAAGTTGAACTATTTCATTCATTGTTATATGGTTGGAAACGGAAAATGCCGCATGTGGTAAATGGTATAATGTCTTGAATAATGTGATACTTGGAAATTGTTGTGCTCATATAGATCATGTTTAAGCTCTTGCATCATGTACCTTGTACCCATTAATGAATAACTACATAGAGCTTGTTAAAATCTGGTTTGCATAATTGATCTTTAGAGTCTAGATATTTTCTGGTTAAGGTGTTTGAACAACAAGTAGACAATATAAAGTCTTATAATAGTTACAATATGTTCATATGTAAGCTTTGCTGCACCTTTTACACTTGAGTTTGCTTCAAACAACCTTGCTAGCCTAGTCTTGTATTGAGAGGAATTCTTCTCGTGCATCCAAATCTTTGAGCCAAACTATGCCATTTGTGTCCACCATACCTACCTACCACATGGTATTTCTTTGCCATTCCAAAGTACATTACTTGAGTGCTACCTTTAAAATTCTATTCTTTGTCTTTGCAATATATAGCTCATGGGAAAATAGCCTTAAAAACTATTGTGGTGAAGAATATGTACTTATGTGTCTTATTTCTTAATAAGTTGCTTGTTGAGCGGTAACCATGTTTCTGGGGACGCCATCAACTCTTTTACACCTTTGTTGAATATCATGTGAGTTGCTATGCATGTTCGTCTTGTCTGAAGTAAGGGAGATTTTCATGATCAAATGGTTTGAGTATGCATATTGTCAGAGAAGAACATTGGGCCGCTAACTAAAGCCATGATTCATGGTGGAAGTTTCAGTTTGGACAACTAATCCTCAATCTCTTATGAGAAAATTAACTGTTGTTGAATGCTTATGCATTAAAGAGGAGTCCATTATCTGTTGTCTATGTTGTCTCGGTATGGATGTCTAAGTTGAGAATAATCAAAAGCGAGAAATCCAATGAGAGCTTTCTCCTTAGACCTTTGTACAGGCGGCATAGAGGTACCCCTTTGTGACACTTGGTTGAAACATATGCTATGCAATGATAATCCATGTTAATCCAAGCTAATTAGGACAAGGTGCGAGCACTATCGGTATACTATGCATGAGGCTTGCAACTTATAGGATATCTTATACATAACACATATGATTTATTACTAAGGTTGACAAAATTGTTTCTATGTTTTCAAAATGAAAAGCTCTAGCACAAAAATAGTAATCCAAGCTTCCCTCTGCGAAGGGCCAATCTTTTACTTTATTGTTGAGTCAGTTTACCTACTTCCTTCTATCTTAGAAGCAAACACTTGTATCAACTGCGTGCATTGATTCTTACATGTTTACCTATTGCACTTGTTATATTACTTTGTATTGACATCCATGAGATAAATATGTTGAAGTTGAAAGCAACCGCTGAAACTTATATCTTCCTTTGTGTTGTTTCAAAGCTTTCTACTAAGAATTTATTGCTTTATGAGTAACACTTATGCAAGTCTTATTGATGCTTGTCTTGAAAGTACTATTCATGAGAATTCTTTGCTATATGATTCAATTGTTTACCCATTGTCTTTATCATTGCTTTGAATCGATGCACTCATATCATACGCTTTACAATAGTATTGATCAAGATTATGATAGCATGTCACTTCAGAAATTATCCTTGTTATCATTTACCTACTCGAGGGCGAGTAGGAACTAAGCTTGGGGATGCTTGATACGTCCCAAACGTATCTATAATTTCTTATGTTCCATGCTACTTTTATGATGATACTCACATGCTTTATACACATTATATGTCATTATTATGCATTTTCCGGCACTAACCTATTGACGAGATGCCGAAGAGCCAGTTGTTGTTTTCTGTTGTTTTTGGTTTCAGAAATCCTACAAAGGAAATATTCTCGGAATTGGACGAAATCAACGCCCAGGGGCTTATTTTTCCACGAAACTTCCAAAGACCGAGGGAGATACGAAGTGGGGCGACGAGGCGACACCACACTAGGGCGGCGCGGCCAAACTTGGGCCCGCGCGGCCCTAGCGTGTGGGTCCCTCGCGTCGCCCCTAAACCTACCCTTCCGCCTACTGATGACGCGTAAAGCACACGCCCGTTGGGAACCCCAAGTGGAAGGTGTGATGCGTACAGCAGCAAGTTTACCTCAGTAAGAAACCAAGGTTTATCGAACCAGTAGGAGTCAAGAAGCACGTTGAAGGTTGATGGCAGCGGGATGTAGTGCGGCGCAACACCGGGGATTCCGGCGCCAACGTGGAACCTCGCACAACACAACCAAAGTACTTTGCCCCAACGAAACAGAGTGAGGTTGTCAATCTCACCGGCTTGCTGTAACAAAGGATTAGATGTATAGTGTGGATGATGATTATTTGCGGAAAACGAGTAGAACAAGTATTGCAAGTAGATTGTATTTAATGTAAAAGAATGGACCGGGGTCCACAGTTCACTAGAGGTGTCTCTCCCATAAGATAAATAGCATGTTGGGTGAACAAATTACAGTCGGGCAATTGACAAATAGAGAGGGCATGACAATGCACATACATGATATAATGAGTATTGTGAGATTTAATTGGGCATTACGACAAAGTACATAGACCGCTATCCAAGCATGCATCTATGCCTAAAAAGTCCACCTTCGAAGTTATCATCCGAACCCCTTCCGGTATTAAGTTGTAAACAACGGACAATTGCATTAAGTATGGTGCGTAATGTAATCAATAACTACATCCTCGGACATAGCATCAATGTTTTATCCCTAGTGGCAACAAGACATCCACAACCTTAGAACTTTCTCATCACTCGTCCCAGATTTAATGGAGGCATGAACCCACTATCGAGCATAAATACTACCTCTTGGAGTTAAGAGCAAAAACTTGGCCGAGCCTCTACTAATAACGGAGAGCATGCAAGATCATAAACAACACATAGGTAATAGATTGATAATCAACATAACATAGTATTCTCTATCCATCGGATCCCGACAAACACAACATATAGCATTACGGATAGATGATCTTGATCATGTTAGGCAGCTCACAAGATCCGACAATGAAGCACAATTAGGAGAAGACGACCATCTAGCTACTGCTATGGACCCATAGTCCAGGGGTGAACTACTCACTCATCACTCCGGAGGCGACCATGGCGGTGAAGAGTCCTCCGAGAGATGATTCCCCTCTCCGGCAGGGTGCCGGAGGCGATCTCCTGAATCCCCGAGATGGGATTGGCGGCGGCGTCTCTGGAAGGTTTTTCGTATCGTGGCTCTCGGTACTGGGGGTTTCGCGACGGATGCTTTAAGTAGGCGGAAGGGCAGGTCAAGGGGCGTCACGAGGGGCCCACACAACAGGCCGGCGCGGCCAGGGCTTGGGCCGCGCCGTCCTGGTGTGTCGCCACCTCGTGGCCCCACTTCGACTCTCCCTCGGACTTCTGGAAGCTTCGTGCAAAAATAGGACCCTGGGCGTTGATTTCGTCCAATTCCGAGAATATTTCCTTACTAGGATTTCTGAAACCAAAAACAGCAGAAAACAGCAAGCCGGCTCTTCGGCATCTCGTTAATAGGTTAGTGCCGGAAAATGCATAAATACGACATATAATGTGTATAAAACATGTAGATATCATCAATAATGTGGCATGGAACATAAGAAATTATCGATACGTCGGAGACGTATCACCTACTTAAAGCCTTCATCGCGAAACCCCCAGTACCGAGAGCCACGATACGGAAAACCTTACTGAGACGCCGCCGCCGCCAATCCCATCTCGGGGGATTCAGGAGATCGCCTCCGGCACCCTGCCGGAGAGGGGAATCATCTCCCGGAGGTCTCTTCATCGCCATGATCGCCTCCGGATCGATGTGTGAGTAGTCCACCCCTGGACTATGGGTCCATAGCAGTAGCTAGATGGTTGTCTTCTCCTCATTGTGCTATTATGTTAGATCTTGTGAGCTGCCTATCATGATCAAGATCATCTATTTGTAATGCTACATGTTGTGTTTGTTGGGATCCGATGAATATTGAATACTATGTCAAGTTGATTATCAATCTATCATATATGTTGTTTATGTTCTTGCATGCTCTCCGTTGCTAGTAGAGGCTCTGGCCAAGTTGATACTTGTGACTCCAAGAGGGAGTATTTAGAGCATCTCCACTCGTCCCCCCGACGAGGCCCCCGGCGAGCGTTTTTTCCATCCGGACGGCGTAATTCGGCCCAGTCGCGCCCCCGGTTCCTCTTTTTCGTCCGGATTTGGGCCTAAATCCATCCGGCGATCCCACACACCCCCCGCCCCCCCGGGGAGCTCTCGGGGACTCCGGACGAGTGAAAAGCGGGGAAGGGCCCGATCTGTCGGTGACTCGACGCACGAACCCCACCGCCACGTCGCTCAAAATCTCCCCCACCCCTCGTATCTCTCTCGCCGCCGGCACCACCCCGCCGGCTTGTTGCCCAGATTGCGCCGCCACTCCTTCCCCACCTGCCTATATTCCGCCGTGTTTGGACGACGGTCTATCCGGCTGCTCTTCCGCCGGCCCTGTTTTCCGGCCTGCTTGCTCGTCGTCGCTCGCGGCTCGGGTTGCCTCGACCACGCCCGTCGGGTGTTCGTCCATTTGCCTCGCCGGCCATGGACTCGGACGAAGAGGAGGAGCAGATGTTCGTCGAGCTTATGAAAGAAGAGATGGCAGCAGCCGCCCAAGACGAGGAGCACATGATGATCCTTGGTTGCTTGGCAAGCATGTACGCCGGACTGGCAACTCGTCGGCGTGGTGGGTCGGCACGAGGTCGCCGGAAGTGCAAGCCGAGACAGCGAATGGAGGGCTACTGCATGTTGTACGCCGACTACTTCGCCTTCATTGCTATGCGCCAGGAGATTCGAGACTCTACAATGCACCAGCTACTGCAAGATGATCTGGTGGAGCACATATGGAGGCTCCGAGGCAACGCCAACGCCGACGCCAACTAGTCTGTCTTAATTTGTTTGAAAAATTGTGAAATTGTGTGCTTCATTTGTTTCAGACACTTGTTAAACATTGTACTCGTTATCGCCGAATTTGTTTCAGCAATTCTCGTCCTCTTGTTTGCCGAACTTGTTAAATTTTATGTTGAATTTGTTTGAAATATGTCAAATGGTCGAGGTTGGGGTTTCTGCGGGGGACGGCTGGAACTTCGGCGCTCCCCACGCCAAATCTTCATCCAATCCGGACGAAAATTTCGCCGGATTTGGGCGTGGGGAGCGCCAACGAGTGGGGATGCTCTTATGCTCGATAGTGGGTTCATGCCTCCATTAAATCTGGGACAGTGACAGAAAGTTCTAAGGTTGTGGATGTGCTGTTGCTACTAGGGATAAAAAATCGATGCTTTGTCTAAGGATATTTGTGTTGATTACATTACACACCATACTTAATGCAATTGTATGTTGTTTGCAACTTAATACTGGAAGGGGTTCGGATGTTAACCTGAAGGTGGACTTTTTAGGCATAGATGCATGTTGGATAGCGGTCTATGTACTTTGTCGTAATACCCTGATTAAATCTCATAGTACTCATCATGATATATGTATGTGCATTGTTATGCCTTCTTTATTTGTCAATTGCCCAACTATAATTTGTTCACCCAACATCTTGTTTATCTTATGGGAGAGACACCACTAGTGAACTGTGGACCCCGGTCCCATTCTTTACATCCGAAATACAATCTATCGCAATTGTTCTTTCTTGTTCTTCGCAAACAATCATCATCATCCACACTATACATCTAATCATTTGTTTACAGACAAGCCGGTGAGATTGACAACCTCACTGTTACGTTGGGGCAAAGTACTTTGATTGTGTTGTGCGAGGTTCCACGTTGGCGCCGAAATCCCCGGTGTTGCGCCGCACTACACTCCGCCACCAACAACCTTCACGTGCTCCTTGACTCCCTACTGGTTCGATAACCTTGGTTTCTTACTGAGGGAAAACTTGCTGCTGTACGCATCACACCTTCCTCTTGGGGTTCCCAACGGACGTGTGTCTTACACGCCATCAGCTGCCTCTGTTTTTCCTAACTTTGTTATCATGCACGTTAGTCATCGTTGCAACTCATTCACTAATAGTTCCCGTTTGATATGGATCAAGCTGCGTCCGGCGGCCGACGTCGGCAGCGACGACGAGCACCATGACATCAAGACTCGCCGGATGGTATGGAGGCTCGCAGGTCGGCCGACACGTCTCCTACTTCGCCAAGGGTGTCTACATGTGCCCCTTCTGCACTAGGAGGCTCGGCGGCACTGACTTCAACTGCCTCCTCACGCATACCGAGAACATCGGCAACACCTTCCCCAAGGTCGGCGCGTCGGTGAACCCCCACTCCTTCCGCGCCAAGCACAAGGCGCTCGGTATGCACCTCCGCAGCTTCCAGCGGGTGGAGATCTCCGGCGGGCGCATGTCTCCGCTCAAGCACAAGGCTCCCAAGGGGAGAAACAAGTGGAGGCAGAGGCAGATGGGGTAGGCGGAGTCCTAGACGTGTGCTGCTGCTGCCTCCTATTTTGTTGTTAGCTAGGGATCCCTTGTTGTTATGTTGTTAGTATGATGGTACTGTGAAGAACCTCGAACCTGTTACTATGTTTGGCTGTTGTATGCAGCTTATTATCTAGGGAGGGATCCCTATTATCTATTCCTATTCTACTATATGACTGTGTGAATTTATCGTACATTCGCCGTAGATTTGCTTCTAGATTAAACTACATACATATGGACCAGATCGAGTACTAGATTTGCTGCCATATTGGGCAAACAACGAGGGCCAAAAGGCACAAATAATTGATACTAATTAGGTGAAAAAAGACAGAGAGAAGGAGGCGGAAAAGGTACTCTTAAAAGGGAAAATGCCAATTTGGGCCGAGAGAGACAAAACCCAGCTCCTGCTCACGTGCAACCGCTATCTCGTCATGTCCCACGCGGTCCCTTTCTACCAGTCCCACGCGACGCGGGCCCACAAGACGCGGCCCCACACGTCAGCACGAAATGGTCAACTAAACGGGAATCCTGCCGTCTGAGCTGCTTCTGCGGGTTTCAAACAAGGACTTGGGGAAAACTGAGGAAAAACTAAGGAGCTGGGAAAAACTGAGCACAACTAAGGACCCGAGGGCACAGAAATAGAAATCCCTATTAATTATGCCTTTTCATTTGTTTTAGATACACTTTGAATTCAATAATTAGTTTAGTTTTAAAAATAAATCATAACAAACCAGTAAGTAAATAAAAAATATTAAGATTAGTTTTCTTTATCATATTTTTGTCAGCTAAAATATTAGTGGTATTTCATAAATCCTAATTTGCAATTTATCATTTACTATTTCTTTTGATTAATAATAAAGCATGAAAATGTTAAAAGATAATATTATTTTGTTAGTTTCAAAATAAATCATAACATCGCTCTGGAGTTGTCCCCCTCCATGGCTGGAGATACGGGGTCGGTGGACGAGCTTTGCCAGTGGTTGGTAGGTATCTGTGGTAGGGGTTTATTTGTCTCGGTGTTGTGTTGTGGCAAGACATGTGCTATGCTCTCCTGGAGGTGCTTTTCTCACCGTCGGGTCGACGCCCTCGAGCTTGGGTGAGAGAGTAAGTGATCCACTCTCCGGCAACAACTAATTTTTGGTATTCAAGACCCCAAGCCATGGTCGAGATGGGTGGCTCAACACTTTTCTTTCCCCACATCTTCGTTGATGTCTTTATTTGACAGTTTGGGTCTTAACGTTGTGGTTCTGCGGACGACGGCGATGTATCTATGTAGATGCGTGGGGAGGCGGCCGTGCTCGAGTTCTTCCCCTTGGCACCATGTTCGTCATTGTCCCATCCGTGCTCAGGGTGAGTTGTTCCACCTCGTACGGCGTTCTTTGATCTGCTTTTTTCAGAGGTGGACGGATGGCATGGCAACTGGCTGGCTGGAGGGCGACGATGGTGTGAGTTCCTATGTGACATGCTTCATCGACATTGCTTCTTGTGCAGTAGTGCAGCAGGGCAGGATAAGAGCTTCAAGGATCAAGATGCTAAGCTGTTGCAGCATTTGTAAACTATTTGTAAATTCGGTCGTAAAAGGCGGCTTGTTGAGCCTTAATCTGAAAAACTGTTTTTTTCCTGTTATCAAATTGCTAAACTATCGATTGATATAGATATAGTCATGCAATTGAAGATGCTGTTACAGATGCTCTACCGGAACCTCGTCTCGCTACCGGCGGGGAGCGAGGAGACTGAGGAAGGGGTTCGGCCGTCAGCCGCCCCAAATATTCAGAAAAGAAGCGCAGGGAATCGAACGAGAAGAAATCATGGCCGACTACCTGCTCCGACACCAAAAGTCAACTCTTTGGTTGGTTCTTCTTATGAATCAGTCCACCGGAGACCCGGAGCCCAACCCCAGTGCATCCATTCGAAGAAACGCCAAGCAATGGGCACCCTCGCCGCCGTCCTCCTCCTGGCCGGCCTGCTCGCCGCGCTCGCGTACGTGCTGCGCGTGGCCCACTCCCTCCTCTGGGTCCCGTACCGCCTGGAGCGCCGCTTCCGCCGGCAGGGCATCCGGGGGCCCCCGCGCAGGCTGGTCGTCGGGAACGGGGCCGACTGGGTCGCCCTCCTGGCCGCCGCCAAGTCCACGCCGCTCCCCTCTTTCCACCACGCCGTCATCGACCGCGTCGCGCCGCACTACCGCGTCTGGCCGGCGCAGTACGGCTGGCCGTTCGTGTTCTGGCTAGGGCCCCGGCCGCGGCTGGTGATCTCCGGCCCGGAGGTCGCCAAGACCGTGCTGACTGACTCCACGGGGGCCTTCAACAAGGCTACTACCGGCGGCACCAACCCGCAAGCTCGGCAACTCATCGGCGAGGGGCTGGTGGGGCTCAGCGGGGAGACGTGGGCGCACCACCGCCGTGTGATCGCGCCCGCCTTCAACATGGAGAGGGTCAAGGTGAGAAGCGTTTCTAGAGCTCGAAATGAATCATAAAAATACTCTTCCGGCGCCGTGGAGCCGCGCGCGTGGTGGCGGACGCGGGAGAGGCAGTCGTGCGAGCGGAGGACCTCCGTTCCCATGACGGGCAGGCGAGACGAGGAGGGGATGTACGAATCGTTCCTTCCTTTCTTTGGTCAGCTGGCCCGCCAGGTGCGTGTGTGTGCTACTGCTACAGCTGGCTCGGATCGGAGCGCTCGTGTGTTTTCGGCCGGACAAACAGCTGGCGGTCCAACTCGCGCCGGTATCAATCCAACCATGGATTTTGTTTCTCCTCCCTCTCAGTCTCAGCGCGATGCGTGCGCCCGCCTAGCTGCGGAAACAAAAATAACGCATCATCCTCGATCGGTCATCTCTCATTTCTTTTCTCTTTTTTTCTTTCACGTGCTCATTTCTTTTCTCACGTGACGGGAGCCGGCCAATACCAAACTCGCGCGTCTGCTTACTTGATCGATTAAACCAGACCAGCACCTGATTTTGGACGACGCTCGATGCATGCTGCGTTGGCCTTTATTTTTAAGTCATGATTTTGCTGTTTCTCCTTTTATAATCGTTTCAACCCAAAATAAATACTCTACGTGCCAACATTTTCCTTTTCTCTTTTCCTTGGCACAACAAATAAGATAAGATTGGGACTTCACCACCACGTACGCCATCTACCACCGTACGTAGCACAACGTGACTTCAACTACACATGCACACCAATTCATACTACAACGTGACTTCTAGATGCATTTTAGTATCAGATAGTACATCCAAATCTAGATAAAATTGAGACATCTACTTTTAGACGGACCGAATATATCTAGACAAAAGTGCGACACTTATTTTGGAACATGTCACTCTGAGTGTCCCCCCGTGTGACCAAAGCCCCGATCCACCGGGAATTATCGCAAGGAAAGAAAACTGCACTACTCTGTAGATCAACCGGCCAGGGACCGGCGGAGCTCCGCCGCCCGCCGCGATCGCCACCGAGGGAGGCGAAGCTCATAGCACCTAGTCCACTTGCATCAACGACGGTGTCGCTTGCTGAACACACAACCAACATGTACTGACGACGGCGGCGACTTGAGGCAGCGTCGGCGGTGGTTCCCAGCGGTGCATCAACGCTGGCCACATATACTAGTGGCTGTTCATAGCAGCGCCGACGGCCGTATGTAGCAGCGGCAGCGGCCGTACGTACCAGCGGTGGGGGGTGGTGGTTTGTAGCCATGGGCCGACACAACGTTGTGCCCGGGCTTCGTCGCCGTTTACTTCGTGCGCGAGATCGATTAGAGCCATGATTTCCTATCTGATTAGGGGCACGATCGGTGGCTACTGGCTTGTGGACACATTTGTTGGTGGGCCTTGAGGCTGTGCAAATAAATGAGGAAGCAGCGAGCGACGAGCCTAGGCCTTTTGACATGGTCGCGTCGAGCCCATCAAGCCACGCAGAAATGGTCCAAGAAATGGCGTCCCTATTCCTTTTCGAATCCCATACAGCTATCAGCTATGGCTTGCCCAGCAATTTATTGCCGCTTTCCCTAGACAAAAAGCAATTTCTTCCCGCCAGCCACCCATTTATATAGTAGTCACTTTAAAAATCTGCAATTACTTTCTTCCACTGATTTTCTCACATTGCATGTGTGTAGGCACAAAAGTATTTCCCTTTATGTTTTCTATAAATATTTAATTTTTCTTCCTCACATCCGTGAATATTTCATACAAAACGTGAACACGTTTTTTGAAATATATGGACATTCTTTTCAATACAAGGACAACTATGTGAACATCTTTCTGAACATTTCAATAAATTAGCAAACACAAGATAATTTTCTAATAAATTTATATATTGGGACAATAATTGCGAGAATGTTCAATTTAAACATGAAAAATGTTCAGATTAACATAAATTTGTCCATCCATCCAAAAAAAATTGTTCATCCGGTACAATAAATTTTCATGTATTTTTCAAAAATATCCAACTCTGTTAAATAATTGATCATGCGTTGAAAAGGTTCTTTATTTTAGAAAATGTTCACGGCTAGAAAAAATTTCTTGAAAAATACTGTTCACGAATTTCAAAAATACATCGAACATGATAAGAAAATAGTGGCCTTGCGACGCGCCCGGGCTTCGACAAATTCCTGGGTCCGCCTCTGTTTGTAGCACCCCCGGTGGTTGATGGCCTGCGGCAGCCCGGCAACCCGTATGTAGCACCTCCCGCAGTGGTTTGTAGCAGCATCGGCGACAGTTTTTAGCACCGCCGGTGGTGGATGGCCTGCGGCAGCCCGGCAACCCGTATGTAGCACCTCCCACGGCGGTTTGTGTAACAGCGCCAGCGGTAGTTTGTAGCACAGCCGGTGGTGGATGGCCTGCGGCAGCAGGTGACGATGGCGAGCGGTGGTGGACGGCTTGAAGCTCCGTGCCCCTGACAGCTATGCCGCCATGCCCTACCAGCGGCGCAGTCCCGCCGGCAGTAGCGCGACGTCCGTAGAGAAAGGCAGGGAAAGGAGGACTTGGGCGACGATGATGAGATTTACACGACAAAAAGATAAACGAGATAAGAAGGCGTCGGTGGTGTGTGGAGCCACTGGGGACGCATGGCGTTCGCTGGAGGAGGAGGATGCGGTGCGTGCAATCCTCCGGCTGATTGCCAGGATTTTCCTTTTGGAACAGAGCTACTACCTAACAAAATAAAGCTCCCCTCTTTCATCGAATTTACCACAATAATATGTATCCGTATTGTTCAGCTCAATGAGAACGACACTATTCACCTCATTTACACGTTCACATGTAAACACGAGTTTTTTGACCGTGTGGTCGTGTGGAGCTGCGGCTAGCTAATCTTTTTTTTTGTTCTTCTTCTTCTTCTTCTTTCTTCCCATTTCTTTTCTTTTTATATGGTGCCGATGTCCGATCGAGCTCAACTCATGTACGTACTATGTTACACGTACGACTAGCTAGACCGTGGCAAAGAATTTGCCCGCTGAGTTTACCTGTACCGGAGATCGATGGACAGGCCAGCTGCGGCGGAGGACAACTAGACTACCACTGTCCCAACGTAAGAAGAAGACCAACGACGACCGGAGCGAGGGATCAGGCGCTCGGCGGGCCGGTGGGGACTGGGGAGGTTGGCGACGTGAGCAGAAGGCAGGGGTTAGGGTTGGGAGGAGAGGAGCCAAAGCGCTGCGCAAAGACCCGTCTCACCCGGGTGACCAAAACCCCGATCCCCGGGGTCCCTAGCCGTTCGATCCGATCAACCGTTCCTATGCGATGCAGTCCATCTTTTTTCCTCTGATCTCGTCTCTCTCCCAACCTCAACTTTGCTCCAGATGGGAATTATCGCAAGGGAAGAAAACTGCACTACTCTGTAGATCAACCGGTCGGGGACCGGCGGAGCTCCGCCGTCAGCCGCGACTGCCACTGAGGGAGGCGAAACTCGTAGCACCTAGTCCCCTTCATCAACGACAGTGTCGCTTGCTTCAATACACAACCAACCTGTACTGACGACGGCGGCGACTTGAGGCGGCGTCGGTGGTGGTTCCCAGCAGTGCATCAACGTCGGCAACATATTCTAGCAGCACTAGTGGCCATTTGTAGCAGCGCCGACGGCCGTATGTAGCAGCGACAGCGGTCGTCCGTACCAGCGGCGACGGCGGTGGTTTGTAGCACCGCCGGTGGTTGATGGCCTACCGCAGCCCGTCAACCCGTATGTAGCTGTAGCACCTCCCGCGGCGGTTTGTAGCACCGCCGGTGGTGGGTGGCATGCGGCAGCCCGTTGGCCGTATGTGGCACCGTCGGTGGTGGATGGGATGCAGCGGCCCGGCGACGCGTATGTAGCACCTACCGCGGCGGTTTGTAGCACCACCAGCGGTAATTCGTAACAATGCCGAAGGGATGGCTTGGAGCAGCAGGTGATGATGGCGAGCGGCGGTGGACGGCTTGAAGCTTCCGTGCCCCTGACAGTAGTGCCGCCATGCCCTAGCAGCGGCGCAGTCCCGCCGGCAGCAGCGTGAGGTCCGCAGAGAAATGCAGGGAAAAGAGGGCTTGGGTGACAATAATGAGATGTACACGACAAAAAGATAAACCAGATAAGGAGGCGTCGGTGGTGTGTGGCCACGGCGTCTGTTCGCTGGAGGAGGAGGATACAGTGCGTGCCATCCTCCGGCTGACCGCCAGGTTTTTCCTTTTGGAACAGAGCAGCTGCCTAACAAAATAAAGCACCCCTATTTATTGTTCAGCTCAATGTGAACGACACTATTCACCTCATCTACACGTTCACATGTAAACACGAGTTTTTTGACCGTGTGGTCGTGTTGTGCTGCAGTTAGCTAATCTTTTTTTCTTCTTCTTCTTTCTTCCCATTTCGTTTCTTTCTATATGGTCCGATGTCCGATGGAGCTCAACTCATGTACGTACTATGTCACACGTACGACTAGCTAGGCCGTGGCAAAGAATTTGCCCGCGTTTACCTGTACCGGAGATCGATGGACAGGCCATCTCCAACAACGCGATGCATATCGGATGCTCAAAAGTGATAGCGCGCGTCTGTTTGTGTCACCCCGCGGACATATTTTGACCGCGTGTCCGTTTGCGTCTCGGTGTGCTTCCAGCGGGGTGACCCATTTTTTTGATTTGCATTTAATATTTAAAAAGCATAATGTGCTATAAGCCTATAACCTATACAAACTACAGTCGGTAGAAGTCTAGACTACTTGGTGCCCGACGGCCCGGCTCCGTTGTTGCGTCCCTCCCTCGTCTGCTTCTCCACCGCCAGCTGTGCGGCCGCTAGAGCTCGGTGCACCGCCGCGTCCTCTAGAAGGCACCGCTGCAGGCTGCAGCGTTTCGTTCGCGGCATCCTCGGCCTTCTTGAGCGTCTCGAAGCAGTCGACTAACACCCTCTGCTCCGCCGCCTTCTCCTCCGGGGTAGGCGCATCAAGGTCATCAGAAGACCATGAGATGTCGGAGTTGTCGTCCTCTTCGGCGGCCGCCACCCTGCGGCATTCCATCTCGGCGTCGAACGCCGCGTGGGCCGCCTGCTACTCCTATGCTTCCTTCTCGTCGTGAGCCAAGAACTTGGCATCCCTAACCGGGTCGAGGAGGTCGTCGGTGCTATCATCGTCGTCGAAATCCTCGTCGGAGCTCGAGGCCGAGGGAAATGGAGTCGGAGGTGGAGGTGGAGGTGCGGCAGCCTGGCCTACGGTGGAGGTTGTGCGGCGGCTAGGGTTTAGTGTGGGAGGAGATGAGATGCGCGCGCCCCTGTTTATATAGGCCGGAGGCAGGCGACGGCTGCGGCACGCATGGCATCGCCATTACTTCGTGCGCAGAGGTGAATAGTGTCATTCACATTGAGCTGAACAGTATGAATAGCGCCCCGTTGGAGATGCCCTAAGAAGAAGACCAACGACGAGTCAGTGGGAGTTGAAAACCTATCCTGAGCCGTCACTCGGACGTCAGCGTCTTCTTCTCCGGCTTCCCCATGGCTCAACTCCAGGCCGGCGGTATTGCATACAGGGTGCATGTAGGATCGCTACCGTCTCACCTCGTTGTCTCACCCCTTCTCACACTAATATTTAATTAAAAACCGATAGTCATCCAAATCACAAAGGCAACACCAAAAGATTTATCAACGAAATGACACATGAAATGATGGGCACTGCAACCGTCGTTGTACCCGGTACACCACCCCCTAAGATAGAAGGCACTACAGCTACGGCATGACGCGTTGACCCATCATCAACCTTAGACGTTGTTTATGTTATAATAGGTCATAGAAACATGGCCAAACCAAAATGAGAACAACTTATTACAAGAGTTGGGCCAGCGACCTCGAAGTGGGAAATTTGCACTATAAGTCCCGAATCTTCATGCGTTATAGCCCTGTACAAAACTTTGAAGCGACATGACTATGAAGCGACACTCGGTTCACAAAAAGGACTACAAGGGATAAAGTTTATGGAATTCTAGCACAAAACTACCACTTCGAGGTCGATCGTCAACCAAACTCTTATAAGAACTTAGAGCATCTCCACTCTCCAGTCGCGTCCCCCAAACCGTCCCCCAAGCGGCGCCGGATTGAGCGTTTGGGGGATGTGTTTTGTTCGTGCAGCGTTTGGGGGACGTCGCTCCCCAGTCGCGTCCCCCAAACGCCCTCCGCAAATGAATATTTAGTACACGAAAATAAAGGTTTTCATTCAAAGTTTGAATGAAAACGGCTAGACTTCATCTAAACCCTAGCCTACTGACCGCTCGGCGGTGCGTTCGACGGTCCTTCCCCGTCGTCGCCTCCCCTCCGCCGCAGCTCTTGCTGCGCGTGCCGCCTCTCCATGCGTAGGGCGGTGGCCAGACGCCGCTGGCTGCCCTCCCCTGCTGCGCCGCCTGGAGGGAGAGCTCGACGGCGCGGTGAATCTGCGCCTCTTCGCGGGCACGGGCGGCGTCCTGGAGCTTCTTCTCCGACTCGAAGGACTCAACGAGCGCGCGTTGCTGATCGGCCATCTCGTCCGGGTGCGGCCCGTCATCGTCGGACCACTCTAACTCGTCATCGTCGTCGTCCTGCTTCGTCTCCTCCTCCTCCTCCTCCTCGGCCTCCGTCTCCTCCTCCTCCTCCTCCTTCGTTCGCGCCTCCAGGCGCGCCGCCAACGCGTCGGCCTCCACCGACAATGCATCCGCCCGCCTCCCCCAGGCCGCCTCCGTTGCCGCCAGCGCTGCCTCCCGCTGCTGACACTCCTCCGCCGCCAGCTGCTGCTGGCGCTCCATCGCCTCCCGCCTACGGCGCTCCATCGCCTCCCTCCATTCACGGTACTGCGCCTCCCGCTCCTCGCGCCGGCGCCGGCGCTCATGAACCCACCGCTGGCCAATCTCCTCCGTCTGGCGCCGCCGCGCCTCTTCTGCCGTGGCGGCGTCGAACGACGCAATGGTTTCTGCCAGCGCCTCCTCCTCCCACGCCGCGTTCTTGTCAGCTGCGGGGTCTCCCGCTGCTGCCGCCGCCGCCTCACGCTGCCGACGGGCCTGCTCGATTGCCTCCCGCCGCTGCCGCCGCCCCTCACGCCAAATCTGTGCCCCGCGCCACTGCCGCTCTTCTAGGGCGGCGGCGGAGATGTTGAACTGCGAATACCTTTGGGGGACGGTTTGGGGGACGCGACTGGAGATGCTCTTAGCCATTCATGTTACCGTGACCTACTTTCACATAAACAAAGAGTAAGGTCACCTAAATTCACCACTCTAGATGACAAGCTAGCATTTTAGATGTTTCGGGGCCCATCGGATAGAGGAATGGTCGAAAACCCTTCTCCTTTGGCATGGGGTACGGTCCTAAACTCCTAATGTAGGTGTTGAAGGTCGGTGTGAAGAGGTTCACATGCATTGTATTTTTTTAAGTTATGGATGATACTTTAATTTGTTTGCTATTATACTCTGCGATAATAGATAGTATATATTTATTATTTTATGCCATTTTCGTTTGATAAAATCATGGTGTGGGATGACTCTTATTTCATGTGAATTATCATAATAATAATAATAATTAGTATTGTCATGTAGTCCCTCCTAGTCACCACTAGTGGACCTTGTTGTCACGCATCTCCCTTCCTCTCTGGAAATTTACCATCTCCGACTCATCTCTCTCCTTTTCAACCTTCCACTCCTCTCCCCTATCTATCCAAAAAATCTCATGTTGTCGATGTGGCTTCCCGGCCCGTCATCTCACACCATCTTCCGCCCTCTCACTGCTCACCCAATCATCATCAAGCTCCAAACCTACCCTCTTGGGGAGAGTCTTTCCTCCACGTCACTACTTAGCTCCACCGTCAGCACTGCCCACCTAAACTCTAGGCCTATCCATCTTCTTATGTTGCACATTAAATAACATGCACTAAGCATCTCGTATCATGAAATAACGAATCATATCCAAGCTCTAGCACGACGGACGTACACATGCATGATCGTGGATTCCTACATCGTCCAGTTTTCCCAAACTCAATATAACTTCCACACGGCAAATTCAAATCTAGTTTGGAATAAAGGAAATTTTATGTAGTTTTTGGAGGGAAAACATATTAGCTACTTTTTAAATTATAAAGGGTTTAAGTGTTTAATAGGCCACATTGAGAGTAAGTACATGTATTGGGCGACCAAAATAGGCACACCTAAGGCTTGCTACGGCTAGGGTTTACCCCTTGACCCATCCTTCCTTGTGCACCTCCCCTTTCTCCCGCCGATGCCTCCCGCCCCGATCCATATCAAGCCGCCACACCCAGCCCCTCTGCCGCTGTCCACCCTAGCTACCTCAGTTTCCCAACCTATATTGGGCCTCCTCCACTGCTCTCGAGATTCCTGTATCTCCCGCCCACTCTCTCCCACACCCCCTCGCCGATACGGGTCACCTTTGTTGGCTCCAACTTGTCTCTCCCACCCGAGACACGTCCCACCTGCCCCATCCCACGTGCACGAGCTCCCGCATAACATCGACGTCCGCACCCTCTATCCTATACCACCAACTTGACTCGCTGATGATCGACCTCGCATACCACCACAACCTCACTGCGCCCTGCATCCACGTCGTCTACAAGGCCGATGGGTACACTAAAGAGACGTAAAATATACACGACCTAGTGGTGCTAGCTGGAGAAGCTCAACGTTTAGGGCATCTCCAGCGGAGCGACCCAAATGGTCCGTTTGGGTCGTGCCCCGGACAGAAATTTGGTCGCGGTCCGATCTGCCAGGCTAGTGCGCCCAGCGGTGCGACCCATTCGGTCCTATTGATGGCTAAAAAAAGGTTGTTAGGTCGTTGCCATGCGGGCACACGTAGGAGGACATGGGAGGACGAGCACGTTGTCCGGCATGACGCATCTCTGTTACCCAAATTTGTGGAACGGATGGACCGATCCACGCGAGTTGATCTGTTTGGGTCACAGCGATGGATCCTGCGCTGCTAGTCCGCGCGAACCGTTTGGAACTACCCATGGCGGACAAGACATACGGCTTTCCCAAGGCTTCATGTGTCAGCCACCACTCCAACTAGGTGGTGTTGCCGCATCTGGCAACCACTCCGACATGTTGCGCTGGACGACCGCCCAAACGTGCAGATACCAGTAAGGTTCCTCTCCTCTTGCATGTTTGTTTTGCTAAAATTGTTTGTATAGATTTGGTCTCCGGGCGTGCATTGCCCACTCGCATCCCACCTCGGTTCATTGCATCTAGATTCGGCCCTAGATGCCTATCATGGAAGATCAAAGCTTCAATCCATGCAGTATTTGCAATCGGCATGCGCGCCTTTACAAACGAGTCACAATACTTAAGAGCATCTCCACCGGCAGCCCCAAATAGACGTCGGGAGGGGCGCCGGCAGAGCACCCTCTATTTGGGGATGCTGCTCCCACACCGGCGCCCCCCATACAACAGCCCCGATAAAAATTCAAACTTAAAAAGACATTTTGAAAAAGATATTCAAACAAAATTCGAACAAAATTTATACAAAATTAACTCGAATTTAAACTAAAAAACTAAAAAAAAATCTAGCGGCAGCGTGCGTCGAACGCGCTGAAGTCGAGGTTGTTTCCGTCGTCGCTGGATGTCCCGAAGGACCAGTCGTCGTCTTCCTCCTCCTCCTCCTTTGGTGCCGGCAACTCGGAAAAGTTGGCACTGTGGTCCCTGGTGGACCACACCGCCGCCTGCCGCGGGTCCATCATCATCTGTCGGTAGTCCTCCTCGATGGAGCGGCCGACGATGAAGTTCTGGCCGGGGAACTCCTCCGGGTCATCGCCGCCACGGAGGTCCGCCTGCCCCTCCGCCTCCTTCTCCCACCATTGCTTCTTCGCCGGCAGAAGTGGTAGCGAGGCCGCGGCGTCCTCCTCCTTGGGGTGGCGGCGTTGGCCCGACCCCGTCGTTCGATGGGCCGGAGCAGAAGACGCGTGCCTCGCCCCATCGCAGATGACGCCGCCTCCCGAATGAAGCGCGGGGGCGACGCGTGCGGTCGCCAGCTGCTGACGATCCGGTGCGCGAGTACCCGAACGTCGTAGTCCTTTACGGCGCCATGCACTCCGCCTGCGGGAATTACAATGGGACGCGCGGTGGGTCGCCGTGGGCGCGCTGGCGGAAGCCATACTGCCGCAGCGTGACATCGATGACGCGGCCGTGCCACCAGGCACGGCGGCCAATGTTGTTGAAGCGGCCGCGCGAGCGGCCGGCCGCCCACGTGAGCGGCCAGCCGCCCGCGCGAGCTCAACGGCGCGCTCATCGTCGAAGCTGCGGCCACGACGGGCTGTTGAGCGCGTTCGCCGGCAGGTTCCTCTCCTCCGGCGTCAGACATTTCTCCGATGTTCCTTGACAAGGGCCCGCTTCTCTAGTCTTGTCGGTGGCGGCGGCACAACGAAGCCGACGTTGGAGACGTGCCATCCATGCGGCAGCTCGTACTGTACTGGCACGGGGATGCCTTGCCGCATACAGTACATCCGCCTCATCGTAGGTAAGTTGCAGTGAGCGGAGCACGCCGCCGTAGCTGCCGCCGACCTCGTCGTTGTGCGCCATGGCGTCGATGGGGATGTGTGTGGGAGAGGTGGCTATTTACGTGGCGTCTGCGACAATGGCGGCTAGGGTTGGAGGATTGGGAAGAAGAGAAGTGCGCGCGGGTAGGGTTTTAAGGGAGGTGGCGGACGCGCATCGAAGGCGCGTGGGGAAGGTGGGTGGACGCCACGTGGCCAGTCGCCGCCCTCGTCGCCGATTCAATTTCCGCGCGCCATTAACGCCGACGACCAACCTTCCCGCATCGTTTCCGATGCGAACCGTCGCGTCTTCTCGCTGATAAGGCGTTCTCACCCGTGAAAACCGTCGTGCCGCGAGGTGCCGGCGCGCCCGATTCGCGCCATTCGTTTAGGGGTCAGAACGGTTGCCGGCGCTTCTATTGGGCTCGAAAAAGTGTCGGCGCTATTTGGAGCATACCGGTGCGAGCCCATTTTCGATGCTGGCCATCAAAATGCTATCGGGCCACCATCGGAACCGCCGACGGAGATTCTCTTATGCCCTATACATGTACGATGTGGTAGGGTAGCTAGGCAGAGAACCTGTAACATTTTGTTTGCCTCTATAACATCATCAGCAGCTATTCTTTTTGTTATCGTATTGAAAAGAGCATCTACGTAGATAATAGTACATGGTCTTGATGGCCCGTTCTATAAATGGACATCATCAGCAGCTATTCTTTTTGTTATCGTATTGAAAAGAGCATCTACGTAGATAATAGTACATGGTCTTGATGGCCCGTTGTATAAATGGACATACAAGCTTCATCATACAAACACAAACAATGTCATCTAGATCAGGCATAGCTGTGTGACACTAGTCATTCTCGCGTGAAGAGATGAGCCGGCGCCGAAGGCGCCACGCATATCCTCCTCGTCTCCTGCCCTCCTTCTAGCGCCAGAGATGGATGGCTAGATGACGAGATACACTACACCAGAGGTAGGTTATGCACACGGGCCTCCCACGGACTTGCGCCGTTCTTTCACGGGGAGGGCGACGCGGCCACAACGTACGCGGACGGTTAGACCGAGGCCCTTGAAGCCAGAGATGGTAGGCATGCAACACCCCTGCAAAGTGATACAAGTACAACCCAATGGAAGCGACACAGGGAAGAGGCGTGGTGGATGAAGCTGAATTAGCTCCGGTGCAGGTTCTTTCGGCGTCGTTCTGGTGGTCTAGGACTCGTGGTGCGGCTCGTTGCTCTCTCAGCCATCTGACGCTCGTGCTCGACTCTTCTAGAACGCGCAGTTGCTTGCTTGAAATAGACTTTTATCAATGCTATACTAGAAAGAAGTCTATATAAACCCACAAGTTTCATAAAGGGGACGCAACACCCCCTCAAGTTTGAAGTGGCACACTTAGCCCCCACAACTTTTCAAAACCATCTAATTGCCCCCCTGTCGGTGGTAAGCTGTTTTGGAAAGTGGTTTTGCTGACGTGGGGAATGAGAAATGTTCCAGTTGATCGGTGCTCGCGGTTGAGGGCGAGACAGGGGATGGGAGGGGCCTCGCCGGCCAGGGCTACGGCCGGCCAGAGCAGGACCGCCTAGGTGGAGAATGCCCCGGTGCGCAAGGTGCGGGCGGGCGGCTGTGGCATCGATGCGTGGGTGGTCATCGTGTTCTCCTGGAGCATCGTCGGAAGCTCGCCCGAGCCCGCGTGCGTGCCCACGATGATCCCGTCGTGATGTTTTTCTTGGCTCCGTGCGTACGGGACATGTCAAGCCGCTCTGCCTTTGCGCGCTTGTCACCGTGCTTGCTCGCATGATGTAGAGTCCCGACCATCGTTGATGCACGCCTGGACCCCTGGACGCGCGCGCCGGCGCGTCGCCGTGTCGTGCGTCGGTCACCAACATAGTTTCGCTCCTTCTGTGTGTGTGTGTGTCCATGCCGCACATGTTGCAGGTCTGTGGCCGGGTCGTCGTGCTGCAGCCTCGGATGACTTGTCCATGATGATCCCGGCCTCGAACGCGGCTAGCGCGTAGTTAATGTGTAAGTACCTTGACGCTGGGGAGCAGGCTGACGCCGGCGCAGCCCCCGAGCTTGCCCAACGATCCCATGGCGGTGACGAAGAAGACGTAGCTACCGTTGTGCTTGCGCTTGCGTGTGTTGCTGTTGCATCATACGAGGTAGCTAACAAGCGATCCATGAACCTGTGTGCTTGCTTAGCTAGCATGTGGGTGCGTCTTTGCCGTTGAGTTAAGTGTTGCTAAACGCGCGTGTCGCCGGACTAGATCGAGCCAGCCTTGCAGCGTCATATTCGTCACGAAGGTGCTCGACCAGCTGTGTCATCAAGATCGGACCAAAGCCAACCAGACAGTGCAGCCGACGTCGCGGTCGCACCAGACCATGCTGCAGATCGAGCGCAGTGAGCAGGCCGGTCGTGACCATGTCGGAGTTGATGCCGGCGCCGACGGTGAGATGGTGATGAGGCAGACGTTGGTCATTGAGATGTTGATGTTAGTAGCAAGGTGGGTGAGCACGGGAACTTGTGCGAGTATGATGCCCAGCTGCCCGACACCATTAATCAATCGTCATTCCAAGAAGAAGCTGAGAAATGTGGGGTTATATGGTCAGGAGTCAACAAAACCACCCTCTAATAAGCAAAACCGGTTTGCAAAACAGCTAATAATAAGGTCAGGGGGTCATTTACCCGGTTTTGGAAAGATAAAGGGGTTAAGTGTGCTGCTTTTTTAAACTTAAGCGGGAGCTGCGTCCTTTCTATGAAACTTATGGGGGTTATATAAACTTCTTTCTGCTATACTAATATAGCAACCAGACGGTACAACTTCTAGGGCACAGAAGCAAGTCCAAACAAAAACAAAAGAGAAATAAAAGAGACGCAGTTGCCTCGACTCCGTCGGCTAGGAGGCCGCCACTTCGGCAACGTTCTCCTAGGATGCGGCAACTCGAGGAAAGTGGCAACGGCGGCGATAGTTTTGGTGTAGGCGACGACGGCAACCTTTCGAGAGGAGAGCAGCGGCGGCGTTTTTTTTTTGTGGTTTTGTATATGCAGCTGCTCTAGGTGAGCAGCGGCGGCAGTGACGGTTCAGGAGGAGCGGTGGCGGCGGCTAAGTCAGGAAAAGACCCGCCTCTGATACCGTGTAAAATTGTGAGGAGAAACGATACCCTTATTGGAGGGTTCGGGTACGTGTTAAATGAGGCTGGAAAAGCCTCAGCCCTTGCGCATACAAGGAGGTACAAATACTTGTAAAATACTATTTTATACCGTATGTGTACAAGGTTTTTACGTCTAACACTGGGATGCGTCTGCTCGGAACCCCCATTATTATAAAGACGCCATGGACCTATGCACGGACATGTATTTCAAGGGTAGGTAGGCTTCAGACATAATTGTGTCATCTGAGTCCAGACTCGTGAAATGTGTTGTAAAAACAACCATTGATTGGTCCATCTTCTTATAGCATTTGCCTTATTTCCCTGGACGCTGTTGGATGAAAATGCACTGTCGTACATCGCGATGGACACGACGGAGAAAACAATGCAAAGTCGTAGATAGTGGTCGCCGTGTGCCCATGTGGTGTGCATTATACGTCATGTGTTATGCTGCCAAGTAATTTTACACTCCTAAGACATTCTTCTGCTGATTAGATCACGTGACAAGAAGAGTTTAACATGGTGCAAAATTCTCCCGAAAATGCAATGATATATGCCCTTGAATTTCCGATCCACTTTACCTTGTCGACGACAACGAGATGCAACCAAACTACTTCCAGACAATCAGCTCACACGGGTCACTGGATAATTTGTCAAAGTTAGTCTTTGATCTTAGCAACGATGATATCTACATGCCTCCACGCACAGTCTACACCCATGAGAACTTCTCTATCCGATCTAGTCTCTTGAGGAAGCATGAGTACGGAATTCAGATCTTTCTCAAATAGCGATAACTTGAGCGATATTAGCTTGCGCCGCGGTAACAACAGTCTGGTCTCAGATGGGCTCGAAAGTTGCCTAGATGCTGGCTCAGTCGTCCACCCATCCGGCCCAAAGGTGGACGCAGCCTAGTTGTGTGGCCCATTCATGCATGTGTGTGTATATGGCTCAATGGCAAATTTTTAGTCCCACCTTGCTAAGCCAAAGAAGTTGGGAGCACCTTATAAGGGAGATCTTTTGTTGTCCTCTAAAATAGTAGAACCACTCTATGGAGTATGTACATATAGCGCGTGCGCTCGCGTGAATATTCGCGACTTAAGACTTAAGACTTAAGACTTAAGACTTAAGACTTAAGACGCTTGGCGACGGCGCATCTAGCCCTATCAAATATAATCCTACTTTTTTATTTGCATGTACTTCCATTCCATATCGCTTGAATTTGTTTGTTTGGTCAGCTAAGTGTGCTGTTTTTATTTTTTGTCAGATCAATCAGATGTCTTGACTAAATTAAATTGCACCCAAGGATTCGGTTAGCCATGGCTTGTGAAAGCAAAGGTTGGGAGGAGTGTCATCCATAAATAAAACTAAAGTACATGTGTAAACAAAAGAGAAGAGGGATGATCTACCTTGCTGGTAGAGATAACGTCCTTCATGGGAGCCGCTCTTTGAAAGTCTGTTTGGCAAGGGGGTTAGAGTGCCCACTACCATTCGTTGACAACAACAAACACCTCTCAAAACTTTATTTTTATGCCCTCTATATGATTTCAAAACTTAAAAAGCTCTAGCACATGATTTAATCCCTGCTTCCCTCTGCGAAGGGCCTGTCTTTTACTTTTATGTTGAGTCAGCAAACCTATTTCCCCCGATCTCAAGCAAGCAATTGAGTTGTTGTGATCCAACCATTTATATTGTGATCTATGTAATCATGTCTTTTATTCTTCCTTGTTTAGTACAAATTTTATCTGAATGAATATGATTTTGAAGGTTACCAATGATTATGAGGAGATTGTTATGACTGAGCATGTAAGATCTGCCATATAAGCTCTAATATAAAGGCTCTGCTCGAAAGATAAGTACAACCTGTTAATTGTTCTTTGACCAAGAACGAAGTTTGCCATCACCAATTATGATTTCCTATGCACCTTTATTTGTGAGATTCCTTTACTTGTCTCAAGTTGAGTTATATGAGGAAGTTGTTTACTAGAATGTCTTGTGTGAATTAATAAATGTGATGCTTCTTGTCCGTATTTTATTTATCAACTCTTCACTCCATAAACATGTGGTCTTGTTTACTGAGTTCAGTTTCGCTTGGGGACAAGCGAGATCTAAGCTTGGGGGAAGTTGATACGTCCATTTTGCATCACTATTTTATATCATAATTTACTGTTATTCACTGATATATTTCATATTTAGAGATGATACTTATGTTATTTCACCTATTTTGTATGTTTCATGATTATTGGAGAATTACTCACCGAGTCGAATTCCGTTGGAAAAAGCACTCGTCAGGATACAATATTTCTGAAGATCAACAATTGACGGAAAATATACCGAAGCTCCTATTTTTCCAGATGACGGAGCAAGCCAAAAGGGGAGGCCGAGGAGGGACGCCATGGGCCCTCCCCATAGGCCGGCGCGGCCACCAGGGCTGGCGCGCCGCCATGTGGGGAGGGGGCCCACGACCCCCCTCGGCCATCGCCCTTTCACATACTTCATCTCACAGAAACCCTAAGGTGCGACAGAACATCAAGGATAGTCGCAGCCGCCTCTGCGGGGCGAAAAAACACCAGAGAGAAAAGAGCTCTCCGGCAGGCTGAATCTGCCGGGGAAATTCCCTCCCGGAGGGGGAAATCATCGCCATCATCACCGTCATCGAGCTGGACTTCATTGGGATCATCATCATCATCATCTCCACCATCGACACCGTCATCTCCACCGCTGCACCTCGTCTCCGCTGTAACATCTAGGGTTGAATCTTGATTATTTCATAGGGGAAACTCTCCCGGTGTTGATTACTCCTTGTTATTGATGCTATTGAGTGAAACCATTGAATCAAGGTTTATGTTCAGATTGTTATTCATCATCATATCACCTCTGATCATGTTCCATATGATGTCTTGTGAGTAGTTCGTTTAGTTCTTGAGGACATGGGTGAAGTCTAAATGTTAGTAGTGAACTATGTTGAGTAATATTTAATGATTTGATATTTAAGTTGTGGTGTTATTCTTCTAGTGGTGCCATGTGAACGTCGACTACATGATACTTCACCTTTATGGGCCTAGGGGAATGCATCTTGTATTCGTTTGCTAATTGTGGGGTTGCCGGAGTGACAGCAACCTGAACCCCCGTTGGTATATCGATGCATGAGGGATAGCAGGATCTCAGAGTTTAAGGCTATGGCTAGATTTAATCTCCTGACGCAGAGACCTGGTGCGTTCTTCTGACGGGGCGGACAGGTCCACTCCATCGAGCGCGCCTTCAGGTGAGAACCCTTTCCACCTGATGCCGTGTGAGCGGGTTCTCTGGAAAGAGCCGATGAGGTCGGCTTCGAGGATAGCTTTGACCTCGTCATACTTCTTCTTGAGCTCCTCAGTCAGATCTTCGTACGTGACTGGAGTACCTTCCGCCATCTCAGATGTAGATGGCGATGCAGTTGATGTCAAAGATGGTCCCACCGGGCGTGCCAGAATGTGTTGCGGTCAGAAACCCACCGGCAAGCAGCGACGAGCAACACAGTAGAGCCGGGAGGTTCCCAGGACTGCGGCTGGCCCTGGTCCCTCGAGCGACGGCCCGCAAATCTTCGGCACGCACATCCGATGCTGGTGCAAGGGCGTGCCACCTGACCTATACCTGGTCAGGAAGGTGATGGATTTGCCTCGCTTAGTTTCCTGCATGGCATACACGTAAACATTAAATACGAGCCTCGATCGGCTCTCTGGTTGTCCTGTGAATCGGCTCAAGGAGCCGATTCACCCATGATTCGTACGAGGTGTACGATCACATGGTGGTCCTGCTTGATCAATATAAAGCTAAAACGACCTACGACAATTTAGGGTTTTCACCACATAATCGGAACATCCTACGCGTGATTGAGCTCGGCGGCCACACACGGTGATCATAAACCGACCCTAGACAAGGCCTAAAAACCAACATGAAGTTGATCCCCGGAACATCTTGTCTAGGGCTAGCAAACTACACCCTACGTGCCACTGGATCCTTCAACCCGTTTGTAAGACCTAACTATGCAGATATTAAACTAATCCTTGAAGAATAAGGAGCAATCATAACGGATCGGATCTACTAAATAATAATCAAGCGAGGTGCCGCCCTTACACCTAAGATAGGTGTAAGGGCGGCTAGACGTCTAAGGGTTGCACAGACGAAAGCATATGATACGATGAAACAATGCTAACCCTAACACGTCTATGATAACTACGTTGCTCGCCATCAACAAGGCTTCAGCACGAGCAACGCATGAACAGCGAATAAACGTGTACCGCCTAGATCGCAAGATGCGATCTAGGCAGCATGATGCTTACCGGAAGAAACCCTCGAGACAAGGGAGTTGGCGATGCGCCTAGATTGGTTTGTGGTGAACGTGATTGTTGTTTATTTCAGAAACCCTAGATACATATTTATAGTCCGTAGACTTTCTAACGTGGGAATAATCCCAACCGTGCACGAGCCAAATTCTATCTAACCGACACGTATCCTACTATATTTACAGATACACGGGCAAGCTAGCCCAAGCTTTGTATACAAGGCCGATTCATGGATATCTTCCATGTATATTCTTCAAGCCCATCTTAATCGCGGCCCACCTCTGATCCGGTCAAATTCTGGTGATAACAATTCCTCACCATCTTTCACTCATGGCCGCCGGAGTCGAGCACGAAGTTGACGATGGAGAGCACCCCGAAGCTCAAGAAGTGGTCGAGGAGATGCACCTTGACGTCGCTGTTCTATGTTCTACTGATCGAGTAGAGCATCAAGGGGAGGTCTGAGTGCGTCCAATTTCAAGATTTTCTTCCGTGGTACATCGCCGGAATCAACAAAGTTGAGGTCGATTCCGTCTCCAATCGACACCGGCGACTAGGCGGGAGCACCAGGGTGAGTAGACGCGTTCTTAGACTTCTTATTTGCATCGAGATAGCCGTTTCGACGAAGTTCGTCGCCGCGGTAGTGCTCGCCGGAGCTAGCTCCGGTGATCCCCTCGCAAAGCCATCACCACCACCAGCCTCAGCGTGTCGAGGAGATTCGAAAACCATTAGTAGTCCGTCCCGGGAGGCCGTAAAACGGCGGCGCCGTCGTGCGCTGGCCGTCGGCGGTCATTGGCCGACGAGGTCAACGTGGGTGTAGGACCCCCTTGGCCCTTGACCAGTCTTCGTCGCGTGGCTGCTGAGGTGGACACGGGTCCCACCCGTCTGTGGCTAAGGCTAGCTCCAGACGGGTACGTTTAGATTTTAGTTTTATTTCAAAAACGAGAAAATCAAAACTTTGCAGAAATAAATAAAACTCAACTTTGCTCAGAAAAATATGAATAATATATCAAAATGCTCACAAAATAAACTCTATTCAATAAAAATATAAAATAAAAATGTGTGTTAAAATGAAAATTTAATTATTTTAACCTTATTAATTATGCCTTTTCGTTTGTTTTAGATACAATTTGAATTCAATAATTAGTTTAGTTTCAAAAATAAATCATAACAAACCAGTAAGTAAATAAAAATATTAAGATTAGTTTTCTCTATCATATTTTTGTCAGCCAAAATATTAGTGGTCTTTCATAAATCCTAATTTGCAATTTATCATTTACTATTTCTTTTGATTAATAATAAAGCATGAAAATGTTAAAAGCTAATATTATTTTGTTAGTTTCAAAAATAAATCATAACATCGCTCTGGAGTTGTCCCCCTTCATGGCTGGAGATACGGGGTCGGTGGACGAGCTTTGCCAGTGGTTGGTAGGTATCTGTGGTAGGGGTTTATCTGTCTCGGTGTTGTGTTGTGGCAAGACATGTGCTATGCTCTCCTGGAGGTGCTTTTCTCACCGTCGGGTCGACGCCCTCGAGCTTGGGTGAGAGAGTAAGTGATCCACTCTCCGGCAACAACTAATTCTTGGTATTCAAGACCCCAAGCCATGGTCAAGATGTGGGGTGGCTCAACACTTTTCTTTCCCCACATCTTCGTTGATGTCTTTATTTGACAGTTTGGGTTTTGAACGTTGTGGTTCTGCGGACGACGACGATGTATCTATGTAGATGCGTGGGGAGGCGGCCGTGCTCGAGTTCTTCCCCTTGGCACCATATTCGTCATTGTCCATCCGTGCCCAGGGTGAGTTGTTCCACCTCGTACGGCGTTATTCGATCCGGGGCGAAAAAGCAGAGTGCTTTTTTCACGGATGGCATGGCAATTGCTTCTTCTGCAGTAGTGCAGCAGGGCAGGATAAGAGCTTCAAGGATCAAGATGCTAAGCTGTTGCAGCATTTGTAAACTATTTGTAAATTCGGTCGTAAAAGGCGGCTTGTTGAGCCTTAATCTAAAAAACTGTTTTTTTTTCCTTTTATCAAATTGCTAAACTATCGATTGATATAGATATAGTCATACAATTGAAGATGCTGTTACAGATGCTCTACCGGAACCTCGTCTGGCTACCGGCGGGGAGCGAGGAGACTGAGGAAGGGGTTCGGCCGTCAGCCGCCCCAAATATTCAGAAAAGAAGCGCAGGGAATCAAACGAGAAGAAATCATGGCCGACTACCTGCTCCGACATCAAAAGTCAACTCTTTGGTTGGTTCTTCTTATGGATCAGTCCACCGGAGACCCGGAGCCCAACCCCAGTGCATCCATTCCAAGAAGCGCCAAGCAATGGGCACCCTCGCCGCCGTCCTCCTCCTGGCCGGCCTGCTCGCCGCGCTCGCGTACGTGCTGCGCGTGGCCCACTCCCTCCTCTGGGTCCCGTACCGCCTGGAGCGCCGCTTCCGCCGGCAGGGCATCCGGGGGCCGCCGCGCCGGCTGGTCGTCGGAAACGGGTCCGACTGGGTCGCCCTCCTCGCCGCCGCCAAGTCCACGCCGCTCCCCTCTTTCCACCACGCCGTCATCGACCGCGTCGCGCCGCACTACCGCGTGTGGCCGGCGCAGTACGGCTGGCCGTTCGTGTTCTGGCTAGGGCCCCGGCCGCGGCTGGTGATCTCCGGCCCGGAGGTCGCCAAGGCCGTGCTGACCGACTCCACGGGGGCCTTCAACAAGGCTACTACCGGCGGCACCAACCCGCAAGCTCGGCAACTCATCGGCGAGGGGCTCGTGGGGCTCAGCGGGGAGACGTGGGCGCACCACCGCCGTGTCATCGCGCCCGCCTTCAACATGGAGAGGGTCAAGGTGAGGAAGCGTTTCTTGAGTTCCAAATGAAACATAAAATTGGCGATTTTACTTGTAAATAAATCATAATACTTAACCCTCGGACCTTGTTCATGTTTCTTCATTCTACTAAACCTTTTGACTGAACGTCCTGCTGAACCAATTAATTAACTATGAAGTACTATGAACCAATTAGCAACCTACCTAACGATTTCAGCAATTTAACTATGAAGTACTTCTTGCTAACAGCGATCTATACATAAGATATATCCTGACTCATCAGTGAAATCAGGGCACCTTTTGCTCTGTTTACAGAATTGTTATTGCAATTGGTTGGAGTTTAGTATTTAGTTTTGTTATACTGAAGAGGACCGTATGCACTTATTTCAACCAATTCCTTTCTGAATATATTTTTTTCTGCTAACTTTGATTTAAACTCCTATCAATGCGTGTATGAGTAGTTGGAATGGGATTTATCTGAGTTCTAACAAATATCAACTGGTTCTATATAGATTGGTAACATTTGTTATTAACCTTTTGTATGACTAGTAAATTCATTCACAATGTGTAGCTGACAAAATGCTATGAGAGTAGTTTGTGACCTGTGGTGTCCATGTTTCTTCTTTCTACTAGGACAACAGTGTTGCTCTAGATAATGCACTTAACGAAATATCATTTACCACTACCCATTCTGGATTTTTTTTTGTAGGGCTGGATACCAGAAATGTCATCTATCATCTCATCCATGCTGGATAAATGGGAAGTCCAAGGAAAAACCCGCACTGAGTTTGAGATCGATGTACATAAAGAATTCCACACTTTGGGTGGGGATGTACTTTCGTGCGTGGCATTTGGAAGTAGCTATGAGGAAGGAAAACGAGTTTTTCAATTGCAAGAAGAGCAGATAGAACTTGTTATCCTTGCAATGAGAACCTTTTACTTTCCTGGCTTTAGGTGAGATTGACTCATAAACTCCAATTTGGGTCATCATTTCTTCTCTGTTAATAAACATGTAGTTCCTCCTACATGCTCCTTCAATGTTTCATTAGAGAAAAAAAGTTTGCCTTTCTCTGTTGCTACTCATGCTCTTCAATCAAACTTTGTTGCTGAGGAAAAATAATATGACCTCTTTCTCTCCTAGGTTTATACCGACAAAGAAGAACCGAAGAAGGCATTACCTAAACCAGGAAATCCGGAATTCTCTGCGCAAATTGATTGAGATCAATGGATTAAAGTGTGAAGATTCTAAAAACTTGCTTGGCTTGATGCTATCAGCCAGCAAAACTGACAATGGGTTTAAAATGGGGGTCGAAGAGATCATTGATGAGTGCAAGACGTTTTACTTTGCCGGTAAAGAAACAACCGCAAATTTGCTGACATGGGCAACGCTTTTGCTGGCATTGCATAAAGAATGGCAAGACAAGGCCCGAGATGAAGTCCATCAAGTATGTGGCAAGTACGAGCACCCAACCGCAGAAAACCTGAGCGGTCTCAAAATTGTGAGCCTATTTGTTATTATGATTACTGCAACTTCTTAATATTCTTGATGCTAAACTGAAACATAGTGAATAACACACTGGTAATGTGGGCATGGTATCAGGTAAATATGGTGTTGAAGGAGACCCTCAGGCTATATCCTCCAGCTTCATTTGTCAACAGGACAACCACTAGAGATGTCAAGCTGGGCAAACTCGACATCCCTGCCGGCACACAAATCAATCTGCCTATTATTGACATTCACCATGATGTTGACATATGGGGCGCTAACGCAGAGGAGTTCGATCCATCGAGGTTTGCAGATGGCAAGAGCTATCACCTTGGTGCATACTTTCCCTTTGGGATTGGGCCTGCCATCTGCGTTGGCCAGAATCTCGCGATGGTTGAGGCAAAGTTGGCGCTGGCAATGGTCCTCCAGGGGTTTGCATTCGATGTCTCGCCATCCTATGTTCATGCCCCGATGAGTGTGATGACCCTTCAACCCCAGTACGGTGCTCAAGTTCTTGTCCGCAAGATCTGAACCTTGTGTGTGGCGCTGTATATGGAACTGTGAGGTTTGACGACAAGGTGTATGTATCTCCATGTCTCCTGTATCCGCGTAGATATTGTGAGCAACTTGGAAGAGGAGGCTCTCAACCTGTCTGAATTTTATCTTGAAACTGTGTATCGAAAAGGAGGTATATGTTTTGCGCCAATAATGTATCTGTACTGTGGGAAATTTGGAAGGAGGATGTGTTGAAACTGTGTAGAGAAAAAAAAAGGAAGCTTAGTGACAGTAATATATATGCGTATTGTGAATAATTTGGAAAGAGGCTCTGAACTTGTCTGAATTTGGTCTTGACATTGTGTGTGTATAGGTGTATAAGTGTATATACATACATGATTTGCAACCGTAATCTTCATGGTTCTCCGCACTGTTGTGTCATCCAGACATCTAGCTATCTAACTTTTTTTCTTTTCCAAATGGGGGATGCCCCTGGCCTCAGCATCAGTTGAAGCATATGTTTAATAAGTTCTTCGATTCAAAACCTATGTTTAATTGCAGCTTGTCATTTGCCTAGATGTCGATCATAAGGATTATAAGGTCTTGTTGGCTCTCGTTTTTACATACTTCATTTTAGGTTTAATTTATTAAATTAAAGAGGTAGCAAATTTTATTTTTTATTTTTTTGCATTGGTAGTTCTTTTTCATTTGCCAAAGTTTGTGTATAAGCGGAGGGGAGAAGAGCAGTGAAGAGGAGCGAGAGCAAAATCTGAAAACACGAGATTCCTTCAATTAACCACATCTAAATCAAATCCAATCTTCCCGCCATATCATTATCTCTCCTTTCTAGTTCAGCCCCCTCTCCGGCGAGCGACGGGTTCCAGACAATGGGAGCTAGCGCGCCGTCGCTCCCTCCGTCCTTGACAAAAACACAGGACGATTGAGAGAGGTGCATCGATCGGAGCGGACATTGCCCGGGGACGCGCCGTCGCCGGAGAGACGGAGCCGGAGATTAACCGAAAAGAATCGACGGAGGAGACCCACACGTACGTACATCTTGATTGATACCCCTTTCTTGGTTTGCTGAACCCGTGGCCTGCTGCTTGTCGGACCGATCGCTCGCGCGCGCGCGCGCGGTCAATTCGTCTCGGGCCGCTCGAGGCCCAGCAGCCGCCGGAGCTCTCGCGTGGCCGAGTCGTCCACGGTGGCCGCCGCGGCGGCCGGCTTGGAGAAGCTGAAGCGCGGCAGCGGCAGCGCCCGCGGCGACGGCGACATGGCGCCGAACGCCGGCCCGGCGTATGCTGCCTCCGCGGCTGCCTTGACCCGGACCTCGCGCGGCACGGGCGACGCCGCCGCCGCCTGTCCGTGGCGAGCGGCGCCGTGGCGCGTCGTCCTCGCGGCCGGGCGCGGCGACCGCCTGGAGCCGCGCGCGTGGTGGCGGACGCGGGAGAGGCAGTCGTGCGAGCGGAGGACCTCCGTTCCCATGGCGGGCAGGCGAGACGAGAGACGAAACCACCGGCGGCCGAGGAGCTAGGCGTGCGCGCGCGCGAGTTCTGTCTCTCTCTCGCCGGCGTAGGTACGTGCTACCTGTTGTAGAGAGCTATGAACGGCGTGGGCGTGGTGGGGGGAGGAGGAGGAGGAGGGGGGGATGTGGGCGAAGCGCGCGCGGCAGCTTCCACCGGCCCCCTCTCTCTCCGGCGTCCCGCTAGCTTATTGGGTTGCTCCGGCCCTTCTCTTCTCTGGTCGGCTTTAAAGGTGCCTGGAGGTGGTGGCGATCGGCCTGGCCGGAGCGTGGAATTAACGGACGAAGGCGCGGGGAGCGGAGCCAGGGAGCGCGCGAGCGCCGCTCGTTTCTCCCCCTCGTTGCGGACGGCAAGGACGAACGAAATTGCGAACGCGGCGCGGGCTGTGGCGAACGTGGCACGGTCGTGGACCAATATTCCTAGACTTACGGATTTTTTTTTAGGGTAGCCACATTGTATATTTGTATGCCAAATAATGGTTTAGTTTTTAGCATTGGTTCTCTCCATTGTATAGATTGTAAGGGCATTGTCATAGCCAAAAGAATTAGGGCGTGGGAGAAGTAGCGGAAATGCAATTTGGATCCCGGGTCCAGATGCTCCTGCAGCCTAGACCAATGAGTATTAGCCAGATCGATGCCGGTGGTTGTATTTCTCCCAGGTATTTTAACGTTTCTGTCTTTTATGCACAGTATCAGTGGCCCATGTCTGTGGAGCAATTAATGATAAGGGCGTTTATTTCTTGGCTGTACAGCCGAAGTGCTAGTTTCCTGTACCATCGAACTATCGGTAGCAGTCATTTCAGCAGCGGCGCGGCGCACATCCCTCACTCCCCACGTCTTTTGATTTTCCAATTGCTATTCTTCGAGCATCTCCACCGGCCGGTACCGATAGCGGTTTTGATAGTGCTTTGGGAGCCGGCAGCGAAAATTGGTTTACACCGGTGCGCCCCAAACGGTGCTGGTGCTTTTTCAAGCCAAATAGAAGCGCCGGCAACCCCGTGCCGGCCCCTTGCTAAAGGGCGGGAATCGGGCACGCTGGCGCCTCGTGGAACGACGGTTTTCGCGGGTGATGACGCCTTGTCAGCGAGAGGACGCGGTGGTTCGCATCAGAAACGCGGGGAGGTTGGTCGTCGGCATTAATGGCCTCCCGCGCGGAAATCCAAACGGCGAGGATGCCGGCCGGCCACGCGGCGTCCACCTACCTTAAAACCCCTATGCGGGGAGGTTGGTCGTCGGCATTAATGGCCTCCCACGCGCCTGCAATGCGCGTCCGCCGCCTCCCTTAAAACCCAACATCGCGCACTTCTCTCTGTTTCCCGCCTTCCAACCTTAGCCGCTGCCGTCCAACCGTCGTGCAAACCTCCCACGTACCCCGCCGATGATGGCGCACAACGACGAGGCCGGCGGCAGCGGTGAAAGAACATCTC
>NC_061511.1:277755167-277942429 GCF_022539505.1 Lolium rigidum
ATGTTTAAGCTCTTGCATCATATACTTTGCACCCATTAATGAAGAAACACATAGAGCTTGCTAATTTGGTTTGCATATTTGGTTTCTCTAAAGTCTAGATAATTTCTAGTATTGAGTTTTGAACAACAAGGAAGACGGTGTAGAGTCTTATAATGTTTACAATATGTCTTTTATGTGAGTTTTGCTGCACCGTTCATCCTTGTGTTTGTTTCAAATAACCTTGCTAGCCTAAACCTTGTATCGAGAGGGAATACTTCTCATGCATCCAAAATCCTTGAGCCAACCACTATGCCATTTGTGTCCACCATACCTACCTACTACATGGTATTTATCCGCCATTCCAAAGTAAATTGCTTGAGTGCTACCTTTAAAATTCCATCATTCGCCTTTACAATATATAGCTCATGGGACAAATAGCTTAAAAACTATTGTGGTATTGAATATGTACTTATGCACTTTATCTCTTATTAAGTTGCTTGTTGTGCGATAACCATGTTTCGGGGACGCCATCAACTATTCTTTGTTGAATATCATGTGAGTTGCTATGCATGTCCGTCTTGTCCGAAGTAAGAGAGATCTACCACCTTAATGGTTGGAGCATGCATATTGTTAGAGAAGAACATTGGGCCGCTAACTAAAGCCATGATTCATGGTGGAAGTTTCAGCTTTTGGACATATATCCTCAATCTCATATGAGAATAATAATTGTTGCCACATGCTTATGCATTAAAGAGGAGTCCATTATCTCGTTGTCCGTGTTGTCCCGGTATGGATGTCTAAGTTGAGAATAATCAAAAGCGAGAAATCCAAAATGCGAGCTTTCTCCTTAGACCTTTGTACAGTGCGGCATGGAGGTACCCCATTGTGACACTTGGTTAAAACATGTGTATTGCGATGATCCAGTAGTCCAAGCTAATTAGGACAAGGTGCGGGCACTATTAGTATACTATGCATGAGGCTTGCAACTTGTAAGATATAATTTACATAACTCATATGCTTTATTACTACCGTTGACAAAATTGTTTCATGTTTTCAAAATAAAAGCTCTAGCACAAATATAGCAATCGATGCTTTCCTCTTTGAAGGACCATTCTTTTTTACTTTTATGTTGAGTCAGCTTCACCTATCTCTCTCCACCTCAAGAAGCAAACACTTGTGTGAACCGTGCATTGATTCCTACATACTTGCATATTGCACTTGTTATATTACTCTATGTTGACAATTATCTATGAGATATACATGTTACAAGTTGAAAGCAACCGCTGAAACTTAATCTTCCTTTGTGTTGCTTCAATACCTTTACTTTGATTTATTGCTTTATGAGTTAACTCTTATGCAAGACTTATTGATGCTTGTCTTTAAGTACTATTCATGAAAAGTCTTTGCTTTATGATTCACTTGTTTACTCATGTCATTACCATTGTTTTGATCGCTGCATTCATTACATATGTTTACAAATAGTATGATCAAGGTTATGATGGCATGTCACTTCGAAATTATCTTTGTTATCGTTTTACCTGCTCGGGACGAGCGTAACTAAGCTTGGGGATGCTCGATACGTCTCCTACGTATCGATAATTTCTTATGTTCCATGCCACATTATTGATGATATCTACATGTTTTATGCACACTTTATGTCATATTCGTGCATTTTCCGGAACTAACCTATTAACAAGATGCCGAAGAGCCGATTCGTTGTTTTCTGCTGTTTTTGGTTTCAGAAATCCTAGTAACGAAATATTCTCGGAATTGGACGAAATCAACGCCCGTGGTCCTATTTTTGCACGAAGCTTCCGGAAGACCGAGGGGGAAAGGAAGTGGGGCCACGAGGCACCGACACCATAGGGCGGCGCGGCCCGGCCCTTGGCCGCGCCGGCCCGGTGTGTGCGGCCCTCGTGTGGCCCCCGCGTTGCCCTTCCGCCTACTTAAAGCCTTCGTCGCGAAACCCCCAGCATCGAGAGCCACGATACGGAAAACCTTACCGAGACGCCGCCGCCGCCAATCCCATCTCGGGGGATTCCGGAGATCTCCTCCGGCACCCTGCCGGAGAGGGGATTCATCTCCCGGAGGACTCTTCACCGCCATGGTCGCCTCCGGAGTGATGAGTGAGTAGTTCACCCCTGGACTATGGGTCCATAGCAGTAGCTAGATGGTTGTCTTCTCCTCATTGTGCTTCATTGTTGGATCTTGTGAGCTGCCTAAAATGATCAAGATCATCTATCTGTAATTCTATATGTTGTGTTTGTCGGGATCCGATGGATAGAGAATACTATGGTATGTTAATTATCAAGTTATTACCTATGTGTTGTTTATGATCTTGCATGCTCTCCGTTATTAGTAGAGGCTCGGCCAAGTTTTCGCTCTTAACTCCAAGAGGGAGTATTTATGCTCGATAGTGGGTTCATGTCTCCATGAATCTGGAGGAGTGACAGAAACCTCTAAGGTTATGGATGTACTGTTGCCACTAGGGATAAAACATTGATGCTATGTCTAAGGATGTAGTTATTGATTACATTACGCACCATACTTAATGCAATTGTCTCGTTGTTTTGCAACTTAATACTGGAAGGAGTTCGGATGATAACCCGAAGGTGGACTTTTTAGGCATAGATGCATGCCGGATAGCGGTCTATGTACTTTGTCGTAATGCCCAATTAAATCTCACTATATTTATCATGACATGTATGTGCATTGTTATGCCCTCTCTATTTGTCAATTGCCCGACTGTAATTTGTTCACCCAACATGCTTTTATCTTATGGGAGAGACGCCTCTAGTGAACTGTGGACCCCGGTCCATTCTTTTATACTGAAATACAAATCTGCTGCAATACTTGTTCTTTACTGTTTTCTGCAAACAATCATCTTTCACACAATACGGTTAATCCTTTGTTACAGCAAGCCGGTGAGATTGACAACCTCACTGTTTCGTTGGGGCAAAGTACTTTGGTTGTGTTGTGCAGGTTCCACGTTGGCGCCGGAATCTCCGGTGTTGCGCCGCACTACATCCCGCCGCCATCAACCTTCAACGTGCTTCTTGGCTCCTCCCGGTTCGATAAACCTTGGTTTCTTTCGAGGGAAAACTTGCTCGCTGTGCGCATCATACCTTCCTCTTGGGGTTCCCAACGAACGTGTGAGTTACACGCCATCAAGCTCTTTTTCTGGCGCCGTTGCCGGGGAACGAAGAAAAGCTACACCACAAAGATTTCTAACTCCCACGTCAACTACACGCCAGCATACTGTAGTTTTGATTCAATCTATCTTGTTTTAGACTTGTACCAGCTTATAGTATGTTTCTAGAGTGCATTACTGTATCATACATGACTCATGAGCATTATCTTCTCTTTGCTATCCATCTTTGCTATTCACAGGTCGTTCTTCTCGGGGTACCTCTCGGAGACGCGCAAGAGCTGATCGTTCAAGTGATGAGTTCGTGTCCAACGCTCCTCGCAAGTCAACCTCAACTAGGCACAAGAACAAGGCTTCAAGGGAAAATTACAAGTCTATGGACATTGTCTCTTATCAAGCAATCCGTATGAAGAACTGGTATGAAGACCTCCCAAGGGATGAAGAGACAGAGGGCAGAAAGTACTGGTGCATGGAGCAGGAGTTCATCTATAAAGATATCTATGAGCCCATGAGGAAAGTACGTCCCATGCAAGCTATCGATGTGGACGTACTGACAGTCAACAATCACTTTGAGGATGCCATTTGGGTGGCTGGAAGGTTGGGCTTGAAGGACTTGATGAAGATTCAATGTGACTATAGTCCAGAGTTGTTGAAGCAGTTCTTTGCTACGTTGATCATCAAGAAAGATGAGGACCGTACTATGGAATGGATGTCTGGCTCCACTCACTGTAGTGCCCCCTTGCACCGTTTTGCTGCTATTCTTGGAGTTCCTGCAGAAGGTGGCCGTCGTCTCCATGGACCTTAGAGGACAGATAAGAATGCACTGCATGATCTCTATACATCTGCTGGAAAAGTGGGAGAGTCCAAGGGGCTTCTTACCATCTATGGTCAGTTTCTTAGGTTCTTTCGGGCCACCATCGCTCCTAGTGGTGGTAACAATGATGCTCTCCGGGGAACTCTTGTGGACCTCATGTACCTCAGCTTTCGGTGTGCTCGTGATGAGAATGAGGAACGTAACTTCACTATTGATATCATGGACTACATCTTCCATGAGATTCGTGATGCCATGGTCTCCGGACCACTATACCTTATGCGCCTTACATCCAGCTCCTCATCAACAACACTGCGGGCGTGCGTGGTGAAGACTTGAGCGGGTACTCTTATTTGAAGCACTCTGTCAAGAAGGCCTACAAGCTTAAGCCTGTCTCTTCTGCTGTACCCCCACCTGACTCCTTCATGGGTGATGCTCGTTCTAGTGGATTTGCTCCTGCTCGCCATTCTGACCTCCCTGCTATGAAGAAACAAGTGAACAGGCTCAGTTGGTTTCAGCGTTACATCCTTTGCATGAACATTGAGATCCATAAGGAAAACTATGCGGCCAGCCGGGAGCGTTCGAGATTAAGCATACTCGGGCGGTTATTCCGCACAAGCTCGGTGGTGAGCAAGGACCCCCTCCTCAGCCTCCGGTTCACCCGGGTTACGGTGGGTGGCATTACGCACGAGTTCCTTGGAGTGATCTTGATAGTTGCATTCAAAGGTCCAGCCTCACTCGCCGCTCTCCGGATGCCCCTGACACTGATGAAGAAGAAGAAGAAGAAGAAGAGGCGCAAGATTCCGATGATGATGATGCCTCCGAGTGATCCCCATGGGGCGAGTAGCATCGCGCTTGTCCCCTTTTTGGCGTCTCGATGCAAAGGGGGAGAATCGTTCTATTAGGAACTCTCTCGGGGATTTGCATGGTTTGGGCACAAGCATATGCGTTTATCATTCCTTTATTGCTTGTGTTCCCTCTTATTTGAACTATTTGCTTTGGTTGTGTTCCGTTTAAAACTATGTGCTATGTGGTGTGAGACATTGTTATGGTTTTCGGATTTATATATGTTGAGATCAAGACTATTATATCATGTGTGATGCTATATCTCCGTATCATATATCTACACATGGGTATGACTTCTAGCATCCTATCTCAACTTCATATATGTATATGTCTCTTGTTAGAGCTCATGATGGATACCTCTAGTGTTGAGGCACCTCAATCCTATGTGTTGTGTATTTGTATTCAAATGCAAATTACTTATATGCACACATGTAGGGGGAGTGCCTCTATGTTTTTTCCATCATGCTTGTCTCTATAGTTATTCTCTTGCAAATCCGTATATTATCATCAAACACCAAAAAGGGGGAGATTGAAAGAACATCTCTCATATTATGTTTTGAGTGTTTGATGTCAATGTATGTGATACACTAATGGTTGTTTAAGTGGTACAGGAATTACATAGATACATTTGTATGTGTGCTGGATGTGGTCGAGTCTTGTCAAAAAGCATCGACAGAAAACTCACCGAGGCCGGATAATCCGGGCCGGATATTTCCAAAATATCCGGCCCCCTGAATTTCGGCTAAGGACTTGAGGAAATGCAGCTCAGTATAGGGGCCGGACATTTGCCCGGATATTGTCCCGGTTTTGTCCAAGGGCCGGATTATCCGGGCCGGATATTTCAAGAATATCCGGCCCCCTCGAAAATGGCTAAGGACTTGAAGATTTGCTTCTCTGGATAGGGGCCGGACATTTGCCCGGACATTGTCATGGTTTTGTACCTGGAGGCCGGATTATCCGGGGGGGGGGATTATCCGGCCCAAACTTAGGCCGGATTATCCGCCCCCCCGAAAAGCTCAACGGCTGGATTTTGGGGAGGGGTATTTATACCCCTCTTCTTCTTCCTTACCCCTTTGCTCAATCATTGCACAAGAAATCTGCCAAGCTTCACCTCCATTAGAGCCACCTCAAGAAACACAAGATTTGCAAGATCTCCTTCCTCCCCCAACCAAATCTCTTGATCTTTGGAGATTCGAAGGAGAAGCCACCGATCTACATCCTCACCGAAGCGTTTTTCATTTCCCCCTCATTTGTTTGAGGGATCTCATGCTAGTGTTCCTATTTGGTTCCCTAGTTGATTTGTTGTTGATGTGTTGTTGTTGATTGTTGTATTGTTACAGATTTGGGAGCCTCCAATTCAGTTGTGGATGTGTGCCCCAAGAACCTTGTAAAGGACCGGTTTCCGCCTCGAGGAAATCCCTTAGTGGAAGTGGGCTAGGCCTTCGTGGCGTTGCTCACGGGAGATCCGAGTGAAGCCTTCGTGGCTGTTGGTTTGGCTTGCGTAGCAACCACACTCCTCCAAACGTAGACGTACCTTCTTGCAAAGGAAGGGAACTACGGGAATCATCTCCGTGTCATCGCGTGCTCCACTCTCGGTTACCTCTATTCCATTCTATCTCCTATATATTGCGTAGCTATATCTTGCTTAGTTGATAACCTTGTCATATAGGTAAATTCACTTAGTTGCATATCTAGAGAATTTACCTTTTTTTTTTGACAATCAATACCACATATATTCATAGTAACAAATAGTACATGGTAGAGATACATGAACTGACTCCAACGATTAGAAAATAAAGTCTAAAAGATAGTAACAAATCTTCGAGGTCTTCAATTTCTTTCTTCTTCCAGAACACAATCTTGTACTCTTGTGAAGGCAGCCAAAGATACATAACGAACCATAGACCTGTAGATACCGACGAAAGTTCTCCCATAATTTTTTGAGCCGCAATGCCAAGACTGCGTGCACGCACGCAACCATTAAAGCGAGTCATACAACATCGGCAAGAGTACCAACACCAGTATATCAGGGAATAATAACCAACTAGCTTTGTCGTCGTTGATGGAGAGCCGAGAGTACGAATCACCATTGTCGAGGACGTAGCAGCCGGGACAAAAACTGCGAGGATAATCCTCCTCGCGGCAACAACGACAAAAGATCCAAAATCGATCTGGCGAAGCAAGATCCGAAGACCCATACCTAGAAAACTGTGATTGTTTAACACCACCATTGACGCCGGGAAGAAGATCTCGTCGCCGAACGAAAGTCCGTAGAGAATTTACCTTTGTGTCAAGCCTAAATTGAAAAAGAACTAAAAATTGGGTAGCACCTATTCACCCCCCCCTCTAGGTGCGGCATACGATCCTTTCAAGCGGCGGTAGCGTGCTCCGCTCGTTGCAGTTCAGCCTCGATGAGGCCGACTGGCACCGCATCCCCGTGCCATTACAGTACAAACTGCCGCACGACTGACACGTCTGCAACGGCGGCTTCGCGGTGCGACCGTCGCCACCGCCAGGACCACAGACGCGGGCCCTCACCAGGGAACGGCGGAGCCTGATGACGCCGGAGGAGAGGAACTTGCCGGACAACGCGGTCCACAGCCTGGTCTGGGCACGGCGTTTCGAAGACGAGCGCGCCGTCGAGCTCGCGCGGGCGACCGACCGCTCGTGCGGCCGGTTCAACACCGTCGGCCACCGTGCCTGGTGTACGGCCACGACATCGACACAACCCTTCGCCAGTACAGCTTCCACCAGCGCGTCCACGGCGACAGGTAACCGGACCCGCTGTACTTCCCACAGCGGGCGTGCATGGCGCCGATGGTGCTGACTCTGTAGAGGGCGCCGGAAAGGACCGCAAGCTCGCGTACCGGATCGTCGTCTGCCGCCGCTCGCACACGCTCGGCCGCGCCTGCGCCTCCTTCCGGAGGCGTCGCCATCCGCGACGAGGCGAGGCGCGCGTCCTCTGCTCCGGCCCGTCTGATGACGGGGTCGGGTCGCCGCCCCCGCGTCACGGAGGAGGACGCCGCGGCCTCGCCACCACTTCCGTCGGCGAAGAAGAAATTGTGGGAGAAGGAGGTGGAGGCGCATGCGGCCCTCCGTGGTGATGACGACGAGGAGGAATTCCCCGGCCTAAAGTTCATGGTCGGCCGCTCCGTCGATGGCAGGCGGCGGTGTGGTCCGTCAGGGACCACGGCGCCAACTTCGTCGACCTCGCCGTACCATCGGAGCTGCCGGCGCCAAAGGAGGAGAAGTCCGACGAGGATGACAGCTGGTCCTTCGGGTCATCCAGCGACGATGGCGACGACCTGGACTTCAGCGCATTCGACTCCCAGCGCCGCTAGATGTTTTTATAGTTTAAATTCGCGTTAAATTTGTACAAATGTATTTCGAACTTCGTATGAATATCGTTTTCAAAATTTGATTTTAACTTTCAAAATTTATTGGGCCGTCGGTTTGGGGGCGCCAGTGTGGGAGCAGCATCCCCAAATAGAGAATGCTCCATTGGCGCTCCTCATACGGCAATGCCGACGCTCCTGCCCGGCGCCTATTTTAGGACCGCTGGTGGAGATGCTCTTATCTGCATAGATTTTTTGTTCTCGCCACACACCCAACACTCACAATCTCAGCTTAAGCATCCCCCGTATACATCATTCGCATCAATCCATCCAAACAAAGGCTAGCTTCTTCTTCTTCTTGCTCTCGAAATCCCCAGGACACGCACCATCGTCTCCGCGTGACTGGAGGGCACGGTTCCTCCGGCAGTGCAGCAACATGGCGCGCTGACGGCAACATTAACCATCTTTTCTCGTCAACAAGGTGGAGCTCGAGCAGCTCATCATCTCCATCCTCGACGACTCAGCGTGAGCCGAGTGATGTGGGAGGAAAATCGATTCCGTATCTATACGTATACCGGAGCGCCAGCATGAGGGCGAGGACCATCCTACCTTTCTGCGCGTGCTTCACCAGAACGTTGTCCTGAAAGACGATGGATTTGTAGCGCGCGGCCTCACCGATGGGAGCCTCAGTCTTGAAGTGGCGGTACCCGACCTTGATGGCGCGGAGCAAGCTACAGCACTTCCGGTTCATAAGCTCACTAGCAGCGCCGCCGGCAAGGCGAATGCCGCGTGAACACCGCTGCAGCGTGGAGTCGTGGACGCCTGGTAGTCTCGCCGGCGACCTAGAGTGTGCACTTGATGTCTCTTGTTGCCAGAGCGCCGTCACGGAAGGCCTCCGTTATAGACTTGTGTCGACCCATGAGTTCATCAATGCGGAATACAATGGTCCTTTACCAGCTTTACATGCACACCGTATCTATATATATAAATATTTTTGGCACAGATCCCGGTGCAAGATTGGTCGGTCCAGATATCATGACCATCTAGACCCCAGAGCCAAAACTCCATCCCCGAGAAGTAGTTGCTTCTATAGACAAATTTTCTCTGTCTAGTGTCTTTTTGTTGTTGTGGGCCATGAAAATCTAAGGAGAGAACATAGGGTTTTTAGCAATCTACCCACTGTAGGAAACTTAGCAACTTAACACCATAGCCATTTTTCTTGCGTGGCATATTTAGCTTTTAGCAACTCTGTGGTGCTCTTAGTTACAAAACTCCCTACGAACTGATGTGGAGTAAACTGTTTGGTTCCGATTTAATTCCTCGAGTAAATCGGAAACCTCCTTCCTAGGATGTGCACGATATGAGTCCGTAGATGATTTTCGTAAGTGATTTCCATAGATGTAGCATTACTCGTTGTGGACTGAGCGAGCCAGTAGAGAGGGCAAAATGGAGTTTCTACCATCTACATATACTCCCCTGTTCCATAAAGAATAATATACTCTCCTCTAGCCCTATATGTCATGAGAAAGCTTATATTTTACATATATGCGACCATACATATTTTGGGGTGGGGGGGGTAATTTTACCAATGACCCAAATTGAGTGGAACGGTTCAACGATTATGCTAAGTAGAATCTAAGATTTTACGATTCTAAAAGTTAAGATCCTACGGTTTGCGATTATCCTACCATAAAGGTCCCTATCCGATTCAAAATCACGATTCTGATAACATGATTTGCATTTTGTAGCGGAAGATTACTCTCTTGCAACAAAAAATGGAGATCTACAGAACAATGAGATGACAAAGGAGATATGAAGGTGACTATACAAGGTGACAAGATGACATCATGCAAGGTTGAATCGTTCGTAGCCGTACTAAATGAAGAACACCAGGATGACAATCATAAACAAGTAAGTGTAGAGGAAGGATCCATAAGGAGACACTATCACGACTTTCAAGAGAGACCAGGGGAGCAATATGGTTAGGGTTAGAAATGGTTAATCAATTGAGCTACCAAGTCGAACAGATTGTCCAACATGGAAGCAACACCTCCCTCACTTTCTCTTCTCCTAGACTTGTAGTTGGAGCATCACCTTTTTTCGATAAGGGGCGCTTTATTACTCAAAAAGTTTAAGTATTACACCCAGCCTCTGCATAACCAGGATGCACACAGCCGTTCCGAAGTCTAGGATCCATCGATATGGATAAAAAAAGATAAAAACCAACTACTATGACACTCCGTTGGCTTCAATTCTCCTACTATGCAACCACCCATGTTGAGAAATAAACTCCGTGGCCGTGTTCTCCAATCGTGTGGACACCTCCATAAAGAGGTCTCGATCCTCCAAACGATGAAGTGGCGACCATGAACGGAGCAAAGCCGTACACCGGTAGATGACCTGCATAACAGAAGAATTCTTATCATTAAAAACTTTGTCATTCCTACATAGCCAGAGCGACCATGCAACCGCAATCGCTCCCACCCTGATAATCGATTTGTACCTAGAATCCACCCTGTTAAGACAATTGCCAAAAATGTTTGCAATGCTACGGGGAGGATATAAGGTAGAACCTATCTGAATGATTGACCATATAGATCTAGCAAGTCGACAGTTGAAAAAAAAGATGTTTTATTGTCTCTCCCTCGTGACAGAACACATGAGGGGGGGGGGGGGTAATAATAAGAATGACCCAAATTGAGTGGAACGATTCAACGATTATATATGCTAAGTAGAATCTAAGATTTTACGATTCTAAAAGTTAAGATCATACGGTTTGCGATTATCCTACCATAAACGTTCCTATCCGATTCAAAATCACGATTCTGACAACATGATTTGCATTTTGTAGCGGAAGATTACTCTCTTTCAACAAGAAAATGGAGATCTACTGGACAATGAGATGACGAAGGGGATATGAAGACGATTATACAAGGTGACAAGATGACATCGTGCAAGGTGGAGTCGTTCGTAGCCGTACTAAATGAAGAACACTAGGATGACAATCATAAACAAGTAAGTGTAGAGGAAGGATCCATAAGGAGAAACTATCACGACTTTCAAGAGAGACCAGGGGAGCAATATGGTTAGGGTTCGAAATGGTTAATCAATTGAGCTACCAAGTCGAACAGATTGTCCAACATGGAAGCAAAACCTCCCTCACTTTCTCTTCTCCTAGACTTGCAGTTGGAGCATTGCCTTTTTTTGATAAGGGGCGCTTTATTACTCAATTTTTTTAAGTATTACACCCAGCCTCTGCATAACCAGGATGCACACAGCCGTTCCGAAGTCTAGGATCCATCTATATGCGATAAAAAAGATAAAAGCCAACTACTATGACACTCCGTTGGCTTCAATTCTCCTACTATGCAGCCACCCATGTTGGGAAATAAACTCGGTGGCCGTGTTCTCCAATCGTGTAGACACCTCCATAAAGAGGTCTCGATCCTCCAAACGATGAAGTGGCAACCATGAACGGAGCAAAGCCGTACACCGGTAGATGACCTGCATAAGAGAAGAATTCTTATCATTAAAAACCTTGTCATTCCTACATAGCCAGAGCGACCATGCAACCGCAATCGCTCCCACCCTGATAATCGATTTGTACCTAGAATCCACCCTATTAAGCCAATTGCCAAAAATGTTTGCAATGCTACGGGGAGGATATAAGGTAGAACCTATCTGAATGATTGACCATATAGATCTAGCAACTCGACAGTTGAAGAAAAGGTGTTTTATTGTCTCTCCCTCGTGACAAAACACACGAGGGGGGGGGTAATTTTACGAATGACCCAAATTGAGTGGAACGGTTCAACGATTATGCTAAGTAGAATCTAAGATTTTACGATTCTAAAAGTTAAGATCATACGGTTTGCGATTATCCTACCATAAAGTTCCTATCCGATTCAAAATCATGATTCTGACAACATGATTTGCATTTTGTAGCAGAAGATTACTCTCTTGCAACAAGAAAATGGAGATCTATAGGACAATGAGATGACGAAGGGGATATGAAGACGATTATACAAGGTGACAAGATGACATCGTCCAAGGTGGAGTCGTTCGTAACCGTACTAAATGAAGAACACCAGGATGACAATCATAAACAAGTAAGTGTAGAGGAAGGATCCATAAGGAGACACTATCATGACTTTCAAGAGAGACCAGGGGAGCAATATGGTTAGGGTTCGAAATGGTTAATCAATTGAGCTACCAAGTCGAACAGATTGTCCAACATGGAAGCAAAACCTCCCTCACTTTCTCTTCTCCTAGACTTGCAGTTGGAGCATTGCCTTTTTTTGATAAGGGGCGCTTTATTACTCAATTTTTTTAAGTATTACACCCAGCCTCTGCATAACCAGGATGCACACAGCCGTTCCGAAGTCTAGGATCCATCGATATGCGATAAAAAAAAAAGATAAAAGCCAACTACTATGACACTCCGTTGGCTTCAATTCTCCTACTATGCAGCCACCCATGTTGGGAAATAAACTCGGTGGCCGTGTTCTCCAATCGTGTAGACACCTCCATAAAGAGGTCTCGATCCTCCAAACGATGAAGTGGCAACCATGAACGGAGCAAAGCCGTACACCGGTAGATGACCTGCATAAGAGAAGAATTCTTATCATTAAAAACCTTGTCATTCCTACATAGCCGGAAGCGACCATGCAACCGCAATCGCTCCCACCCCGATAATCGATTTGTACCTAGAATCCACCCTATTAAGCCAATTGCCAAAAATGTTTGCAATGCTACGGGAGGATATAAGGTAGAACCTATCTGAATGATTGACCATATAGATCTAGCAACTCGACAGTTGAAGAAAAGGTGTTTTATTGTCTCTCCCTCGTGACAAAACACACGAGGGGGGGGGTAATTTTACGAATGACCCAAATTGAGTGGAACGGTTCAACGATTATGCTAAGTAGAATCTAAGATTTTACGATTCTAAAAGTTAAGATCATACGGTTTGCGATTATCCTACCATAAAGTTCCTATCCGATTCAAAATCATGATTCGACAACATGATTTGCATTTTGTAGCAGAAGATTACTCTCTTGCAACAAGAAAATGGAGATCTATAGGACAATGAGATGACGAAGGGGATATGAAGACGATTATACAAGGTGACAAGATGACATCGTCCAAGGTGGAGTCGTTCGTAACCGTACTAAATGAAGAACACCAGGATGACAATCATAAACAAGTAAGTGTAGAGGAAGGATCCATAAGGAGACACTATCACGACTTTCAAGATAGACCAGGGGAGCAATATGGTTAGGGTTCGAAATGGTTAATCAATTGAGCTACCAAGTCGAACAGATTGTCCAACATGGAAGCAAAACCTCCCTCACTTTCTCTTCTCCTAGACTTGCAGTTGGAGCATCGCCTTTTTTCGATAAGAGGCGTTTTATTACTCAAAAAGTTTAAGTATTACACCCAGCCTCTGCATAACCAGGATGCACACAGCCGTTCCGAAGTCTAGGATCCATCGATATGCGATAAAAAAGGATAAAATCCAACTACTATGACACTCTGTTGGCTTCAATTCTCCTACTATGCAGCCACCCATGTTGGGAAATAAACTCGGTGGCCGTGTTCTCCAATCGTGTAGACACCTCCATAAAGAGGTCTCGATCCTCCAAACGATGAAGTGGCGAACATGAACGGAGCAAAGCCGTACACCGGTAGATGACCTGCATAAGAGAAGAATTCTTATCATTAAAAACCTTGTCATTCCTACATAGCCAGAGCGACCATGCAACCGCAATCGCTCCCAGCCTGATAATCGATTTGTACCTACAATCCACCCTATTAAGCCAATTGCCAAAAATGTTTGCAATGCTACAGGGAGGATATAAGGTAGAACCTATCTGAATGATTGACCATATAGATCTAGCAACTCGACAGTTGAAGAAAAGGTGTTTTATTGTCTCTCCCTCGTGACAGAACACACATTTCGTACAACCTTGCCAGTTGCGCTTAATAAGGTTATCTTTAGTAAGAATGACACCTCTACGAAGATACCATGCAAAGACCTTTGTTTTGAGATGTATCTTCATCTTCCAGATGGATTTATTATTTAAAACCGGTTGTGTAGATAGGCATAGTGCTTTGTACATGGAGCTAACCAAAAATATACCATTTTTTGGTGAGACTCCAACGGAATTCATCCGTCCCCTGAACCAGCTGGATAGAACCTAACCGCTGAAGCAGTTCATTCCAGGAATCTAGCCGAGGACCGACAAGATCACGCCTGAACGTCATAGTTCGAGCATCGCCTTGTGTCGTTGCTCTGCTTAACGTAACAATTACCCCCTCACAATTCTCATCTCCTCCCAATAAAGGAAACTCATCCCTCTTCAGACCATTTCCTCCTTTTGTGGTGTGTGTTCCCCTTCCTCTCGCTTAAGCTTACAGCTATGGCCATGGTCAAGTTGAAGGTGGACCCGGTAATTCTTTGTGCCACCAAGCATAAGTGTTGTGCGGGTCAAGGATGATGATATTAGGCTCATCGGATTTAGTGGCTAGGGGGCTCCGACTAGCCGGTTTAGTCATCGGAGAGCTCGAGGCAACCCGGTGATGCAATACAATGTAGGTTGGAAAAGGTTGGCTTTTGGGGTTTTTCATCTTAGTTGCACATGTTGTTTTGTCAGGTTACAAGCTCGCATATGTTTTGTTGCGTTCACATGGGCGTGTCATGATGCAAGGATCCTCGTTGTCGTTCATGCAGTCAAGTTGTTTCTGTTATAAAATCGCGCAAATAAAAGTAGATCAAACAAGAACAAGAACACAGATTTTTACGTGGAAAACCCAAACGGGAAAAAACCACGAAACGCACGGCGGCGTTGTCACTATAATTGGAGGAGTATTACAATACATGAGAGGACGGACCCTCTACATGCTGTCAATATGGAGAAACTCTCTCTTCTATTCTATGACTACCTTGCACTATATATAGGGGCAAACAACTCTCTTTCTTGGCGGACACGAAATAGAGTTGTAATGTGCTACGTCTAGCACGATTGGTATGCCATAGTCCGTTAGGACTCCTTCCATAGTACAACAGGTAAATAGATTTCGGAACACAATACAACAAACTCCACCTTGAGCCGAAATCCCTTGCAACAGTCATAGATAACATTCAACTCCTCAACTAAAGTCATCACAAGTAAACCTTGTGCCTTGAAACGTCCATAGGACTAATAAACTTCTCATGAAGTCAAATTGAGCAAATCAATCTTGGGTCGTCCAGAAAACAACACAGCTGTCAACAAAGCAAACGAACGAACTTGGGTCTCCCATAAGATCCAATTAAAGTCTGAGTCTGTGTCACTGACCTCCAAAAAACTGAAACTGCTCAAACATCAAATGACATAAGTCATCATATCTCCTGTGGTGCCTGAACAAGCGCATAGCTCATAGTGCAACATCTTCGTGCACACAACATTGTGAAGAACTCATTTCATAGAATCTAAACGTGCTACAAAACTGAAAGCACAAACCTCGGCAAACATACTCATGCAAGAGCATCTGGTACGAATGACATCACGTACACCAAAAACTGCCGACTTAAAGGTTAATGAAAAATCCATGACATGGTCAAAACTATCTTTGTAGAACAACAGTCTGATAAAGGAACCTCAACATGCAATGGAGCTTCAACTCTGCAATAGACCCCTCTTGAAAGAGCAAAGACAACTGAATTGCACTGAAACTTACAGTACTAAATGTTGTAGTATCTAGCAGAAAATAATCTCCTTCTTGCACCTCAAATAATCTTATCACGAACTTAAGTAACAAAGCAAAACCTTCACATGTATAAAAGCAAAAACTCGGAGAGCAAAGAGTATAATGCTGGCTACCAACAGGCATAAAAATTACCTCCTCCATTTTTTTCTTGAATTGTGTTCATGTAATTTCAGCAACATAACATCTGAAACTTGCATCCATAATATCTCCCAACAGGCTATAATTCACCAAACTCCACCTTGAACTGAAAACTATAAAACGATGATCATACTAGCGACAAATCATCGAACATAGGTGACTCAGGAATTCTTTCTATTCTCCTTGCTAGTCCAAACAACAACATGCTTATTTCCAAAACTATCCAGTGTATCATCATAATTGGCTTGCGCCAACAACGCTCGCATCTCGACTTGCCATAGGGAAAACCTTGTGTCATAATATAACAGCTGAACATCGTACTTCATGATATCCATGAGTCGATAAAACTGTGATCACAAAGTAGTACAAGCCAGAGAAAAATTCTTACTAGAATTAAAATTGCAGAGCAAAAACTGGAAAAGGTAGCACCTGATAGTGTCTTAGAGGGACGTAGCAATAGGGAGAGCCGAAAAACCAAAAACAAATCTGAACCAGAGGCAGATTGTCTTCACGTGAATTAGCAGAATCGGATTTGATACCTCGCCTCGGAACTTGAACTGAGCTGCTTCATGTACGTGTACTTTGAACCAATCTGGCAATCCTCCGATGAAACACACGTACAACTTCAGTCAATCAGGGACAACGCCGAACAAAATACTCAGCAGGCCGGAGGCTACAGATGCATAAAGATGGATGGCCAAACGCATCCACGTACATACAGCTTGAAATCGATCTGGTACTCCACCTTGATCCACTCGCGGCTGTAGAATCAGACGGAAGCAAACTAGAATAAGGTCGCACGAAAACGGATCGGAACATCGTACCAGACTCGGTAACTGAATCGCGGAACGGTGATGCATCTTCTCTTGGTCTGAGCAGACGCGATTTAGATCGCAGGAGATGGCGCATGGAACGCCGACGAAAAAACTGCGATCTCTGGATCTGATCTCACGGAACCACAAACTTGTGAAGTTGCTTGATTTCAGCAAGACGCGGCGATTGATCCAATTGATGCTGCGCGGTGCTGCCCCAGGAGCTTAGTGGAGAAATCTCCCGGGGCAGCGGATCGATCTTGAAACCTGAGGCTCTGATACCACTTGTTATAAAATCGCGCAAATAAAAGTAGATCAAACAAGAACAAGAACACAGATTTTTACGTGGAAAACCCAAACGGGAAAAAACCACGAAACGCACGGCGGCGTTGTCACTATAATTGGAGGAGTATTACAATACATGAGAGGACGGACCCTCTACATGCTGTCAATATGGAGAAACTCTCTCTTCTATTCTATGACTACCTTGCACTATATATAGGGGCAAACAACTCTCTTTCTTGGCGGACACGAAATAGAGTTGTAATGTGCTACGTCTAGCACGATTGGTATGCCATAGTCCGTTAGGACTCCTTCCATAGTACAACAGGTAAATAGATTTCGGAACACAATACAACAGTTTCCACATTATTGCAAACACTGGCTTCTATGTATGCTCCAAACAACACGACAAATTTCTTAATTATCTGTCACGTACAAAAAAAAATCATGATTCGATGTGCTTGAAACTGCAAAGATTTTATGCATTCATAAAAGAATATTACGACAATTATGATGAAAATTTATCATCTGTGAGTTTTTTTTGTTGCGACGAATCAAACATACTCTACCAGGTGGAGTTTTAAAGTGAGATCAGATGATTGAGAGATGGCCGATCGACGGGCGTGGCCTCCGCCAGACCGAAACAACCGCCATAAAAGTTTGCCTGACACCTCGTGGTGCCCCATCGATTCCGATTCCGATCCCGATTCCATCCCAGCAAACAAATAAAACCCGTGCTCAAGTGTCTCCCTCCCCGGCTGGGAAACGGTTCAGCTCTGCCCTCGGGTCGCTCCCCCGCGGGCGACTCCAGGGCGTCCAACCCTAGCTCTCCTCCACCCCCTCTCCTCCGCCCTCCCCCGCCGCCGCCGCCGGCGGAAGCCGTCGGGCAAAGCCCGGACGGTGCCGGCGGCGGGGGCCCTTCTCTACCCGGCGTTCTCCTCTCCAGGCGGGGCTGGCGGGCTGGCGGCGGTGCACCCAGGTCGACGAGGTTCCGGCGGCGGCGCGTCCCTCAGGCGGCGTGGCGGCGGGTGGCGACGAGGCGGCGGCGCGGCTGCTTGGCCACGGGACGGCGTGGGGGCTCGGGACGGCGCTGCCGGCCCAGATCTGGGCCCTTCGGGCCCCATCTGGGTCCGGGCGGGCCGGCTCCCTCCCGGCGGTGGTCCTCGTGACGGACGGTGGGGCGGCCAGCGTGGGGGGTAGCGCTGCCGGCGGCACGTACGCTGTGCGCGGAGACCGGATCTTCACGAGCCCGCTCGGGCTCGGCCGGGCCAGATGGGCCTTGTGTGATCTGGTCACCGCGTCCGGTCGGTGTCCGCAGGTGGCGGTGGAGGCGGTTCCCTCCGACGTGGCTGCTGTCGTGCTACCTCTCGCTCCCGGTTGGCCCATCTTGTTCCTGATGTCCCCAGTTCGTTGGTCACGGTGAGACGGCGGTGGTGCTTGCAAGGCCGTGGTGGCGTGAGGTGGTGGACGGCAAGTGTGGTGGAGCACGATGGAGCGTCCAAGGCGGGACTACGAGGGTTGGGAGAAATCCCTTTCGGTTCTGCCGACACCGACGCGGTGACGCCCGCGGGCGCCACCCTTCCTTCTTGAAGGGCGTCCGGTGAAGCCCTGTTTTCCCTGTCCTTGCGCGTCACTCCGGGCAGCAGCGTCGTCATCGTCGCATCCCTTCTTGAAGGTGCTGCTTGGTACGCGGGGCTTCCATGTGCTAGGCTTGTGGTGGATATTCTTCGGCGGGCGCAGCGGTTGCGAGGCATCTCCGTTTTCGTCGATCCGACCTTTTTCGGCATTAGTTTCTCTTGTCTTTCTTTTGTGTTTTCTTTTGGGCGTGCTTGTGCTGTTTGCCCCAGCCATGGATCCTATGTTGTATCGGTCTTGTGCTATATTAATATAGCGGGGCGAAAGCCTACTTCGAAGAAGTGTCTCCCTCCCCCGTCCCACCCGATCCTAGGAAATATCCCAGCCACGATTCCCTATCGGCCCCTCCCCTTCCCGCAGGTGCTCAACGCCTCAACCTGTCGTGCTCCGGCGTCGGCGGGATGGCTGAGCGGAGGCTGATGAGCAAGTACGCCCCGCCGGGGAATATCGGCCCCTGGGAGATAATGCGGCGGCGCCAGCCCAGTAACCAGCCGATCAGGGTGCGCTTACAGCTCCCCATGACCCTCCGATGTCTCACCTGCCGGAACATCCTCTACAAAGGCACAAAGGTCAACTCGCGCAAGGAATGCTGCAGCGGCGAGGTACGCACACGCGCGCCCGCCCGTCGTTGTACCAAGACCTAGTTATTCAGCTATAGCACCGCCATCACATTGTAGGGTTGTTTTGATCATATATATTTTAGGAGTAGTTTGTTTCGATTCACTGCGTAGCATAGCTTACATCAGTGGTCCATATCTTACCCGGCGTCCATGGCTAAATGTCAATGTATTATCTTTTGTTTGGTTCTCTGTTGTCATGGAATTAATTAGTATATGTTGTGGTTGAGATTCATTCTAATTCGATTCCTTTCTTTTGTCTGCAGATGCACCCTGGAACTCAAATATTTAGGTTTTCCTTCAAGTGTAATAATCTTTTGAAAGGTAATACTAGTCATAGTTTTTGCTCAGCGAAGATTACTCTCAAAACAGACCCCCAAAATTCTGACTACATGGCGGAATCTGGGGCTACTCGCGAGGTTGAACCATGGTGTGAAGAGGACGAGGTGAGTGGCGTGGGGCGTATTCTAGGACCTTGTTAAGTTCTACATGTTTGAACCATCATGAGCTTAGGGCTTTTTGTTTAGGTACTCCCTCCATATCACCCAAATATGTCGGTGTGGACATCAACGCTGTCTTCAAGATTTACCTTTGACCACTTTTATTGTAATATATGTATACAACACAAGAAATTCTCAACCAAAATATCTCAAGCAATATTCGTGGTCTTAGTCTTGAAAGTTTGACTGGGTACATGTCCAAAACAACTTCTCTTTGTGATATGGAGGTAGTCATAATAAACAAATTAAATAGGAGACAAGAAGTCGATTTTTTTTGTTTCCCTATATTTACATTTCATATTTCTTGAATTTTTCATGTGGTTATTTCCCTATATTTACATTTCATATTGCTTGAATTTGTTTCTTTGGTCAGCTCACAATTTTGTTTTTTGTCAGCAGATCAATGGATCTTCTGAATTAGTGCTAAATCCAACAGATGTGCTGACTAAAATTAATGGACCTGAGAGCGCCAATAAGAAAGGTACAAGATCATTACTTACATAGTTACGGTGTGGCTACATATACAGTATTCTAGTTAGATTCGTTGTTAAACTCAAGATGAAAAACACGTTTAGTTTATTACGTTATCCTTGATATTTCATTCTATCAGCGAAGCATCAGTTAGCATTAACGTGAACCAGCTTTTAAACCGAGTGCTATTTTAATATGAACTGAACCGGATCTTACAGCATCATATCACTTGATGAAGCTTGTTTCGGCCTTTCCTTTATAGAAAAAAATAGTTTTTGCCATGACAATCGTGAAATGGCCACATCATCCTGTCTGCTCTGCAATTCTCCACAAATGTTGAGAGCTGTTTTATATAGGGCGAGTCTAGGTCTCAGGCGACTGAGACATAATATGTCTCAGTCGCCTGATATGTCTCAGTCGCCTGATGTCATGTGACAAATCTCAGTTTCAATATAGTTGTAACTTATAAAAATAGTACCGTACTAATTATCAGTTTCAACCTAGTTGAAACTCATTAAATTCTTAGTTTCAACCTAGTGGAAACTCACTACGTTCTCACACTGCACAAATCGCGAGGCAAAATCCAAAGGCTAAAAGCGTCGACTGATACATACTAAAAATCAGGCGCCTGATTTCTAGCCATTCCGTTTTATATAATATAGTTTTTGGAAATAAATTATCTGTTTTTTCGCTGAACTGTTAAACATTGCCCTGCAGGAAATAAGTACTCCACATTGTCCAGTACTGTGGTTCCTTGTAAGAGACAGAAGACTGAACCCACGGCTGGCTTAGACGACTGCGAAGAACCAGTTGCAGAGGAAACCGGTATAACAACGATACAGTGACTATGAAGACAGCCCTGCTTGAAATACAAGTGCGAATAACTAATGCCGTAGCATGACCGCAGTGGAGAAGCCATCGAAAGTCATTGCGCATTTGCGCTACCACTGCATAACCCAGTTTGTTGCGATCTGCTTTCACGAATCTGCCAACTAGTAAGTCATTTTAGAGTACATATCGCGGGACCATATAATTTTTTTTATGTCTGATGTAAGATGAGAAGTGGTAGATGCAAGAAAAAAGGTCCAAAATTTTCCCGAACTAACCTATGAAGGCATCGAAAAGACGTTGTATCACCCTTCATGTTGTTGAAAAAACGAGACACAATCTGAAATCCAAGATTGCATACAAATTCACTTCCTTTTGATGATTTATTTATAAATCGGTGGGAAAATAAAGTGTTTCTCACAGCCAGATCTGTTATACATACTGCGAGAAATCATGGGGCATCAGTCCACTCCATACAACGTAGTGTACACTGTCATCGTGTCGCGGTCGTCGCGGCTGTCTTTAGGTTTGTCACCTTTGGGCGGCGGGGGACGACGCTTTGGTGGTTCCAGGGACACTCCATCGCTCTTCTTAGGCTCCTCTTGTTTTTTGGCAGCTAATTTCTCATGGTCTTGACTTCGTAGGCCGATCTGAAACGGCCCAGCATGTTCTGCCAAGATCCATACGATGGTAGTGAGCTCGCCCCCACGGCTGAGTTGCTTCGCATGGGACTCCCGGCTGCATCGGGTGCCCGCATAGAGCAGCTTGTCCACCCACACGTTAAAGACGAGCTCCAGCAGTTCTGGCATCTCCGACGGATCGGCTCTGAGGAGCGTCAAGGCAATATTTGCTCCGTCGGTGACAAGACGAGTTTTGCCGTGCTTAAGACCCCAGCCGCGGTCTGCATCCGTCTTGCTACGCAGGATCCTTGCAAGCCTATTCTCTCCGGTGGTAGAATTCTCACCGGCGCCGGCCTCGTCTCGCCATATGACCTGCAAGACATCGAGGGTTGCTTCGTACAGGCTGCGGAGCGCAAGGCCCGGCAGCATCTGCCGGCGCACGGCGACGAGGAACATGAGGTACTCCGACAGCACCTTGATGGTCTTGGCACGGGTGGTCTTGGCTGCATTTGTGCCGTCGATGCTTGAGAGGAAAACCTGGGTGCCGATGTGCCAGACGAGGATGTCCTCCTGGAATTCACGGCCGAAGCCTAGACGGAATCTTTTTAGCTTCTTGTGCCTCCTCCTTGCTGCATCCTGACCCCAGTATGTCGTGATGTCGTTCATGGAGTATGATGCATCCCGATCCTTGCTATCCTTGTATGTCGACTTGAGTATTTCCCGTACACGCTCGAACAGCAGCCTCTTGACATCATCCGAAAGCTCAACGCCTCTAGACTCTTCCAGTTCGATCTTCTTGGCTGCTCTGCCGCGTAGGCTCGTCGTATCACGGGTGACCTCGTGCAGCAAGTTGTACTGCCCGACGGCGCCCGTCCAGGTTCTGTAGCTTCTTTGAGTCGGAGGATGCGCAGCCGTGGGAAGGAGAAGTCGGCCCAGATCCATAGACACGACGACTTGACGGAGCTGGCGCCATCTCCCGCTGCTCAAAACGGCACGGTGAATCCAGGACCGTCGCCTGGCCTGCAGGAAAGCACGCGTCCATGTTGACCCTAGTGCCCTGAAAAGCCATGTAATATCCAGGAGGAAGGCGGCTACCAGCAAGGCGTAGGTGATAATCACATCTGCTCTCCTCTGGCCGTCTTTGCTGTAGAACAGGAACAGGAAGAATGCGACGGCGGTGGCGAGCGGCGACAGGGAACGGATCAAGTAGCCGCCCCAGGTGTGGACCATGCCTGCCTTGGTGTAGAGGATGTCGTACATGAGGGAGAGCTCCATCTCCACCACCTTGCACATACTCTCCCACCCGAAAGAAAATATTTTCCTGCTTGCATCAAGGTCAGATGAATTCATGTCGACAGAAGAATCGACCATGGCACGCCGACAGAACGGGAACATGTTGTGAGCAACCTCCAGGGCTCGCTCATCGTCCAGCTCATCCCTTCGGGTCGTGATCAAGGCCGATCTGCTATGTTGCTTCTTCTTACTTGAGCTCCGGATGTTGGCCAAGTTGCCTCCCCGTAGCGCCAAGGCCTTCTCAACGTACTTGGCAACACCGACAGCGAAGATAATGATGGACGCAGGGAGCAGAGCTCCGGCACCGCCGCCCATGTATATGTGCTTGTATAGAACATAGGTTGCTCCCCCGACCTGCATGGCCACACTGATCGCTTGGCGCCCGCAGAGCACGTTGTCCTCCAGGGAGTAGGCGCTGATGTTGTCGGGGCCGCCGAGATGCTGCAGGAGGAACGGCGCCCAGAAAGCGACAAGCTGCTGCTCCTGCGACGTGCTGCCGAAGGACAGGTTGCCGAGTGAGTACACTGCGGCCCAGTTGGCCAGCTGGTACGCCAGCCATAGCAGGAGCGTCCGCCCACCGGAAGCTTTACGCCGACGGACCCCGGCGAGAAGGATCAGGACAAGATGAGCGGCGAAGCTCGAAAGGACTGCTATCCGGATCGCCCATAAATTCAGGAACTGCGCCGTCAGGTTCAGCCATCCTCCCATTGCATGCTCCTGACCTGCAATGAGATCAACATTACATGATTATCACACCGTATATCGCACAGCATGCAATGCATCTACGCAGAAATGTGTTGCACATCAGCGCAAGCTTGAGAGAGATCAGGACGAGAGGTTCATGATAACATACCGGCATGCAGGACCGATCGCGCTCTCGTGATAAGTTTGAGGTATACCAGCTACCTTAAACAAATACAATGGCATGGCATGAAACGGTAGTCAACCTGTGCAACTAGCTGTTTAGCATTCAAAATAGTGCATGTGGCCATGATACCATGTGCCCACTTATGAGCATTTCTGACTTGTATATATAGTCGTATCACGATGATAATATGCTCAGGGACGACTTACCCTTCTTGCAATGTAGTGGCGTTGTTATGGTCTTAGGGAATCCTTCTGTATCCTTATAAAATTGTTATATCTACTTATAAGGATTTCAGAAACTCCAAAAAGAGCTGGAAATCCAGGGAGCTCGATTTTTAAAAATTTCAAAACTCACCCTTTCCGTTTCAAACTATTTTGAAAAAAATCTCGAAGTTACATAGTCCACCTGCCTCATTACACGAAATTAATCCAAGTTGATGCAAACCCCAACTTAGTCATTATAGTTATCAGGTAGTCCCATTCAACTCTATCATAAGCTTACATCCTGTCCAACTTAAGAATACAAAATTTGCTCTTCTTTGATTTGATGCACTTCATAAAGTGTAGGCATTCATAAGCATATATTATATTATGAGTACTAACTATTAAGGCGTCTAAGGGCCAAAGTTGACAGCTCCTCAGAAATGATATCCTACAAATTGAGTTTAGCCGATTTGCTACCGTTTTTAGGCTATTTTATATAACACATTGCAAAGACTAGTTGGTCTGCATTGTCAAAGATACGAAGGATCGGTTACATTGGGAAGCAAAACCAGATTTGTCGCATTGATAATATGCACTTTCTTCCCCTCGAAGAATACGGGGGACTATAATAGTGTTAAATATAAAAAAAAAACACATTACCATATGTTTTAATCCGAAATAACATGAGATATATCATTATCATAAAACCATTAATTAAATAATTCATGCAAACTAACATAATAGATGAACATATTATATCTAAACATGATAAACCGATCACATCTACTCCAAACGCTAGAACTAGGACTCTAGCAAGGTCTGACAAAGAGAGGACACAATTACATATAGTGCAGCTTGAGTAGCGGCAGAAGCAACAACATTGTCGGTGTTGTCTCCCATGTTGAGGTTGCCGAAGATGTTGTTGACGTCTCGGAAGAAGTCGTCGTTAGGGAATTCGTCATTAGACGAAGCCGTGTTGACAGTAGTCGCGCTAGAGCGCTCCCTAAAAACCGGATCGCTCCTCATCCGTACAGGTCCGTGAGAGGCGGGGTTTCAGAGGTCTATTGTCCCATCCTTCGGTGTAGGATGGAAGACTAGATAGGGAAGACGTGAGCGACGGTGCAAAGCTCTAGAAGACTTTGAAAACACGAAATAACTGATGAGAGAAGTGGAACGAAATCGGTATGACAACATGTCGGGTAGGTCATGGGATGCAGCCGACGTCCGAGTCAACATAGCAATCCGCAATCAAGAAAACGTGGGGTAACATGTCCGTTGATGACTCACAAATTAATTCATTAATATATTTTTTCACGAACAATAAAAATTATAAGCATCATGCATGGGTATGAGCTCGGCTCAATCGTGCAACCCGTGGTTGTTGCGTGTCGTGATGAGATAAGCAAGCGGTGGAGGAGGAGTGTGCGAGGGCTGCTCCTCTTCTCAAATACTTGTTGAAGTAGAAAAGCTCAGCCATACTTAAATGGGCCATATGAGAATTTTTAGAATTTTGTATTGGTCTATGGGCCAAGTCCTAAGTGACAAATTCCAACCAGTAGTAACCTCCCTACCACAAATGTCCCCGTTGAAAGAACAAGGATGCCGCCTACAGAGTGGGGCGGGGGATTGAATAGACAATTTTAAACTTTTTACGTTAGGGGCTTGATCAAGTGAGGAATGAAACTAATGTTATCTTGTCAAGAACGAAACCTACAAACTAGGGTTCACCTATGTGTACCAATGACTTACGGTAAGCAAGACAAACAACAAGGTGATAGCATGATATTTAACTTCAAACACGAAGTCTATCACAAAATAAAGTGCATAAGTAAAGGAGCTCGGGTTAAAAAATAAACAAGACATGCGAAGACGATGATGTATCCCGAAGTTCACACTCTTGCGGGTGCTAATCTCCATTTGAGAGGTGTGGAGGCACAAGAAACTCCAAATGCAACAACGGATCACCGTATTCTCCTCAATCCTTCATAACAAAAGGGAGAACCACAAATCCACTATGGAACCCTTGAGGGTTGTCACCGAACCTGTACAAGCTTAGGACGAGCTCCACAACCTAATTCGAGGTTCCCAAGTAATCTCCATGAAGGTCAGAAACTTGAGGAAAACTCCGCAACTCCACAAAATGCCTTAAGAACACAAAAGCCACAGAATGGAGGCTCCCAAGTAATCCGTCACAAAAGGCCTGAAGAACACCACTAAGTTCACAACACCACAAAAGGCCAACTACCTTTCTACGGTTCAAGGACCCAAGAAGAACAAGCTATGGGTACAAGCACCCAAAGAAAGCCAACTCACAAACTCTCACTTCCACATATCACCGTGGAGAACTCAAACCGATACACGAAACGCATTAGCAAGTCTCAATACGTTGCAAATGTATCTATAATTTTTGATGCTCCATGCTTGTTTTACACCAATCAATATATGTTTTATTTACACTTCGTTGCACTTTTATACTTTTTCCGGCACTAACCTATTGTGAAGATGCCACAGTGCGAGTTCCCTGTTTTCTGCTATTTTGTATTTCAGAAAAGTTGTACAGAAAATATTATCGGAATTGGACAAAACAAAAGCCGAAGATCTTATTTTTTCGTAACAAAGACGAAGTCCGGAGGAGAGACGAAGGGGCCCACAGGATGGCCAGACCATGCCTAGGCACAGCCTGGCCCTGGCCCGCATCTAGGGGTGGTGTGGGCCCCCCGGCCTCCACCGACCTCGCCTTTCTGCCTATAAGAAGCCTCCCGACGCGTGAACCCTAAATTAATCAGCCTCCGCCCACGAAAAGTTCTGTAGCTCCGCCGCCGTCGCAGACAAGATTCAGGGGACAAAAGTCTCTGTTTCGGCACCCTGCCGGGGCGGGAAATCCCCCCCCCCCCCCGAGCCATCCATCGACTCCACCGCCATCTTCATCGCCGTTTCTGACTCCCATGATGAGGAGTGAGTAGTTCTCCCCCGAGACTGGGGGCCTAACCGGTAGCTATGTGGTCTATCTATCTCTCCATGTATGATCTTTATGTGATCATGAGCTTTGTAATCTAGTTGAATAAGTAGATGTTATTCTTTAACTGTTGTGCTACTCAAGTGGTTTTATTATGTGATCTCCGGGGACACCTTGTCCAACAGTGTGAAGGTGACAGTGTGCACACCGTGTTTGTTTCTTACGCTTAATTTACAGAAATACTTATGAATTATGGTGACTAGTTAGTACCATCTTTGTATGCTTAAAGTGACAGCGTGGGGTGTCCATACATTGGAAATGCGAACTTTAAGGAATGCTTATGCAGACCTACACAATGAATTTGTGTTTATTATCAAACCGGAGAGTGGTTCAGAGTAGCATATTGAAGTGATAATATCTATGCATTCAATTATGGTATCATTGTTGAGAGTGTCCACTAGTGAAAGTATGATCCCTAGGCCTTGTTTCCAAGCATTAAAACACTGTTTACAACCAGTTATGCTACTTGTTTGCTTGCTGCCATTTTTATTTCAGATTGCAATTAATACTTACAATCATCCATATTACTTGTATTTCACTATCTCTTCGTCGAACTAGTGCACCTATGCACCTGACAAGTGTATTGGGTGTGTTGGGGATATAAGAGACTTATTGTATCGTAATTGCAGTGTTGCTTGAGAGGGATATCTTTGATCTCTACCTCCCTGAGTTCGATAAACCTTGGGTGATCCACTTAAGGGCACGTGCTGCTGTTCTACAAATCTCTGCATTTGGAGACCCAACGTTGTCTACAAGAATAGAAGCGTGCGTAGACATCAAGCTCTTTTCTGGCGCCGTTGCCAGGGACGTAAGGTAACAGGTACTCACATCCTCTTGCTACTAAGTCTTTTAGTTCCTGGTGAGTGCTCGAAGTTATTTCATTTAGATTCTGCAATTACATCTTTTTGTTTTTTATTTTTATTTTCACTGGTTAGACTTAATGGAAAACAACAACAAAATTAGAGAGCTTTATAGTATTTATCTTGAGTTAGGACATGATGTGTTTGAAGAGAAAAATAAAAAGCCTATGAAACTTTACTTGCATGCTAGTAGCACTGGTATTAGTATGAATTCTTTGAACACCATTATTTCTAATGTTATGGAAAAGTCTAAACTTGGGGAAGCTAGTTTTTATGAGAATGATCTTTTTTAGTTCCCCAGCTTTAGAGGACGAAAATTGCTATGATGATACTATGCCTCCAATATATGATGATTACAATGATGATTATATTATTTTCAGTCCACCTACTATTGAGGAGAAAATTAATTATGATTACAATATGCCTCCTATATTTGATGATTATGGTGATGAGAATAATAATGATAGCTATTTTGTTGAATTTTATCCCACTACAATTATTAAGAATGACTATGCTTATGTGGAGAGTAATAATTATTTTATGCATGTGACTCATGATAAGAATGTTTTATGTGATAGATATATTGTTAAGTTTATTCATGATGCTACTGAAAGTTATTTTGAGAGAGAAAAATATGGTTGTAGAAGTTTTCATGGTACTAAAACAACTCTCTATATGCTGAAAGTTTTGAAGTTACTCCTATTTTATCTTCCTATGCTTGTTACTTTGTTTTTTATGGATTTAATTGTGTACAAGATTCCTATGCATAGGAAGTGGGTTAGACTTAAATATTTTTCATATTTGCTCTTTGATGCTCTCTTTTACTTCAGTTCATATTTTTTATGTGAGCATCTTCTCAAACTACTGCGTCTAGCTGAAAGGCATTAAAGAAAAACGCTTATGGGAGACAAACCATTGTTTTATTTCTGTAATTTTTCTTTTATGTTGATTCTTGGAATTTGTTGCCTCTGTAATAACCTCTCCTTATCTTTTTATTTCCTTTTGGTGCCAAGAATAGCCTCTAATAGGAAGAAAGTAAGATTTGCGGAAGTTGCTGTCCTGAAAACAAATTCTGTGCTGCCACCATAAAAATTCGTAAAAATAGCCAGAGAGGAATTTTGAGCTGCCATTGTTTATTCATATGTCCCACGTTATTATCTAACTTTCATTAGTTGACCACTTTTCGAGATGAAAAATATAATATTTTCAAAAAAATCGATCTTTACCTATTGTTCTGTTTTGACAGATTTCTGCTACTATTTGCATTTGCTTCTTAATGTCTTTCTTTTTAAGTTCTTTTGAGCAAACAGATTTTTCAAGAGGTTGCTACAGTAGTTAAATTTTTTAGGTGTTTGATATATGTTAGAACTGAACCCAAGTGAATTTGTTATTTCGATTGTACTAATGCTGCTAATAAGAATTGGGTGAAGTTTTGTATGAAGAAAGTTTTAAATTGTAGGGAGAAAAGAATGATGTGATGAGATGAAGAACGGACAAAAGCTAAATCTTGGGGTGCCCCTACACCCCAAGAAATATCCAAGAGGTACAAGCGTCAAATCTTGGGATGCCCAAGGCATCACCTCTTCATCAACAAAGCAACATGTCATCTCTCTATGCGCTATATTTTTATTGCTTCATACACTATGTGTTGTTCTTGGAGCGTCTTTATTTATTTTTTAGTTTTATTTTGTTTTGTTTGCTGTAGTATATGGTTGGATCCCGGAATATTTGTTTTGGAGAGAGAGACGCTCCATTTTAATTGCATAGAACGCTCTAGTTTTCGTTGTTATTGTTCTACGAGTGTTCTAGTTTTCTAGTACTGTGTTTAGCTCTTGGTATTTCACTCGAATTTTGTTCAGAGCTCATTAATATTATTTATTTGTGTATGATTAGCTCTCTGGTCCATAATGTATTTAATCTCTGAGAGCTATTTCAAATAAGTTGATTGGTGTTGGATACGAGTAAAATGTTTCATGACTATAGTGATGCAAAAGGAAGGTTATCGAGACTGTGGCATAGACTTTGGCATGTCATGTTGGATGTTATTCTTGTCATATGCTTAGTATTTATTGTTGTAGCATGACTTATTGTATCGTAATTGCATGGTTGCTTGAGAGATATATCTTTGACCTCTACCTCCCCGAGTTCGATAAACCTTCGGTCATCCACTTAAGGGAAACTTGATGTTGTTCTACAAACTTCTGCACTTGGAGGCCCAACACTGTTTATAAGAATAGAAGCGTGCGTAGACATCAATTCCCTTAATCTTAAATTCCACCAAAGCTACAAAAGATATTGGAAAAATAAGAGAGGAAGAACAAAGGAGGATAACACCAAATTTCTCGAATATCTAGATCTAGGGATTCCCTCACGAAGATGATATTTTAACTGGTAGGATTGTAGATCTAGATCTCCTCTTTTTTTTCCTCAAATAGGTGCACAAATCATGGAGGGATTGTGGAGATATGAAGCTCAAGGGGGTCAACAATGGAGAAGAAAAACTTGCTCAAAAACTTGCCAAAGATGGGGAACTATTGGGGAAGAAGGGTGTCTTAAATAGGTCCTCCAAAAAACATACCACTATGAGGGCAACCAGGTGACCTTGGTGCACCGCGTAGATCCCATGCCGGAGATAGGCCGGAATCTCTAGCCCCCAAGGTTGGAATTTCCAGCCCCAAGTCTGTAGATTCCGCCCCCGAAAACTGACAGAAACATCAAAACAAAAACGATCATAACTTGAGCATCCAGACTCCTATTTTGATGATCTTGTGCTCATTTCGAAGCTAGAAACGAAATATAAAAGATCATGTAGAGAACCATCATAATATAGAAAGGTAGGATGAAATCAAATGATGAATTTTTTTACCTCTCTAAAGAGACTAATTGGTAAAATCTCCAATAGCAAAAACGTAACAAGTTTTCTATGCAAAATCTGTTTTTCATAAACTAAAGCTTGTCATGAGAATAATGGCAATATCTAAATAATCACATTGATAAGATCTAAATAAAAATGAATAAATATGATGTCAATGATGCAAAGGTTTGAGCTCTCCACGAATGATAAGATCAACTTACTCATTCAAGAGCTCTCTTGATAGTACTGCCAGCTATCCTATAAACCGATCTCCCAACTACACCACGAGACCGGTAAGAATGAAACTCTATGAAGAAAAAATCTTAACCTTGCGCGTTATACTTGAGCTAGATGATGAAGATCTTGACCACTTCAAGATGGAACACCTTTCTTGATTGTGCTTGCATTATGAAATCTTGCGGATTTCTCCCCCATAATCCACCGTGAGCGAGATTCTTCTTTAACATGCCTTCATGTATCCATAATCACCATATAGATGCCAAGCTTCAAGCTCATGATCTATTCGAGATGATTTATCTTGAACTTGAACTTGCACTTCATTTTGTTCTTTCTTCACCATGTTGATATATATCTTGAAGATACACATGAGAGCCCAGTCAATTTTCTCCTTCAAGACGTACACGCCCTAGGATCAAATGCTCTCATGACCAATCTTTGGATCACTCCTTGAATAATTCCTTGGTCATCACTTTATCATCTTATTTCATCCTTGAAGCCAACATATGATTCAAGGAATAGCTATGGATAAATCCTACAAATATAACTCAAGGCAACCATGTCTATTGGGATTGCCATTAGTTACAAAAACCACACATGAGGGTTCCATGCACTTTCACCACTTCACTTCCGATTGATTGGCTCATGTTAGTTGGTCCGAGAATTCTTATTAGGTTGTCGGTTAGCAACTTAGAGTAGTGGGCTTTAAATATTTTTTGGTTTGATCCAGTAGATCGGTACCGTGGTCTAGTGCTCGAATTTACCAAAATTAATACGGGTCATTACTGTTGCTACTCGACTTTTTGGGCATCCGTTAGTACAGGTTTGGATTCGGATTTTTCAGGTTGGGGCTTTGATTATCGTGTTTTATGCCTACCCTTACCGACAAACGCTGAAAACTTCACCCTTAAGAGGAGTGCAAACTCTGCCCTAGATCTTTCTAAGGTCACATTGCCATGAAATTTATTTATTTATGGAAGAAAAAAAGAATAGTGTGTATATTTAAAATATGGGAAAAATTGCTACAAGATACCGTTATTTTTTGGTCTTTGCTTAGTACCATTATAATTTTAAGGTACATTTGCCAAAACAGACTGTATGGCCCAAAATGGAAATATTATCGCTAAACTATTTGATTACCTAAAATGAAACCGGTTTTTCTTCCAACTAAAAAACAGAAACCAAATCAAACTTGGTTTTCTTTTGTACAACTATCGACGAAGGAAAGAAGCTCTGCATCTATCAATAATAAGCCCTTGCGGGATTTCGGAACCACCTTCCTCCATCTCGCTGGCTCCCGCTGTTCCGCTCTTGCTGCCGGCGAGCACGCATTGTCATCTCCCACGATGGTTCTCTCCCTGCATCGTTCCTCTTTGCGCCCGCACCATTGGTTACCGGCAGCAGGAACACAAGGTTCCACCCCGCCCAGGAGGGGTCGGCGCCCTTCGCCAGTGCCCTCGGCCGCTCTCGCCGGTGCCCTCACGCTGGACCACGATCTGCCGTCGGACATGGATGGCGACAGGGCTGAGTGCCCGAAGGAAAAAATTTCTGCCCATATTACTTCGCAGTTACATTACATGTAAACTGTACTACCTGTATCAGCTCTGGTTGCATATTGATCCAAGTTGAGTCTGAGCACTAGTCCTTTGCACACAAATGCTGAATATATGATCTAGTGATGCCTGCCCCTTTATGTACTTTATCAACATCGAAATTCGTATGTACAGATTATCAGGGACCCAAAAAGAAACAGTTCCAAGCAATCGATACGTACAGAGGACCGCCAGCCAAAATTTTAACTGGAAAAAACGTTCTAAACCGGACATGGATGGGTCATACTAAGAATAAAAAATAAAATTTCCGTTTTGGCCATACGGTGTGTTTTGGCAAACGTACCACAAAATTATAGTGGTACTGAGCAAAGACACGTTTTAGCGGTATGTTTTGGCAAAGACCAGAAAATAACGGTGTCCCACGACAAATTTTCCCTTAAAATATATGCATGTCCACAAGTTTTCACTATTAAGAAAAAATAAAAGGAAAGGAAAATAAAGATAGAGAAAATTTGTGTATGTATGTATAACAAATGCATAAAATGAAACTAAAAAATAAACCAAAAATAAGAGTAAAAGAAGGAAACAAAGAAAAAACATACAAAGGTATGGCAAAAATGTAGGGTTCGTAGCGTAGAAAACAAAAAAAAATCCTACCGCGAGAACGAATAAACCAAGATCCAATCGAGGAGAAAAACAAAGATCTAATCTACTAGATGGTAGCAACGAGATCAGATCTACATACCCTTGTAGATCGCTAAGCATTTACGAGGTTATACTCGTGGTTTATGTAGTCGATCACTTGCCGCTCTCAAGAGTCAGAAGAAGATCCTTTCAGTGCTACAATGAGGCAGCACCTCTGCACTTGGTCACACGTACGGTGTTAAATACGACGTCCTTCTCCCCGTTCCAGCGGGCAGCGCAAGTAGTAGATCCTCCTCGGAATCCCGGGAGCACGACGGTGTGGTGGCGGTAGTGGTGGAGAAATCTTGCAGGGCTCCGTCGAAGCCGTGCAAGAGGGAGGAGGAGGAAGGGGCAGCTAGGGTTTGGGGAGAGGGGGCTTGGGCTGCGACTTGTACTACTCTTGGGGCTCCCCTTGCCCTCCTTTTACAGGTGGAAAAGGCCCTTGGTCGTCCAAAACCTTACCTCAAAGTTTGGGAGAGTTCCGGTAGTTTTTTGTCGGCCGAAACCTACTAGAACTAGGACTTTTTTTTGCCAAATCCGAATTTGCCTTAGGAAAAAACTCCTTAGCCTTTAAGGAAAACGTGGATACACCTATTATGGAACCCTCTGGACTTCCTTAGACAGCCCGGGTCGTCCCGGACACTTCTGAAATCTTCCATAATATTCCGTACCCTTTTGGTCTTTCTAGAACCTTCTAGAAGCTTCGATCAAAACACCGAAATTTTTCCGAACCCAGGAAAATGACTTCCTATATATGAATCTTATTCTCCGGACCATTCAGAACCTCGTCATGATGTCATGTATCCCATATGAGACTCCGAACAACATTCGAGCTCTGTACCATATTCCATATCTACTTAAATGACATCAATCCTTAAGTGTGTCACCCTACGGTTCGCGAATGATGCAGACATGATTGAGACACCTCTTCGACCAATAACCAATAGCGGGTCCTGGAGATCCATAATGGTTCTTACATATTCAACGATGACTTCGTGATCGAGAGAACCATGTGCATTCGTTACTGAGTCCCTTTGTCGCGCGATATTTCACTTATCCGAGATTTGATCATCGGTATCACTATACCTAGTTTAATCTCGTTCCTGGTAAATGCTCTTTACTCGTACCATGATATGATATCTCTTGTGACCCCGTCACATGCTTGCAAGCTAATTAGATATCATTTCACCGAGAGGGCCCAAAGAATATCTATCCGTCATTTGGATGGACAGATTCCACTCTTGATCCTTGAGCTTCAATTTCCACTTTCAGAATACCCAATGCCACCTTTATAACCACCCAGTTACAAAGTGGTGTTTGATGTCATCAAAGTATTCCTCCGGTGTTAGAGATTAACATGATCTCATGGTCGAAGGATTTAGGTTACAATGCATTTGATAGCTACATCAAAATGAACTTCAATGTCTTGATCTTATTGCTACGCTTACTATGGGTGTGTGTCCATCATATCATTCTCCTAATGATATGATCTTGTTATTAACAATATCCAATGTTCATGATCGGGAAACCTTGATCATCAATTAATCAACAAGCTAGTTAAACTAGAGACTTACTGATGAGGACATCTCTATGATAGATACAACCAATACTCCTACAACCACATCTGAGGTACATTCGTTACTAGGAATCCTTCCTGATATATATGAGAATATGATGCTGCCTAAATCAAATGTATTTATATTATTTAGGAATGGATCTAGCATGGACGCCAAGCATTGGATTAGGAACGTGCATGGAGATGTTAGCAGACCTGCAAGGATTCAGGATGGTGTTGCAAGCGAGGATTTCAGAACATTGAAGCCACCATAGTGAAGCAACGATGCTTGGATGAATTATACAAGTTACTCCATCATAAAATTCGTCCAAAGAGTTATTTTTGGTGCTTGCGTCACCTTATTTAATGGGCCAGACCCATGTATTTTCGGATTAGGTATTATAGGGGATTTTAAGAGGCCATATAAGTGGAGGAAGGCCCATTTAGGGGTGTTTTTGGCCAACCCTAGCTGGTTGGACGAAAATCCCTTGACTTCCCCCATATATATCCCTCTATAGCCATCATTAGAACTTGGATTTTGATTAGACTAAAAGTTAGCCATTGCTGCAACTCTCGTGTACTTCTTTTGAGGCCAACGCCCAGAACAAGACCGACTATTTGGAATCCCACCATTATCAATCAAGCTTTCATCTCTATTCGTAATATTCTGATTGCATCTTTAGTTCTTACTTGTTCTCGATTTCAGGTAGGAATTAAGACCCTTGTCGAGTCGGCTGATCGTGCTCCCGCAAGATCGGTAACTCCGGAGATTGTCCTAGCGATTTCATTGGCGCACGAGCTTTGCACGTGTAGTCGGATCGTCAAGCACGAACTCCACCAACAAATCGATTTATCCCCATCTCATCGAAAGATCGGACACCTTTGCCCTATCAAGTGGTATCAGATTTCAGGTTGCTCGGTGAGATTTTACAGTTTTCCTAGTGTAGATTTGTTTTTACCTATAACCCAGAAAAAGCCCCACAAAAAGAAGTTAGATTAGTTCATCCTCGTCTAAAACCAGTCTTAGCCTGTTTGCTATCACCACTTTGTTTTTTGTTTTGTTGACTTTTCGTTGCATCGTCTGTCGATTTGCTGGTTTTAAAGTCTAGTCTTTTAGAGTTTCGAGTTCTAGTCACGTTTTCTCGTGCCACTGAATCTCATCCATCTTTTGTTTCCGCCTTGTCATCCTCATTGCTTCCGCCTTCTACCGCGTCCCATATTTATTTCTTGTCGCCATCTTATTCATCCACCACGCCACATACTTCCATATCTGTTCGGTCTTGTGTGCCGTCATCGCCCGCCATCTCACAATCCTATCAGATCTTCGTTCTTTTGATTCGGATAGACAACAAGCAATACCTAGTTGTTTAGATCTCACGGAAACAGCATATTTTTCCGTCGTCCTGTTTGGATACTAAAAAGGCCTGGTTCAAGTTTCCATAAAAGACAATTGTGTCGTAGTTTTGGAAAGTTATATTGTGAGAGCCTACTTGTTTTGCTGTCGGCTCAGTTTGGAAAGAAAATTCGTGGGTCTGGTTGGTGTAAAAGAAAGAGAAAAAAAAAGAGTCCGATCAGATCTCAAGGAAGGACAAGCCGTGTCTCTGCTTTGGAGTTTGGAAAGCTTTGTACGGAAACGAAAGGTGCCAGTTTTTGGTTCGTGATTAAACTGGCTTATTTATTTATTCATGCTCTGTCAAGCTTGATAGCTAGCGCGTACAGTTCATCCAACATATATTGACCACCCTTACACGTGTAGAGAAATCCACTGTTACTTCTTCAGGACATCTTCTCGGCATTAGCAAAGCACATATCTCCACGTTCTGTAATTCTTCGGTCAGTCTTTGCCAGGAAGTTACCAACACAACTGAAATCGTGTGCCTGCTTTCGCATATCTACTCAACGCTCGTTGAACCTTCCATGCCACCAGTGCGCGTATTTTTGTGCTACGGCGACAAATCATACGTAATCAGATATTCATCTTTGCAAAACTTGCGCTGTTTATTGGTGTCTTAGGCTCGCGTCTCTAGTACGGTCTAGCCTAGAACCAGCAATTGATAACTTTGAACGTATATTCAGCTTTACATTGATTATCGTGGTGGTAGTTCCACATATTTTGAGCCTACCTACAACTATACATATTTCTACATCGTGCAGTATACGTGTGCTTGGCAATCGCTTCGCTCAATCTTTGGAGTTACTTGATACTGTTGGTCGATCGCCGTCTCCTGTTTGGTAAGAACTTGTAAGAGCTTTGTATTTTGCTTGACGAATTGCGCGTGATACCACCATATTTGCGTAGCTTCTAGGCATATACACTTGCGATTTTTGGGTACTAACCATGACAGGAATTGAGGACCAATCCATCGACCCGAGTACCATGAAGACTACGGAGATACATGTGCGACCATTTACAGGAGATCATGATAAGGTTATTTCTTTACCAGTTTATGCGGGTAGATATAATACTGATGTTTATTTTGATTGGGAGTTTGAGGTCGACCATATTTTTGGATGCCATGATTTTACTGAACATGAGAAAGTAAGAACTGCTGCTAGAGTTTTTACGGGTCTTGCTTCCATTTGGTGGGATATGACTTATAAAGACACCGTTGATAATAAACCTACTACTTGGGGGGATTTAAAATCTGCTTTGCGACATAGATTTGTGCCTCTTTTTCATCAACGTGAAATGATCCGAAAATTTAAACGGTTCGAACAAGGTCGTAACACCGTGCATGTTTACTATCAGGAATTTAAATCTTACATGTACCGTTGCGATATAAAAGAATTTGAGGAAAATACTAGAAATATGTTTTTTAATGGCTTGAACCCTGATATAAAGGGTATGTTTAAATATATTTCTTGCTCTATTGTTGGTATGTATGTTCGTGCATGTTCTTTTGAGAAACACATACAGGTGAAAGTGTTGGACCATTACGACCCCTTCGGCTCATGCACACCAGTACCGGTTGTTTCCTCCAACGTCCCGAGCATGAATATTGTTGTGCGGATCGCACATCCGCACACTTGTGACCCGTCGCTGCCGACATATTTTGAGCCGGATTCACAAGGTAAAAGTAAAGGTACTGATTTTATATCTCCACATGAGATTGATGAATGCAATGTTGACTTAAATGTCGTCCAACCAGCTAGGGTTGCCAAAAACACCCCTAAATGGGCCTTCCTCCACTTATATGGCCTCTTAAAATACCCTATAATACCTAATCCGAAAATACATGGGCCTGGCCCATTAAATAAGGTGACGCAGCACCAAAAATAACTCTTTGGACGAATTTTATGATGGAGTAACTTGTATAATTCATCCAAGCATCGTTGCTTCACTATGGTGACTTCAATGTTCTGAAATCCTCGCTTGCAACACCATCCTGAATCCTTGCAGGTCTGCTACCATCTCCATGCACGTTCCTAATCCAATGCTTGGCGTCCATGCTAGATCCATTCCTAAATAATATAAATATATTTGATTTAGGCATCATCATATTCTCATATATATCAGGAAGGATTCCTAGTAACGAATGTACCTCAGATGTGGTTGTAGGAGTATTGGTTGTATCTATCATAGAGATGTCCTCATCATCCTCCCCTACTTGAATTGAAGTCGTCCTCGACGTAGTCTCATCTTTTTCACCAAGATATGCCTTCAAATTGGAGGTTGGGATGTCCTCATCACTTACTAGGGACTCTGGTTTGTTTATAAAACACACATGCATTAATGTTTTCTGTTAATGCAATTATAGCATGAGATATAAACATCCATCATAAACATTAAGATAGAATAACAACCACTTTATTATTGCCTCTCGGGCATATCTCCAACAGTCTCTGACTTGCACTAGAGTCAATAATCTAGATTAACATTTGGCAAAGATCCAACATCCATGGACTTTTGGTGATGATCATGTTTAGCTCGTGGAAGAGGTTTCCGTCAATAGATCTGTAACATTAGATCCATATGTATTTGCTAATCACTTTGCGTCTTTACGCAACACTCATCTCGAATGAGTTAGTATGGCACTGTGTAAGTTTGGTCTTACTCATTCAACAGCTCTCCACAAATGATAAGATCGACTTACTCATTCAAAAGCTCTCTTGATAGTACTTCCAGCTATCCTATGAACCGGTCTCCCAACTACACCACGAGACCGGTAAGAATGAAATCCTATGAAGAAAAAACCTTAACCTTGCGTATTAAACTTGAGCTAGATGATGAAGATGTTGACCACTTCAAGATGGAACACATTTCTTGATTGTTCTTGCTTGATGAAGTCTTGATGATTTCTCCCCCATAATCCACCGTGGGAGAGATTCTTATTCGACATGCCTTCATGTATCCATAATCACCATATAGATGCCAAGCTTCAAGCTCATGATCTATTCGAGATGATTTATCTTGAACTTGAACTTGCACTTCATTTTGTTCTTTCTTCATCATGTTGATATATATCTTGAAGATACACACGAGAGCTCACTCAATTTTCTCCTTCAAGACGCCCTAGGATCAAATTCTCTCATGATCAATCTTCGGATCACTCCTTGAATAATGCCTTGGTCATCACTTTATTATCTTATTTCATCCTTGAAGCCAACATATGGTTCAAGGAATAGCTATGGATAAATCCTACAAATATAACTCAAGGCAACCATGTTCATAGGGATTGCCATTAGTTGCCAAAACCACACATGAGGGTTTCATGCACTTTCACCAGTGCACTTTCTTCTCCTATCCGATTGATTGGTTCATGTTAGTTGGTCCGAGAATTCTTATTGGGTTGTCGGTTTGCAACTTAGAGTAGTGGGCTTTAAATATATTTTGGGTTGATCCAGCAGATCAGTACCGTGGTCTAGTGCTCGAATTTCCAAAATTAATACGGGCTAATACTGTTGCTACCCGACTTTTTAGGCTTCTGTTAATACAGGTTTGGGTTCAGATTTTTCAGGTTGGGGCTTCGGTTATCGGGGTTTATGCCTACCCTTACTGACAGACGCTAAAAACTTCACCCTTAAGAGGAGTGCAAACTCTGCCCTGGATTTTTCTAACGTCACATTTCCATGAAATTGATTTATTTATGGAAGAAAAAAAAGAATAGTGTGTGTATTTGAAATATATGCATTACACAAGTTTTCACTATTAAGATAAAATAAGAGAAAAGGAAAATAAAGAGATAGAAAATTTGTGTATGTATGTATAACAAATATATAAAATGAAACAAAAAATAAAATAAACCAAAAATAAGAGTAAAAGAAGGAAACGAAGAAAAAACATACAAAGGCATGGCAAAGAAGCGTCAGCCGGTTCACCGCGTGGCAGGACGTGGTTGTTGCTGCCCTCCGAAGTTTAAAACTTAGATATGTTCATTTGTGATTTTTACAACAATGAAAATATGCATTTTATGGAGTAAGTTTCAAACTTTATAACGTTTTCCAAAAAAAAAGGATACTATAAAAACGAAATAAGTAGCCCAGAAGTTAGGTTGGATGTGTCTGGCCATAAATTTGGTTAACCACTCTTGAAGTGGCCGACGTGAAGGGAGCGATACACATCACCGGAATTGAATAGTCGAGATAAAGGTTATTAAAAAACTGGGAATGAATTGCAAACGTGTGTTCATACGAGCCAATGCTGATCGGAACATGTGTTTAGCACGGATATCTTCCCATTTCCCTTAACGACTTCAAGCATTTGTCAATGTTTTGATCTTGGCTATTCCGGAAGGATTGAGCTTAGCTGTTCAAACGTTGATTCTCGTAAAGAGGAGTCCAAACACTAGCATGAATTACTTTTTCGAACGTCACATCGGCATGTGAGAGTGGTCCTCCTAGAGGGCCTAGGACCGATGCTGCCGAGGGGCCGTGAGGTTGATGAACCACTTGCCGGAACCGGGGCTCTGGAATTTCCTGGAGCCGGGGGTTTTGGCGTCTGGAGCCACTCGTGGCGACCACAAGGAGCAGGACGGGTCCAAGGCCGGGATAAGGTGAGCGCCCGCCGCGATTGGCTCACCTGTGACCACCGTCGCGCCACGTGTCATGTACGGTATATTCCAAGGCAGCCTGGTTCCAAAGCCGCCCGATTCACCCGTTCGTCTCCTCTTTCTCCCCGCGATCTCACCTCAGTCACACACACGCGCTGCCGCCCATACGCACTGACACACGCGTCCACGCGCTTCCTCCTCCACGCTTGTTGGAGGTACCTCGCCGGCGCAGCAAGCTCCGATCAGGTACGCTGATTAATTCCTCTCCGGCGATCACGCGGCCAGTGAAGAAGTAGCATATGAACTGAGGGATGTGATTGTGGCCTTGTGGGTGCAGGATGCCGTCGGTTTCCAGGGCTGTGTGCCTGCAGAGGCCGAGCACGAGCGGCGGCAGGAGGAACAGGGAGGCGGCCCGATCAGTGGCCGCGCCGAGAGCCCGGCAGGCGAAGCCGAAGGTGATCCACTCGGGATCGGGCTCGGCTCGGGGCCAGCATTGTTCGCCGGTCAGAGCAGTCGCGGCGCCGCCGCCGATACCGGCGACGAAGAAGGTACGTAGCAGCTCGCGACTCGTGTGTGCGCGCCAATAGATCGTTATCGCTTCCGGTTGACTTGTGCGGGCGACGTTGCTCTTCGATCAGTCGATTGACGTTCGTAGTTCCGTACGATCACACGGATTTTAGCGACTGTTACCCAGGTTCTTGCGTATAGCTTGCCAAGTCGAAGATGCATCAAATCGAAAAACGAGTTGGCCAAATGTAGTCTACCGATCGCGCCTTACGCACCTCGCCGGAGCTACGGCTGGCCTTTCACACAGACATGAACGCGCCTCCAGATTGCCAGTGGCAGTGTTTCTTTTTTCTGCAAACTAAAAGTGAAAGGCGATGGAACACTACTCCACCATATATGCCTTCGTTTTTATTGGCGCAGTTTTGTAAGTAGTGGAATTAATGCTGAGTTCCAGCTAAGTGGTAAGGCAAGGCGAGTGCGCAGTCAGCCCACCCGGGTTTGAATCCCCATCTCACGGTAATTTCGCGGGAGGGGCGAACTTTAATCAGGTTATCATCCTAGCGTCCATCCGCGGGGAGAGTCTCGTTTCTACCTAACAACGTATAGCCAAGGGAGGGATCATTCCCCCGTTGGTCAACGTTTTAACGGAGAAACAGAGAAAATAGTGCGTTGTTCTGCGCTTCCAAATGGATGAATCATAACTTAGAAAGAAGGGTGTGACAAATTTCTAATCGTTCGAAAATTAGCTTAATTCTCAGCCAAAGTGATATCATCCCATAATTCTCAGTACAATTTAAAAATCTCAGTTGCAACACCACTTGCAAAGGGAAGTATCGATCCCAGTTGCAACTTTACTTGCAACTAAAAATTCTACTTGCAATAGAATTTTTTTCATGAGTTGCTAACCCATTATAACTGAAAATCTTAGTTGCAACTTCACTTGCAATTTATGAAGCATACAAATCACGATGCAAATCTGTTGGTCATGAACTTGACTGAGCACTAAGTTAAATCTCAGCTAGTTGAGAAATAGTAATCCCGTATAAAAAAATGGTGTGTCGTGTCTCAATCGATTCAAAACTCTCAATCAATTTAGATAAGTAAATATTCTATTTTGCACTTTTATTATACTGAAATTGCACCACCAAGACTCAGAAAATCATCTAGTCCCTCCGTCCACAAATAAATAACTAAGATTTGTCTGAATTTGCATGTAACTACATGCTGAAACGCGTCTAATAAAATACATACATATCTAGATAAATCAATCTAAGTCACGGAAAGAGCAAATCGATTGAGATATATGATACCCGTTAAAGAAAACTAGGAAATATGCCCGCGCGTTGCGGCGGACTGAGTTTTACTATATATTGTTTACGAAAATGCAATTAGCATCCTAACCATTTGAGAATATATTTTGTCAGTTTTTAGCTGTCTAACACTGTCCATAAATCTCACCTAAAATGAGAGATCAATGGTCTTCATATTTGTTAGAAATAATATGTTTTGATTGAAAGTCGTGGCCATATCTATCACAAATTTTCTTGAGAATCAGTGTCAAGTTGCAACCTGGCACGGGGGGGGGGGGGTGTTTTTTGGTGACACTGATCCAGTAATCCTCCATCGACCGATCGGATTCTTGATGAAACAACCAACCCGACTTGAGTACATGTTGACTTTTTTTTATCTCGCTGTTACCCTGATCTAGCGCCATGTGTTTTTTTCTACGGAATAGCTAGATGTTTTTCTTACCTCGGCCAATCCGATTGATATGAAACTCTCGGCGACAACTTGGAATTCCTTCCGGGTTCGATGGAGATGTGGGAAAAATAGATTATGTTAATTGTCATGACTTGCCTACTCTAACACACGTATTGACTTCTTAAACGTCTATTGAGCAGCAAAGGCTCGTCCAGGTTTTTTGCTTTTCTGATTTTGTCGCTGCTGGCTAAAGCACGCACCGGTTATTTTCTTTGCAAATGCATGTAAAATGCAAGGATCTTTATGTAAAATGACCGAAGTGAAAACTATGCATTGACGGCCATCTGATTCTGCGTGCACTTCCAGATCGGGGGAATAGCTGGCCGCTCTCTGCCTCTCGATGTTCTCCGCTCGCGTGCAGCTCAGAGCGCGGTCCTCATCTGTACGCACCGCCCCACCCGGCCGTCCTCCTCTCTCCTATTCAACCCACGCACCTTCTTTCCAGCGGCAGTCGCCACGCCGCCAAATCCTCCACCTCACCCCTCTCGGAAGAAATCAATCCGGCCTGTATCTTGCTCCTCGCGCCTCCCGACTCCTGAGGCCCGCTTCTACTCGAGAAATGGGAACGGCTGCCTAGCGAGCCACACGCACGGGCAAAGGTACACGCGGAGCACGCCGCGGACGGCGAAGCGGGAGACACCATCGTTGCCGGTGGGTCTTGGTTCTGCTCGGAGCCGCAGCCGCGCAGCTTGGAGGAGCCACGCATCGCTAGTCCGGTCGAAGAAACCAGCCGCGCGGGGCAGGGAATGGGACGTATCGGGCCGCCTAGGGACGAATCGGGGTGGAGAAGGCCGGCAAGGGACGGATCGGAGCGGATCTCGCCTGCGAGAAACAGATCGTGGACGTAGCGCGCCAGCGAGCAGAGGTCGAGCGGATGGGGTTGGTGAGGATGAGGAGCTCCAGTCGGAAGGAATAAAACGCGAACCGGTACCGTGGCATTTTGATGTATTATGCAATTTGGTGGGAGGGCAAAACGGTCCAAATAAAAGTTGGACGAAAATTTTGGCAGAAACCTTAGCTCCTTTATTATTAGGTATAGATAACCATATCAAAACGTGTGCTGAAGCTCGTGTAGTGGCACTCCTGCTAGTCACCTTTTTTTTTTTTGAGAACCCTACCTACTCTTTATTTAGAAACTGACAAGTTCACAGGAATATATAAATCGGCAGGAGGCTGTAGAAGCCAGATCCTAGTTTAATATTACTACGAGCAAGATGGTGTGCCTCGCCATTGGAGATTCTAGATTCATGTTTGAACGACGCTGCTGAGAAGAGGCCAAGAAATGTTGCCCTTCATCCCCAACTTTAGATCATAAACGGCCCATTGGGCCCACCGTCTATCAATCTGGCCTGCCATTGACAGCCTGACCGATCATCAGGGAAATAACAGAACAAAATATAGGAATCTTGCTTCAGCGCATCTCCAGCGGCGCGACGCAAACGGACGCTGAGCGACCGTTTGTGTCCGCCATGACCGAAAATGCGTCGTGCACCCTCTCCAGCGGCGCGACGCAAAGTGACCGGGCCGTCCGCAGAGACGCAAACCTGGCCCAAATATGCGCCAGGTTTGCGTCTCGGCGGACGCTGCGCGGACGCGCAAAGTGACCGCTTGGTCCTGGCACGGGCCCGCCTGGAAGCGTCACAACTGCTTCGTCTTCGGCGGCATTACTTGCGGGCGGCGCGCCACGGCCTTTGCAGGGCCGCGTTAATGGCGTGCCTCGGCTTCCGCGAGCGTGCGCAGCTAGTAGACGTGCGCAGCTAGCAGACGTAGCGTCGATGCGTCTTCTCCGCCGCATCGTGCAGCGAGGCGTCGCTTCGGCGATCTGCGGCCGCCTCGCGTGCCGCGCGTAGTAATGGCGATGCCCCGCGTGGCGCGACCGTCGCCCGCCTCCGACCTATATAAACAGGGGCGCCAGCATCTCATCTCCTCCGCACTGAACCCTAGCCGCCGCTGCCGTAGCGCCACCCATTAGATCCACCATGAGCAGCGCCGGGCGCGGCCAGGCTGCCGCGCCTCCACCTCCACCTTCACCTCTCACTCCACCTCCCCCGGCCTCGAGCTCCGACGACGGGTTCGACTCCGACGACAGCACCGACCTCCTCCGCCCGGTCGGGGACGCCGCGGACTCGGGCCGAAGCGGAGAAGGAAGCGAGGAGGAGCGGGCGGCCCATGCGGCTGCCGACGCCGAGCTGGAACAGCGAAGGCTGGCGGCCGCCGCTGCAGCCGAGGACTCGACTCGGAGATTTCATGGTCATCCGATGACCCCGATGCGCCGACGCCGGAGGAGAAGGCGGCGGAGCAGCCGGGCCCTCGTCGAGTCTTTCGAGACGCTCAAGGACGAGGCCGCCAACGCGAGGCCGGAGCGAGCACTGCAAGAGGACGCGGCGGCGCACCGAGCCATAGAGGCCGCGCGGGAGGCGGCGGAGAAGCAGGCCACGGAACGACGCAACGACGGTGCCGGCCCGTCAGGAACCAAGTAGTCTAGGTCTTGTATAGTTTTTATGTACTTTCTATGTTTGGTTTTCATATGAATCAATCGCTCGTGGTAGAAAACCAAAGAAATTGTATGAAGATCAAACTATGTTGCAATTCAAAAATGGGTCGGCCCGGTGGGAGCACACCCAGACGCAAACGGACGCGCGGTCAAAATATGTCCGCTGGGCGACGCAAACGGACGCTGCCGACCACTTTTGGGCGTCCGAAATGCGTCGCGCCGCTGGAGATGCCCTCAGTTAGAAACACAAACCAAGTAGACTTCTATCATTTGAAGTAGGAGTATATATATATGATAGAACTGAGATTGGACAAATGGAGGCAGAGCTCAATGGAGCTCTTTATTTTTAAAATTTAAAAGTCATATTTACATGTTCTAAAAAATTCTGAAAAAAGTACGAATGTAACCCATGATGTGTCCTACAAGCGTCCAAAATCCTAATCTGGAATTATTTGTATTCTGGGATCAACAAAAATAAATCAAAATCTGACAAATTTTATAGTTTTAAAATGTGCACTATTTCTATAGTCAGTTCTACACTTTTGACATTTTTACGTAGCCTCAAATTTAGAGAGTTTCGCATTGAGATTTTCCATGCTTGAAGTATACATCATGGACTACATGCATACATGTTTTTAGGATTTTTAAACTTTAAAATAGAATATTGAAACATTGAAAATAAAAGGCTCCCTAAAGTTTGGCTTCCATTTGGAGTTTCTGAGACGCTGCTGCATAGCTTGCAATGTAGAGACTGACAACCATATTGCTCTGCGGTTAGAAAAGTATAGGGAATTTATTTTTGCAGCAGAGGCGTATAGGCAGCACTTTGCTACTCGGATTGCAGTCCAAGCCCATTGTATCACCAAAACCAGAATAACAAGGATAACTTTGCCCCAGAGAAAGAACTAAGTTCCTTTCCATGTTACAAGAGAAGAACAGAACAAAATGTAAGAACCTTTTCTTTTGCTGTAATAATGTAAGAATTTTTGTTCAATAGGGACACAAAAGCTGCCACAATTCCGTTTGATAAAATTGAAATAAGGCGCACTGCTGAATAACTCACTTGTGGACAGTAGAGTGCTACAGAACATTTTGCTGTGCACTGGGCAAACAAGTAAATATTCTCATGCTGCACACAGAGGATAAACACAGTGATCTCTGTTCGGATTGCACCTTAACAAGCCCATGGTTTCACCAAAACCGGAAAAACAGGCATGACTTGCCCCAGGCAAAGAGCTAATTTCCTTCCATGGTTCAATACATCAGGAATGTGAAAGGAATCGAGCGAGGAATCCACAGTTAGACAGGGCCAAATGCATTTTGGCAATCTAGCAATTTGCTTAAGCCATCATGCATGACCAGCAGGCAAGTGTCCAAGGCTGTGATCACGCAAGTAAAACCAAGAATTGTGTGGCCTAGTACAAGAAACCACTTCTCCCGAAGAAAAAGTACACGAAACCACGGGCAATTCGACAACAGCAGCCAATTAGCCCCATGTTTTAGCAGTGAATGCATGAATGTCATTTATCCCTGTTGCCGAGGTTTATTTAGCAGGCAGCATCACGAAATAGCCGCATATATATATCGGTTATGCTATGAGAATTCCTTAAGTCTCAGTCACTCACAAAAATGCACTTGAGTTGCATTTTTCTGTCAGAAAAGTGCAACTGATCTGAGTTGCACATTTTTTTGAACTGCAGTTGCACTTTTCTAAGGTGACTGAGACTTAAAAAATTCTCAGTTGACTGAGACATAGACACACCCCATATATATAGGGGTGTATATGTAGATCATATTCCTAGCGTCTCGGTTTGTTCGCCTGTTTATCTTTCTGATGACAAAATGCAACAGGAGTAGCACTAAACCGTTACTCCCTCCACTATAAAATAAGCAAGTTTAACCATGTTTATTTTCTTTAAATAATGTTCAATTTACAACATACTACAGTTTACATAGTATGAAAATTCAAATATCTGATGAATCTAATACTTCATCAACTTAAATATAACATATAATTTACATAGTACTTCATCAATATCTGGGTAACATTAAATTGGCGTTCTAGATTTTTGTATAAATATGGCTATAACTTAAAGTAGCTCGATTAAAAAGTTCTCAACGTAAATATTCAAAACAGTATTACCAGTCAAAGTACGACATCTGTTCATGAACGGAAACCAATTTCTGATCCGACTCATCCGTATCAATTGTTGTTTGATGGGCGAGAAAACCACCAGTGTTGCTTAGAAAACCAGAGTGTTCAGTTACCCACAGGTTCAGTGAATTATTACTAGTAGTTCTATAGATAGTTAATTCACTTCTGTCAAACTTTAGCGACTGACACGTTAGTGATGCAGCCAATGTCCCCACTGTCTCACTTCTGTCAAACTTTTGTCACACGGGGCTGGTACAGTATTTGCAAACTACACGGGTATATGTCTCGTTGGATTTGCAACTACACATTCAAAGTTGAAAGTCCTGCACAGGACGCCGTGAAAATCAACAGTTTTGAAATGGCCGATTAGCTGAAAAACATGTAACACGTTAGGGAATTTCCAACGCCGCGACGCATTTCGGACGCCCAAAATATCCGCGGGCGTTCGTTTGCGTCGCCTGACGGACGCTGAAATGGTCACGCGTCCGTTTACGTCTGGGTCTGGCTCCAGCGGGGCGCAGACCAGATTTTTAAAAATAGATTGTAGCCTCAAATTTGCATGAAATTACAGCCGCAAATTGAGGTCTGCAATATGTTCATCACACTTTGCACAAGGTACAGCGCAAAGTGGAGCAAAAGGGGCACAACAAGGTCTGAACAGCAATAAAAAAAAAGTCCAAAAGGAGACCAAGGTGCTGGGCGCATGGCGATGGCGATCAGGCGTCTCGCGCGCGATTTCGGTGCGCCTCTTCATGAACCATGCCCTGGTGTCGTTGTCGACACCGCTCAAGTCGACAAGCATGATCCTTGTATCTTCTGCACGCAATTTGGCCTCGACGTCTGCCTTTTTGGCCTCGACGTCCATCCTTTGGACCTCAATGACCTCCTTCGCGAGGTTGTGGTGGATGGCAGATGCGGTCTCTTTTTCCAGACGCCTCTTCTCGTCCCTAGCAGCCAAGGCGGCAAGATTCCCGGCCATTAGCTTCTCCATGCTCTGGGTGAACGCAATGGCCTGCGCCTCCCAGGCTAGATCGGCCTTGGTAGCCTTATGGCCTCGGGGACGAGGTGGAAGGGTTGGACGGCCTTGATCGTCGTCTTCGCCGTCGAGGTTGATCGCTGTCCCATTCCTCACAGCTTCGTTGTAGGACGCAAAGCTTGTCATCCACTTGTTGGCGTCCTTGAGCACGTCCCAGCAATGGACCATATGGAAGCCCTTCTTATCCGTCGCCCTGAACTTCTCCAAGGCGCGGGATACCTGCAATCATAGCCGCCAATGATGTACATAGAATGATGCAAATAGTGTAGAATGATGATGGTTGTATCGTGTTTACCACTGTCATGACGCCAGCGCCGCTTACGGGGTTGTTAATAGCATGTTCGACAGCCGAGCAGAACTTGCTTGTCTCTTGTTTGATGTAGTTCCATCTTTTTCGGAGGGACTCTTCCGTCCGAGGGCTTGTGATATGGTAGGGCGGGTGCATCTTGGTATCGTTGTACTCCTACAAGACCTTGGCCCAATAAACCTTGCCCTTTTTCTGCACGCCATTAATACAGTCATGGCTCGTTGCCAGCCACGCTTCGCACAAACACTTGTCCTCGTCGTCCATGAAGCCTTGTGTCCTGCGGCTCACCCCCTTCTTCTTGGTAGCAATGTCCGTGGGGACATGTTGTGTTGACGCGTCGTCGAAGTCATCGACGCAGCGTCTGCTGACGATCAGCCGTGCGGCTTCGATGTCCTCCGCATCTTGCGTCGGTGCCCACCCATCATGCGGTCCTGTCCCGGGCCCGGCGTCGCCAACGAAGCCACCGCCGAAGATCATGGCCTCGATGTCTTTTTCATGCTGGTCAATCCAATAGGCCTGCGAATTACCAGACATCAGACGCATGATACACGGCAGTCGCACACACTGAGAGAGCTCACGTACCGGGTCGTCCATCGTCGGGGCAGGCGGCGCCATTTCGTCGAACATGATGCGGGGCTGTGTCATGCTCTCCTCCGGCACCTGGCGTGTCTTGTGTGTCGCGCCCGGGCAGGAGTCACCGCTTCTCGGCGTCCGGTTGAGGTCGGGAACCGCCGCCCCCATTGAACTGCTCCGGCGGCACGCCGGAGGCGAACCGCGACGCCGGGTGGACCTGCAAGGGAGCGGGAGTTCCAGGACGCAGCTGGGAACTTACCGAGCTCACCGACGAGGCCGGAGGAGCGACGCCAGCGATCCCCTCTCTCTTGACGAGCATGTAGCCCTCCGCAAAGGTCGGATGGAGGGCTACTTGCGCGACGCCGACTTTGATCTGCATCTGCGAGGCCTGCTGGTTGGCGGCTGCGACAGTCTTGATCTTCTGGTTCTTGCGCCGGCCGCGACGCTTCGCGGCCTCGATGATTTTCTCCTTCGGGGAGAGCACCTTCTTTGCCGCCTTCGGCTTTGCCTCCCGGCCGCCGCCGGTGGCCGCCCGCTTTGCTTCCGCCGGAGCTGCAGCCTCCATTGTGGCTATGGTCGTGGCTACGGGGGAGTGTGGGGCGGCGGCGGGTGCGAGGGTTTGCTCCGCATCCATGGCGGTGGCTGCGGCGGCGAGGACGTCCATCGCTTCTGGACTGCTCGCGCCGGTCTAGTTTGATATTTCTCGCGGGGAATGGCCACTGGCGGGAATAATATCGGCCTCCCTGCCACTGACGCGCGGGTCCTACATCTTTTTCGGCGGACACTCGCCGCGACCACGGAGACGCAAACCTGGCGCATATTTGGGCCAGGTTTGCGTCTCCACAGACGGTTCAATCACTTTGTGTCGCCCAGCTGGAGCAGGGTCGAGACGTATTTCCGGTCACGGCGGACGCAAACGGTCGCTCATCGCGCCGCTGGAGATGGCCTTATGCAGATAAGTTTCGCTAGGTAGGATTAACGCGCACATACTACATAAATTCAGACATTCTGGCTGGCATTAGTTAACTGACAAGTGGTCTGCATTTGTTCCTTCAAATGAAAAAAAAATACTGTACTGTATCGTTGTACTACTTGTCTTGTGTTCTCTGTATCCATGCGGCATCCTCGGCCGGCACTGGAACGCTGTGCTCTGCTCCCACTGCACTGCACACCGACGCGCCGCGCTGTACGTGACACAGAGAGCAGAATACCAGGGAGCCTGAGAAGACCCGCCGCCGGTGGCCGGTGGGTTTTTTTTTTTTTTTGCGAATTCAGGGAGCTTTATTACTTACTCGACAGGATTGTTTGCTTGCGTGGCGCGCGCGCGTGATCCGCACAGACTGGGTCGTGCACGACAGCACGGAACCGCGGCGGCGTACGTGCCGATACTATCCGCAACCACCGTAAGATCGAGCAGCGATCCAAAACTACAAGTGCTTTGATCGATCGAGGCCACCGTCGTGCCTTATCCTCGTTTCGTTTGACCTTCGCTTGCTATATCCCACGATTCTTGGCTTGATCCTTTTCGTGGGCGTCCATATATTTTTCTTGCGCGTACGCGTGCCGTAATTGCCAGCGATCACGCACATGTTTGTTTGCGACCAAGCACGTTCTTCAGGGTAGAAGATTAATCAATTTTTTAGACAGCACGATGGTATCATGGTAAAGACCTGTGACGCAAATCATATTCGCGCCATTTTCCTCATAGCTTCGACCAGAGGCATAGCTAAGCAATTCATCCACCGCTGCAGATCGAATACGTGGCAAAAAAAATTACGACAGCCTTTACCTCGAAAAGAAAAAACCTACCAACCGAACATTTTTACTGGATTGTATGCATTTTCTTCTGACCACCAGACGCTTGAAACGCGACGATATCCTTACCTAAACGAAGAGATCGGTTGCTGCTTGATAACTGACGTCGTAGTCACGACTAGTAGATGGTCATTGCCGGCATGTAAACTCCTCAGAAAAAAATGCAGATATCAGGGGAGCGTGTGTAGCTGAGCTTGCGATCGAATCCATCCTCTGACGGACGCGCACCCAACCCATCCTGCCACGACGGACACCGCTATCCCTTCTCCCCCCGTACTAGTCGCGAGCTGGCCGTGTCGATCGGTTCTCCGTTCCTTTTTTTTTTTGCGAATCAGGATTTCATTCATTCATCAGCATTTGCACAATCATGCTGGATGCAGTTAGCCAGGAAGGCCGGCACCTGGGAGACCCAGATACACTCCGGCATTGCACTAGACATGTTTTTTGCAGTTAAATGAGCTGCCATATTTGCCTTACGGCTTACAAAACGAAAATCAAAGGAGATAAATTCCTTGCTTAAAGCCTCAATATGATTTAGGATCGGCCAGATCGCAGCACGATTCTTTTTCCTGGTCTTCCAAAGCTCCACCAAAGTCATGCAATCAGATTCCAGGATAATCTTCATGTCAGTCCCTCCCGGGCAAAGTTTCACTCCTTCACAGCAAGCTATAGCTTCAGCAGTGAGAGCATCGGGAACAGACTCCAACCAGGAAGAAGCAGCCCGGAGGAAAACGCCATCAGCATTACGAACTACACACCCAGAAGCACCAACAAGATTGATAGCATCAAAGGCTGCATCAGTGTTAATCTTCAGAAAACCAGCAGGAGGCGGAATCCATCTCGCAGGCCTCTGCCTTGTCTTGGCGCCCGGAGGAGGTTTTGTAAGCAGCAACAAGTCAGAGGCGGTGTCGAGAGCCCACTTGCAGGCCTTCCCAATATTGAGAGGGGTCTTGCCGTGGCGTCGATTGTTCCTAGCAGTCCAGATCGACCACATGCCGCAGAGGATGGCAGTCACCTCATTAGCTGGGCAGATTTCTTTGATCAGGATGTCACTGGCCCATGTCAAAGGATGCAGATTAGGCAGCTTAATGTGGCAAAGGTCCTTGAAAACCTCCCAGAATTGTCTCGCCAAAGTACACTCAGTAAGGGCATGAAAAATGGTCTCATCTTTTGCACCACACTCAAGACAGGTGCTATGAACCTCCATATGTCGATTATATAAGACCTCACGGACCGGAATAAAGCCATTTAGCACCCTCCACCAGAAGCACTTGATTTTAGGTGGGACAGTAAGTTTCCAGAGGATCTTCCAAATCGGATTCGCCTCGCCAAAAGAGGGACAGGAGAAATTACTTTCATACCGCGAGAGGGTTCTATCAGAGGAGGCAAGAATCCTATAAGCAGAGCGGACCGAGTATAGACCATTTTTCTCCTCACTCCAGGCCCAAGTGTCCTCATCCAAAAAACCCCTTGGAATACGCTTCACAGCCAGGGCATCAGGAAGGAGAAGGTTTGCATGCAGGGCATCATCATCCCATGCGCCCGACTCCACCTCAATGAGCTCCGCCACAGAGGAGGCAGTGGCACCTGGCTTCATACACATCGGCTTAAGACCAGGGACTCCAAGGATTCATCTATCCAACCAGATATTGGTGGAAGAGCCATTGCCAATCCTTTTGATGAGGCCCAGCTCAAGAGCAGACCTACCCCTAAAAATTGCCCTCCAAGTGTGAGAACAGTTCTTTTTCTTTCGAGCACGCATAAAATCTTCCCCATGGTAGTATTTGCCTTTCAGAACCCTAGCACATAAAGAGTCCGGGTTAGAGATCAGCCTCCGGCCACCGCTTGCCAAGCATCGCAGTGTTGAAGAGTTGAAGGTCACGGAAGCCCATGCCGCCATGGCATTTAGGTTGAGTCAAAGCGGGCCAATTTCTCCAGTGCATTCTCCTAGCCTGACTGTTTCCTCCCCACCAGAAAGAGGCTTCAGCCGCCGCAATTTTCTTGCAAGTGGTCTTAGAGAGGGCGAAGCAGCTCATCGCATAGGAAGGGATGGCTTGGACAATGGATTTAATGAGAACTTCTCTGCCAGGGGCCCCAAGGTTCTTCTCACACCGACCACCCATAAAATCTCTCACACGGGTCCAAATCTTCTCAAAAGGCCCAGTAATATTCCTACCCAAGGCCGTTGGCAAGCCCAGGTATTTTTCCTCTAGCGCCTCCTTATCAATTCCCAGGCTTTGCAACACCACATTGCGTGATGCCATGTCGCAGTTCTTGCTAAAGAAGACAGCAGACTTAGATTTGTTGACCAATTGATCGGAGCCAGCAAGATAAGTATCCATAATCTCATGGATTCTGATGGCCCCCCTCTCAGTAGCTTGTGTGAAAATGATGCAATCGTCGGCGAATAGAAGGTGAGAAATCCAAGGTGAGTGCACAACCACCCTAATCCCACGAGCCGGAAACATAGGCCCGAGTACTTCGAAGGCGGGAAAAACCCTCGGCGCACGTAAGGAATAAATATGGGGAAATGGGATCCCCTTGGCGAAGTCCCCTCGAGGGTAAGAAAGAGTCGGAGAGCCTCCCATTTAGTTTGACCCCGAAAGACACAGAGATCACACATTTCATGATTAGTGAAATAAACGGTCGGGCAAAGCCCAGTTTGACCATGATCTCCTCCAGGTAGGTCCATTCGATGCGGTCATAGGCCTTAGCCATATCAAGTTTGATAGCACAGTCAGGGGATTTCCCCTTCTTCCTCTTCAGGTAATGAATGCACTCATAGGCAGTTAAGATGTTGTCAGAGATAAGCCTCCCTGGCACAAAGGCGCTCTGCTCCTCAGCAATGATCTCATCCAACACAGAACGAAGCCGATTCGCAATAGCTTTGGAGCAAATTTTGTACAACACATTGCACAGTGCAATGGGGCGAAACTGAGTGAGATCTTGGGATGCTTGATCTTAGGAATAAGCACAAGGATGGTGCTGTTAAGGTCTCCAGACATCTCACCACCATTCAGGAAGTCCAGCACAGCTTCACACACAGTATCCTTGATCACGGCCCAGTGCCTCTGGAAAAAACCGGCGGTGAATCCATCCGGCCCCGGGGATTTGTTAGGTTTCATCATAAACAGAGCCGTTTCAACCTCACCAGGGTCAAACGGTCCGCACGAGAAGTTATTCATCTCATTGCTCACTTTTCCAGGAACGAATTGAAGGATGGCATTCGAGTTACAATCATCCCGAGCTTTGAAAAGATTCTTGTAGAAGCTTTTCGCTCGGGATTTCAAGCACATCTTGATCACTGCAGGTCGAGCCATCCTCCAAGGTCGGAGAATGGATCCAATTCCGCCTCGCCCTCGCTCTACACTTAGCGTGAAAATAGCCGGTATTCCTATCACCAGCAGCCAACCATTGGATCCGAGAACGTTGGCGAAGCATAACCTCTTCCCTAGCCAGAAGCTCAGAAATGCGCCCAAGGAGGGCCTGTTCTTCCCTCGAAGGGCCCGAGCGCCAATTGCGTCTGCGGACGGCCTCAAGTTGGAACTGAAGTTTCTTCAGGTTGTTTCTAACAGAGCCAAACACCTCTTTATCCCATAACTGCAGGGAGCTTTGCATATTCCTGAGGCTGGTTTGCACCCCTCTCAACCCCGGGCCGCACTTAGCCCAAGCGTTGTTGACCTGCTCCACATAAGAGGGGTCTCTATGCCACATATTCTCATACCGAAAAGGCTTCAAAACTTTGTCTGGACGTTGTCTGGGCCGGCCAGCAACCTCGACCAACAGGGCACAGTGATCAGATTCAGAAGTTTGTAGGTGCTTAACATGCGTGGCCCCAAAACGTCGGAGGAAGCGGTCATCACCAAAGACACGATCAAGCCTTGCTTTCACATTGTCCCGTCCAACCTGTTTGTTGTCCCAGGTGTAGGGCAGCCCGGAGTACCCCAGATCAGTGAAGTCGCAGTACTCCACCGCTTCCCTAAAACCTGCCATTTGCCAGTCCTCACGCTCATGTCGCCCAAAATGCTCATCTTGGGCCAGGACCTCGTTGAAGTCACCCATGCAGAGCCATGGCATATCTGAGACACTCCGAAGGAAATGCATCAAATACCAAGAATCTTTTCTGTTTTCACGGCGAGGTTCGCCATAGAACCCTGTGAAGCGCCACTCGCCTTATCATTACTAACAAGGACATCGATGTGAGATTTATTTTTGGACTTCAGTCTCACCACGTTGCCTGATCTCCACAACAGTACAAGGCCACCACTCTGGCCTTCACTGTCAACACCAAGCGCATTCTCAAAACCCAGTCTCCATTTCGGACACTCAGCTCGTTCTGCTTGTCATCTTTGTTTCGACATGAAAAAGCACTTCCGGACGGTGTCGCTCCGCGAGGACGCGAAGCTCATGAACCGCCTCGGGCTGCCCGCAGCCCGGCAGCTTCGAGGCCTAAGATCATCATTGACCTGGGTGGGGCTGCACCACATTGGCAGCCACCACCGAAGAAGAGGTGAAGGAGAAGGCCTCCATCCTTTGTTTTTTGATACCTTCTGAGCTTGAAACACCACCAAGGCCAGCAAGCGATCCATCAGCCCCACCATGATCAACCAAAGGCCCCGTAATGGACAGGACCTGGGGAGTGTTGGCCTTCTCCAGAGCCTGCACTTTCGCGCTAACAGTACCAGACAGAGACTTGGCCGTTGTTGTTGTCTTTGTTGTCTTCCTCTTTCGGCCAGAGCCAGTGAGAGTCTTGTCTTTGCCGGGGAAGAGGGATCGGGCAATAGACAGACAGACATGGGCCTCTTGCCCACTTCCCTTATCCTTCATCGGGCTAGTAACTTCTTGTTCAACTTTGTTTTCAGCAGAAAGTTGTAAGATAACGTTGCATAGAAAACACAAATTTTCCTATCACGAACACGCAATCCAAGCCAAGATGCAATCTAGAAGACGGTAGCAACGAGGGGATGATCAAGACTAACCCTTGAAGAGATTCCAAAGCCTATAAGAGTAGGCTCTTATTGCTGCGGTAGACGATCACTTGCCGCTTGCAAAAGCGCGTAGAAGATCTTGATCACGATCGCTTCCGGCGCCACGAACGGGCAGCACCTCCGTACTCGGTCACACGTTCGGTTGTTGATGAAGACGACGTCCACCTCCCCGTTCCGGCGGGCAGCGGAAGTAGTAGCTCCTCTTGAATCCGACGGCGACGACGGCGTGGTGTCGGTGGTGGTGGAGAAATCCGGCGGAGCTTCGCTTAAGCGTGCGGGATGTGGTGGAGGAGAGAGACCGCTAGGGTTTGGGGAGAGAGGGGGTTGGGCGCCGGCCCTCTAAGGGGTGCGGCCAAGGCTGAGCCAAAGAGTGGCTGCCCCTCCCTCTCCTCCTCATTATATAGGTGGAAGCCCCAAGAGTTCTAGTCCAAGTCTTCGAATAAGACCCCAACACTAGAACCTCCCATATGTGTGGAAACCTACTCAAGGAGGGAGTCCCACTCAAGGTGGGACTCCCACCTTTCCTTGAGGTGGGGTGGCCGGCCACCTCTAGGTGGAGCCCACCTGGGACTCTTCCTTTAGGGTTTGGCTGGTCAAGCTTGTGGAGTCCTTTCGGGACTCCACCTTCCATAGTGCGTTTCCTCCGGACTTTTCTAAAACCTTCTAGAACCTCGCCATAAATGCACCTGGATCATTTCCAAACTTGGAATATGACTTCCTATATATGAATCTTATTCTCCGGACCATTCCGAACTCCTCGTGATGTCCGGGATCTCATCCGGGACTCCGAACAAATATTCGAACTCCATTCCATATTCAAGTTCTACCATTTCAACATCCAACTTTAAGTGTGTCACCCTACGGTTCGTGAACTATGCGGACATGGTTGAGTACTCACTCCGACCAATAACCAATAGCGGGATCCGGAGATCCATAATGGCTCCCACATATTCAACGATGACTTCGGTGATCGAATGAACCATTCACATACGATACCAATTCCCTTTGTCACGCGATATTTTTACTTGTCCGAGGTTTGATCATCGGTATCACTCTATACCTCGTTCAACCTCGTCTCTCGACAAGTACTCTTTACTCGTACCGTGGTATGTGGTCTCTTATGAACTTATTCATATGCTTGCAAGACATTAGACGACATTTCACCGAGAGGGCCCGGAGTATATCTATCCGTCATCGGGATGGACAAATCCCATCGTTGATCCATATGCCTCAACTCATACTTTCCGGATACTTAATCCCACCTTTATAACCACCCATTTACGCAAGTGGCGTTTGATGTAATCAAAGTACCTTTCCGGTATAAGTGATTTACATGATCTCATGGTCATAAGGACTAGGTAACTATGTATCGAAAGCTTATAGCAAATAACTTAATGACGAGATCTTATGCTACGCTTAATTGGGTGTGTCCATTACATCATTCATATAATGATATAACCTTGTTATTAATAACATCCAATGTTCATGATTATGAAACTAATCATCCATTAATCAACAAGCTAGTTTAAGAGGCATACTAGGGACTTCTTTGTTGTCTACATATCACACATATACTAATGTTTCGGTTAATACAATTATAGCATGATATATAAACATTTATCATAAACATAAAGATATAAATAATAACCACTTTATTATTGCCTCTAGGGCATATCTCCTTCGATCTCCCACTTGCACTAGAGTCAATAATCTAGTTTACATTTGTAAAGATATAACACCTTGGCCTTCCGGTGCTTTATCATGTATTGCTTACGGGAGAGGTTTTTAGTCATCGGATCCGACACGCTCGTAAACGTATGTATTTTGTAATTCATTTGCGTCTCAACGCATCACTCATTTCCAAATGAGTTGGCATTTAAATATGTTTGATCTTCTGGTGGAACCTTAATTCCACTGTCTGAAATATGTCACTAATATTGTCACACACAATATAGCTTCAAAGTTCCGACTCTGTCGAACTACACCAAGTTCTCAAAGAACCTCTTGACTTAACATCCTTTGTCATTGTCAAAACAATGACATACTCCGCCTTCTTTTGTAGAATCCGTCACAATATTTAGAACTCTTCTAAATCTAGCATAGACAACTTCTAGCTCATTGTGCTACCTTTTAAACAACACTTAGTCTAATTTGAGATTGAAATTATATTTTATATGTGACAAAACCAATATCGGTGTAACACCTTACAGCGATTTGTTTGTCATTTCTTCATACAAAAATATATATATATATCCTTAGTTCTTCTAAAGTACTCAAGGATATTCTTACTAGTCGTCCAATGATCATCATATGAATCATTCTGGTATATGCTCATAACACTTTATAGCACATGATATCCGATTGTGTACATATTATTCGTGATCTATAATCACTCATGTGTTTTTACTCATTGAGTGTCAGATACACTCAAATCTTGTTAAACCTTCACATGACAAGAACATTTTCTTAATATTTCTATATTGAACTACTTCAATATCCATCATATGTACTTTGACTTAAACTTATTTATGTGTTTCAATCTATCTTCATAGATCTTGACACTAAATTTGTTTCGGTCCATATCCTTTCATTGAAGTTAATTCTCAATGAAACCTTTTTAATCAAGTATATAATTACATCATTTATAACCAACTATATGTCACCTACATAAAGTATTATAAATGTGTCTTAGCGCTCCCACTTAATTTCTTGCAAATGCAAGCTTCTTCATCGTCTCCGATGAAATCAAAAACTCTTTGACTATTTCATCCGGTGAAGATTCCAACTCCGTGATACTTACTTCATCCAATTGAAGCTTGTATACCTATCTAGTATTCCACGGACCAAGCAAAACTCTTGGTTGTATCTTGTATACATACTTCGTTAAGTAGTGTATTTTGCCATCCTACTAGCATATCTCATAAAAGAAATATGTAGTGATTACTAGAATAATCCACATAGACTATAAGCATTGCTACGGAAGATCTAATCTTATCGTATTCAACTCTTTGAACTTTGTCGTAAACAATTTTTCGATAAGTCAAGCTTTCTTCAAGGATATTTCATCCAAGTCTATCAATTTCATAGATCCATTTACTTTCATAAAGTATTCATCTATCTTGGATTTCATGGCGCATGGCCATTTTAACTGAGTCAGGGCCCATCATAACTTCTTTGTTTTGTAGTTGGTTTATCATTGTTCAAAATCAATCCTTTGTCCACAAATCATTTATTTGATCACAAAGTAAACCATACCTACAAGGTTCAATATGTACTTCGATCTCCATGGCTAAAACACTTTGTAGTCATGAGAGCCATGATCGTCGTGGCCGCTTCCGAAACCAATTCCGATGCTGCGCTACTCGATCATTATGCTCGGGTTCATAAACCTTATCAAATTATATTGTCCTCCCACTCAAATACTTCACTCGAAACAATTTCTCGGAAATAAGAAACATTGACAAACACTTTTGTCTTTGTCTCGTGGGAAGAATTCCCAATTAAATCTCCGGGATAACCAACAAAGACATTCATCCGATTTTGGTTGACTATTAGGGTTTATACCCATGCCATAACTTGTATGGTGTCATTTCAACGGATCATGATGATGCTCTATTCAGTGTAAAAGCGGTAGTCACTAAAGCATAATCCACAAAAATATAATGGCGTCATAATATTTTATCTCATCATTAATCCAACAAGGTTTGGATACATATCTCGGATACTATATCATCATTATGATACTCCAAGAAATGTGAGTTGTAGAACAATTTCATAACTCTCTTAGATGTTCGCTAAAACTCGTAATTCAAATATTTCTACCATGATCAAATCATAGATATTTGACTTTTCTATTACGATGATTTCCACTTCATGCTGAAATTTATTTGAATCCATTCAAATGTTTCAAACTTCTTCCTTATTGAATATATCCACATAGATATACTCAATTCATTGTTGAAAGTTTTCATGAAGTAGAAGAATCTCCCGCACACAACTATGCCCAGTGAACCACATACATCATCATGTATTTTCCACTAAGTTAGTTGCCCATTCAACTTTTGGCCTATGAACGGTATTTTAATCATTCTCTTTAGAAAATATTTGCAAGCGCCAAATGATTCAAAAATCAAATGACTCCAAAATCCATTTGCATGGAGTTTCTTCATGCGTTCCTTTCTAACATGACCTAAATGGCGGTTCCACAAATAAGTGGAATTCAAATTATTTGCCTTATGGCATTTTAGCGTCAGTGTTATGTATGTGTGTTTCACCATTAAGATTTATAATAACTTATCCATCGTACATGGAGTAATGTCATAATTTGAACAACTCATTGTTTTAATTTGACCAGAGCAAAAATAACAATTATTAAGTTCTTTATTATAAATTCTAAGGGCTAGATAGAATGCCAACGACGAACATAATAACACTTTATTTTGTTCCAGACGTGCATTCCTATCATATTCCTTGTCAGTCACTTAGGCCATTGTATTCTTGTATTGCGTTGTTTTGTATGACACTTCATACCAACCAATATAGTACTAACACCCAAGAATTTCATAGTGTGACTTAACTAGGAATACAACCATAACATGTATATCATTTATATACACCTGAGCTAGACTTTCTAGTCTTTTCTTTTCTTTTGCCAAAATATCTTTTGCAGCTTTCTCTTTTAGCTTTCCTCATTATTCGGAAAAACATTTCAACATCAATAACTTCTAGGTTTGTTGGTCAAATACCAATAACCTTGAGGTTCTTACTTTGAAGTTGATCATCATATGACAAGTGTTTCAGATTTCACTATTAGTAAATTTGTAATACGATGAACAATTTCACTCATAATTTTATCCATCAATTCATGATAACTTTCCGAGACCATGTCTCAGTACATGCTAGGCTCATAAAGTTTAAACCTTAGTATTCGCATATGCAAAACTGGCTTGCACCCGTTGGAAGCACACGTAGAATCTATAACACCCGATCATCACGTGATGCTTCGAAACGACGAGTCTTAGCAACGGTGCATACTAAGGACAATCACTTCATGGATATGCGAATATTGTTAGTGCCCCAATAGTTGGAGGATTGGGACGCCTTGCGTCTTCAACCTTCGTACATTCCCATAAAACTTATGAGTTTATGTAGTCTCATCAAATTTATATTCTATCATCTTGCAATAAGGTCTTAGATATCACATATATCTCGTACCTTGATTATTTCTGAAAACTAAATTTTCAGCTCCTTACTTTTCAAACAGATTTGAACTTCAAGTTTCACGGGAGACAAGATAACTTTAGGTACTAATTGAAACCATAGCTCTCTGAATCAACAAAGTGAGTTTCACTAAATGTTTGCAATAGGACTTAATCATTTCTTGATTCATTAACAATACGGTACTAATCCGTAAAGTTTCTAGTCAGATTTTAACAAGTATTTCTATCTCAATTATAAGACTAGCGCATAGTAGTAAACGGATGCCAATACTACAAAATTAATTCAAAATACTACTCGGACTATGTTTATGATAATTAGTTCATGTTTTAATCTAATTACTAATGAACTCCCACTTAATACAACATCCCTCATAGTTGTAAAGTGGTACACGATCCAAATCCACTACACCAAAACCGATCATCACGTGAGATGATGTAGTTTCAATGGTGAACATCAACATGTTGATCATATCATCCATATGACTCGTGTTCAACCTTTCGGTTTCCATTGTCCCGAGGCCATGTCTCGTACATGCTAGGCTCGTCAAGCAAACCCAAGTATTCCGCGTGTGCAACATGTCTTACACCCGTTGTATGTGAACGTTGAATCTACCACATCCGATCATCACGAGATGCTTTGAAACGACGAACTGTACAACGGTGCATACGAGGGGAGAACACTTTATTATCTTGATATTAATGTGAGGGATCATCTTATAATGCTACCGTCGCGATCTAAGCAAAATAAGATGCATAAAGGATTAACATCACATGCAATTCATATGTGATATGATATGGCCCTTTAGTCTTTGCGCCTTCGATCTTCATCTCCAAAGCACGGACATGATCTCCATCATCAACGGGCATGATCTCCATCATCGTCGGCGTAGCGTCAAGGTTCATGGCGCCGTCTTCATGATTGTCCTCCAAGTAGCAACTATTACAACTACTTTGAAATACCTCTCAACATGAAATTTAAAGACAACCATAAGGCTCCCGCCGGTTGCCACAATACAATAATGATCATCTCATACATATTCATCATCACATTATGACCATATCACATCACCAAACCCCGCAAAAACAAGTTAGACGCTCTCTAATTTGGTTTGCATATTTTACGTGGTTTAGGGTTTTCGATATAGATCTAATCTACCTACGAACATGAACCACAACGTTGATACTAATGTTGTCAATAGAAGAGTAAATTGAATCTTTACTATAGTAGGAGAGACAGACACCCGCAAAGCCTCTTATGCAATACAAGTTGCATGTCGAACGAGGAACAAGTCTCATGAACGCGGTCATGTAAAGTTAGTCCGAGCCGCTTCATCCCACTATGCCATAAAGATGCAAAGTACTCAACTAAAGATAACAAGAGCATCAACGCCCACAAAACCATTGTGTTCTACTCGTGAAACCATCTATGCATAGACACGGCTCTGATACCACTGTAGGATAACGTTGCATAGAAAACAAAAAATTTCCTATCACGAACACGCAATCCAAGCCAAGATGCAATCTAGAAGACGGTAGCAACGAGGGGATGATCAAGACTAACCCTTGAAGAGATTCCAAAGCCTATAAGAGTAGGCTCTTATTGCTGCGGTAGACGATCACTTGCCGCTTGCAAAAGCGCGTAGAAGATCTTGATCACGATCGCTTCCGGCGCCACGAACGGGCAGCACCTCCGTACTCGGTCACACGTTCGGTTGTTGATGAAGACGACGTCCACCTCCCCGTTCCAGGCGGGCAGCGGAAGTAGTAGCTCCTCTTGAATCCGACAAGCACGACGGCGTGGTGTCGGTGGTGGTGGAGAAATCCGGCGGAGCTTCGCTTAAGCGTGCGGGATGTGGTGGAGGAGAGAGACCGCTAGGGTTTGGGGAGAGAGGGGTTGGGCGCCGGCCCTCTAAGGGGTGCGGCCAAGGCTGAGCCAAAGAGTGGCTGCCCCCCTCCCTCTCCTCCTCATTATATAGGTGGAAGCCCCAAGAGTTCTAGTCCAAGTCTTCGAATAAGACCCCAACACTAGAACCTCCCATATGTGTGGAAACCTACTCAAGGAGGGAGTCCCACTCAAGGTGGGACTCCCACCTTTCCTTGAGGCGGGGTGGCCGGCCACCTCTAGGTGGAGCCCACCTGGGACTCTTCCTTTAGGGTTTGGCTGGTCAAGCTTGTGGAGTCCTTTCGGGACTCCACCTTCCATAGTGCGTTTCCTCCGGACTTTTCTAAAACCTTCTAGAACCTGCCATAAATGCACCGGATCATTTCCAAACTTGGAATATGACTTCCTATATATGAATCTTATTCTCCGACCATTCCGAACTCCTCGTGATGTCCGGATCTCATCCGGACTCCGAACAAATATTCGAACTCCATTCCATATTCAAGTTCTACCATTTCAACATCCAACTTTAAGTGTGTCACCCTACGGTTCGTGAACTATGCGGACATGGTTGAGTACCTACTCCGACCAATAACCAATAGCGGGATCTGGAGATCCATAATGGCTCCCACATATTCAACGATGACTTCAGTGATCGAATGAACCATTCACATACGATACCAATTCCCTTTGTCACGCGATATTTTTACTTGTCCGAGGTTTGATCATCGGTATCACTCTATACCTCGTTCAACCTCGTCTCCGACAAGTACTCTTTACTCGTACCGTGGTATGTGGTCTCTTATGAACTTATTCATATGCTTGCAAGACATTAGACGACATTTCACCGAGAGGGCCCAGAGTATATCTATCCGTCATCGGGATGGACAAATCCCACTCGTTGATCCATATGCCTCAACTCATACTTTCCGGATACTTAATCCCACCTTTATAACCACCCATTTACGCAGATGGCGTTTGATGTAATCAAAGTACCTTTCCGGTATAAGTGATTTACATGATCTCATGGTCATAAGGATTAGGTAACTATGTATCGAAAGCTTATAGCAAATAACTTAATGACGAGATCTTATGCTACGCTTAATTGGGTGTGTCCATTACATCATTCATATAATGATATAACCTTGTTATTAATAACATCCAATGTTCATGATTATGAAACTAATCATCCATTAATCAACAAGCTAGTTTAAGAGGCATACTAGGGACTTCTTTGTTGTCTACATATCACACATATACTAATGTTTCGGTTAATACAATTATAGCATGATATATAAACATTTATCATAAACATAAAGATATAAATAATAACCACTTTATTATTGCCTCTAGGGCATATCTCCTTCAAAAGTCCCATAGAGTGGGCTCGGGAGTCACTCCTCGTCGAAGAGCCACTCCAGTCAGAAGAAGCGGCAGCTTGACCAAAGGATTGTACCCTTCTTCTGTGTTCATCCGGCACCCTTAAGTTCCTGTCAAAAGGCAGTTTCCCCATAGCATCCCCTGTCTACAGTGGTTCTTGCACTCAAGTTCACCGTGGCCAATGAGACCACAACCGAAGCGATGAGAACGGCAGCCTTCTCATATTGGAGATTAAATCTTTCATCATGACCATCCCTCCCGACAATTACCCGACGGCGCGCAGAGGTTGGTCGACCGGGATAGCAACACGGGCCCTCAAGAAAGTGCCAGAGGCTTCCCCAAACTCGTCAACGTCCACAGAACATTGCTTATCAATTAGCTTGGCAATCTTTAGACCCTTCTTGTCGTTCATCCAATCGAAAGGCAAGTCCATAATTCTTGTCCAGATTGACATAGTGTCAAAACGAACATCCGAGGGCCGGAGCAATGCGTCCGGCTCCTGCGAGAGAACAAGCATGTCTTCCAACCATCCATGGTGTTCCCGCCGGCGCCCGGCCTCTATCGACCTCCGTTTGCAAAATCTGCCACAAACACATTGTCACCTCCTGGTTTGATGCGGAGACCCTCAGGATTGCCCCAAGCAGGGTCTCATGGCAAGCACGGATCGACCGGATATGCACCACATTTGGTGAGAGAACCTTTCCTACCGGCGACCATTTCTCCGGCGTAGAGCCGCCGTCATCCTCGTCATCACTCATCTCCACAACATCGGGTCACGTCGGCAAGCAGATTGAGGCGCCCCATCATGGAGTCCACCCCTTCCGCTGCCTTCTCCACCTCCTCACCGAGCTTTCCTTTCATCTTCTCCCGCTTCCCGACATCCCCGACCACTTGACCTCCGGAATCGAATGCGGCGGGGGAACCGCCGGAACAGCACCAACCCGGCCAAAACAGGTACACGAGGATAACACTCCGCCGCTAGTCAAGACTGGCGAGGAAAAGGGTTGCAAACTCACCAGAATCAAGCGAGGCAAAGTAGATCAAGGCAGCGCCGCCGGCGGTGAGGAAATCACCGCGGGGGAAGGGAGCAGACCGTCCACGAGCTAGGAGAGGTAGTCCATGGAGCGGCCCTGAGACGGGGCGTCCGCCCACCGGAGTGAGGAGCGGCCGGAGGCTGTGGTGGCTGGGGATCTGGGCGGCGGCGGCGGTGACGAGCTAGACAGTCAGGAGTTCGATTCTCCTTGGCAGCGAAATTTCAGTTCGTAAGTTTGTGCCTGATCTGAAGTCGGTTCTCCATTCCTGTTGACACATTCATCGAGCTGGTGGCAACTGACGAGTGACGTGGACCTTACATCGGGGGATACCACATGTATTCATGGCGGTGACGCATTTTTTTTTTTGAGAAACACATTACAAACGCATACACTCACATATAAACGCATATACCCACCCCTATGAACGCACAAACGCACCCCTATCCCTATGAGAAACTCCGGAAGATTGAGCCGGCGGATTGAACCTTAAAATTGCATTTTTGAAAACAATCTTTTATCCTTTATCGGGGGATACGAAGATGTTATAACTTATAACCATGAAAAATATAGTTTAACAATATTTTTTAAAAAAGTTAATGCAACATAAAATTGTAGCAAAGCAATATATTCTTTTGCTGCAAATTCATTTGCAACAGAAATCACCGACGCCTAAAGAAACATATGTTAACAACATTTCGAAACCAACATCGAATAAACTAGGTAAGCACACAACTCGTAGGAAATGTCATGGAAACTCTACAGCGATTTCCTTTCGCAACAAAACTCATACGAGCTTGCTACAATTTAAAATTACGTACGAACTACTCAAAAGACTCCACGAAATTATGGTGGTTTTTTTCTTTTGAAATTTACTATCCTAGGCCCACACTAAGAGCGTGAGCAAAGAGCCCGAAGCGGAGCGCGTGAAAGAAGAAGACCGTGCGGCGCGGAACACGTCGCCCTCTAAGATGCCACTTGGAACGTTCACGCAAGGAAACCGGCTATTTTAAAGTTTAAACCCTAGACTCTAAATTCCTATCGTTTGTACTAAATTCCAGTCTAAATTAAACCCTGAAACTACTCGTTTACCTGTTACTCGCCCACATGCCATATTCATCTTCTTCCCCGATTTCATCCTCCATTCACTCCCAATCCATCTCGACCAGACCTCCCCGAGATGAATTTTGCAGCAACTAATAATGAAACAGAGCGAGTAATTATTTTGTTCTATATTTTTATGTGTATCATTCAGCAGTTTTTGTTGGGCTCTAGAAAAAAAACATGAAACTATTGAGACACCATCCTATATAGCCTACCACACGGACAAGAAATATTTTCCTTGCCGCATAAGGAGAAAGCCAAAAAGCGGGCAAGCAACATACATCACAAAAAAAGCTAGCAAGCTGAGGCCAACTCAACGCAGTGGTGGCACCAAAAGGCCGACGCGGCGCATCGATAAGCGGGACCGACACAAATTTATCTAGAAGTAGACGTCACAAATTTATCTAGATTTGTATTTTTCTATGTATTAAAACACGTCTAGTCTAGATAAATTTGCGACAAGTAATTTGGAATATAGTCCTTTAGTGCATCACTAAGCTTGGCACTGAACCTCTCAAAAAAAAAAGCTTGGCACTGGACCAGCCGGCCCCTCCCTGGGCTGCTCCGTCCCCCGCACGCGCCCATTTTTCGATGACGTCTTATCAGAGCGCCACGCCACCGCCCCCCACCCTCCCTCGTACGTTGCTATAAATAGAGCATGGCTCAGCTCCATGAGCATCCAACAACAAGCTCATCATCAGCGTTCGTCGTCACTGGTTTGTAACTTTGCATTGCACTAATGGCTCCTGCTCAATGCGTTCCGTTGCAGCGGGTGTTCCACTTCGGCAAGGGCAAGAGCGAGGGCAACAAGGCCATGAAGGAGCTGGTAACTGATCTGTAATCTTGTTCATGAGAAGCTTCATTTAGTTATTCCCCATTGTATGTAGCTCGATCGATAATTTTATATGCTTGTATATGTTGATGTGCAGCTGGGGGGCAAGGGCGCGAACTTGGCGGAGATGGCGAGCATCGGGCTGTCGGTGCCGCCGGGGTTCACGGTGTCGACGGAGGCGTGCGAGCAGTACCAGGCGGCGGGGCGGGCGCTGCCGCCGGGGCTGTGGGAGGAGACCCTGGAGGGCCTGCGGTGGGTGGAGGAGTACATGGGCGCCAGCCTCGGCGACCCGGCACGGCCGCTCCTCCTCTCCGTCCGGTCCGGCGCCGCCGTGTCCATGCCGGGGATGATGGACACGGTGCTCAACCTGGGCCTCAACGACGAGGTGGCGGCGGGGCTGGCGGCCAAGAGCGGCGACCGCTTCGCCTACGACTCCTACCGACGCTTCCTCGACATGTTCGGCAACGTGGTGAGTACTCGATCTATACTACTGCAGTACACACTCGGCTCTGAATTGCTAATTACTTGAGCTGATTAAGCTCGATCCGTCGTATACCATGCACGTGGACTGGTTGCTTGCCCTGCTGGGCATGGTAATGGTAATTTGCGTGCATCGACCAACCGTTGAAGTGGGAGCGACGGATACTTTAGGTTTGACACCGGTTGCGTCGCCCAGACGGTGGCTGCTGCCGCAGCTGTTGCTTTCTCAGAGTGATGACAAAGGTGTTTTTGCGCCTTTTTGTGTTGCTTGCGAGGTATCCTTGGAGTACTTAACTGGTAAAAAATGAATATTGGGCTAAGTACTCTTGCCATCTTGGCCAGTAGAATACGCGTGAGTTGTCCAAAAGAAAAAAAGAAGAATACGCGCGGTTGGTGATATATTTGTGTCTAAATATACCGCACACAAGTAGAATAGGGAAGGGAAAAATGGGAAACTAGTTGCTTAATTTAGAAAAAGGAGACCAATTCTTTTCTTGAAAAGAGAAAGAAACTACTGATGCAGACTATATTATATTAGTCCTATATTTGCAAACACATTCGGTCACGGGGTATATGAAAGGAATTACCGATGAAGGCGACCTGTGTTACAATTTGACACTATTGGTTCACTCTGATAAGACAGGAAAAGAGGAAGGAGAAACTTCCTTCTTTAGCACAGCATGTTCATTTGTCATGAAAAGATATACGAGTATTTATATTCTTTTAAAATCTGAAACAATTAAAAGCAGTTTGTTGGGCTGACGGGAAAACATGACAAAAAAACTGCTCCAACAGAGTTGATAGATGACATATCTGCGTTATCTATCTTGTTTGTCCTGGAGGTTTCAACAAATTTTCCAAAGTTGGTGTTGTCCGCTAGCTCTCGAGTGAAGCCATAGTTCAATGATACTAGTACTACCATGTCACTCGATGTTTCAGTCACCCCCGTCCTCACAAGCGATTCGACATGCCGAATTTCGAATGACCACTGAGTTCTAAGTTTCGACAGTGTAATTTCAAAACTCGGAGGGTTCAGATCTTGTGCTTTTTTTTGCGAATCATTCAAATCTTGAGGTGAAATCACCAACGTAGTAACTGTAACTCTGAATCGGCCCGGTCGGTCCCTGACACCTTCGACACCGTCACGGGTCGCCCTGGTCCGGTCGGCCCTCAAGTCGAACCATCCTCTCTCGATGCTTACCCAATGTCCACCGACGACTGCACTTCACCAGTTCACCGACGACCGCGACGAGCGCGCCGGGCGGTGCCCGCGCGGGGGAGGTCACCCCACGCCTGCGCGCCTCGTGGAGGCCGGACCTCGACCCCGATGGCTAGATCGGTTTCGATTTCCCTGGCCGCGATGCCCTGGTAAAAGAGGAAATACTGTACTTAATCGTTAGGAACGAATATATTTTATTTTAGCACAATACTGTGGGTCGATGACAGCCAGTAGCTTGGGTTTGTCAAATTCCAGTCACTCATAATCTGACATTTGGGTTTGCATTGCATTTTCTGGCGTGTCTTCTTCGCTAAATACTACTGTAGTAGGTTATTCTGTACGAAGAGACTGGGCATTTGGGCGAAGGTTTATTCTGTATTACTCTGTACGAAAGCATCAACTGGCAAGGACATTGTTTACATTGTTTCTTAGGAGGACATTTCCTTTTTATCAGGTCATGGACATCCCTCATGCACTTTTCGAAGAGAAACTGGAAGCCATGAAATCAGCCAAGGGGGTGCACAATGACACCGACCTGACTGCCAGTGACCTCAGGGAGCTAGTGGGTCAGTACAAGAATGTCTACGTTGAGGCCAAAGGAGAAGAATTCCCCTCAGGTTTGTCCATAATGTTCCACCCTGTTTTTATTATCTGAAGTCTGTATCTTGAAACTGAATTTGTGTTTTATTTCACCTTGCTGATATGCCTATATGCTGTCTCTTGTCTTGGCATAGATCCAAAGAAGCAACTGCAGTTAGCAGTGCTGGCTGTGTTCAACTCGTGGGACAGCCCAAGAGCGAATAAGTACAGAAGCATTAACCAGATCACCGGACTGAGGGGCACCGCCGTAAACGTCCAGTGCATGGTGTTTGGCAACATGGGGAACACCTCTGGCACTGGTGTCCTCTTCACTAGGAACCCTAGCACCGGAGAGAAAAAGCTTTATGGCGAGTTCCTTGTAAATGCTCAGGTACGATGCGGTTCTGGTTGCTCCAATTCGCTTCTGAATTCTAGCTGTTGTGTTATGCATGTGCACATCTGGATGAGCGAGCGGCATGCTGCACAGTCTGGTCGAGTGACATTGCGTAGGCATGATAACACAATTTATGGATACTGCATATATATCTTATGCAGGGTGAAGATGTGGTTGCTGGAATCAGAACCCCAGAAGATCTTGATGCCATGAGGGACCACATGCCGGAGGCCTATGTGGAGCTTGTTGAAAACTGCGAAATACTGGAGGGCCACTATAAAGATATGATGGTATGCTATTCTAGTTCATTTTGTATTCCACTCTTTCAGTTTCAGTGTGATATGTCCCTTCTGTACTTGTGAGTTGGAAAGAACTGCTTTACCCAAAGATTTGCCGGAAGCTCCTGCAATGGGCCTGTTACTGTTGTAGTTTTAAGTAACTTGGCTTTTGATCCCTAGTACGACAAAACTTATTTTGAAACATCATGAAAAACTTAGCGAACTAGTTAGTTTATGTGATGATATCAGCATGATCTTTTCATATATTCAAACACCATCGCAGTGATTTCTTCAATAACTTGACTGCATGAGTGCTCTTTGATCATGATCCTGCTCTCGATGTGTTTCAGAAAAAATATTAATTTGCATCTCTACTACTTTCATGGTGATTGACTTGTATTTTCCATATGTAATGCAGGATATCGAATTTACAGTTCAAGAAAATAGGCTCTGGATGCTACAGTGCAGAGCAGGAAAGCGCACGGGTAAGGGCGCTGTCAAGATTGCTGTAGACATGGTTAATGAGGCTCTTGTTAATCGCAATACAGCGATTAAGATGGTAGAACCAGGTCACCTGGACCAGCTTCTTCATCCACAGGTATAAAATAATCAACACCTCTATTATCCTAACAAATTGTCTGCTCTTTCAGCATTTATTTGAATTACTTATTTATGTTACACAAGACTACATCGCTTGCATGCTGAGAATGCACTGTTAACCATTGAAGATATTAGAATCATTAAGCCTATGTTTTCTAACATACAACTGAACTCTGATGTATATGTATAATTACATTCTTTATATCAAAATTCGATTTTGTCATTTTATCTCATATGGGATCAACTTCAGTATCAGTTTTTAACATGCAAATTCAAACTCAGTCACTTGTATTGATATCGACAACTTTATTTTGACACGCTCATTTGAGATTCACTTAACAACTGATAGTGGCAATACATTGACACATTTATTATCCTTATGTTACGAAAACAGTTTGCGAACCCTGGGGCTGCTTCATACAAAGGCAAGGTTATTACCACAGGCTTACCAGCATCACCTGGGGCTGCTGTGGGCCAAATTGTATTTACCGCTGAAGATGCTGAAGCATGGCATGCCCAAGGGAAATCTGCTATTCTGGTATTCACATTTCCTTTTTATCCTCCTTTTCATGGCAAGTGGTCTCCTTCATTTTATTTCATTTTTAGTTGGACCTGTGCTTCGGTTGCTTTGTCCAAGATTTTTTGTTAATCGTCTTTGGGAGATCTTCTTATCTCATGTTTCTTGTTAGAATAGTTGATTGAAGGGTTTCTTATAGGAAATTTCAATTACTGACAACTTTTTTTTTGACTGCACATGAAAATTTCTGCATTGTAATTTAGAGTTTGTCCTGATATATTTTTGAACTTTCTGAATGTAAAGGTGAGGACAGAGACCAGCCCAGAGGATGTTGGTGGCATGCATGCAGCAGCTGGAATTCTTACAGCAAGAGGCGGTATGACTTCTCATGCTGCTGTTGTAGCGCGTGGTTGGGGCAAATGTTGTGTGTCAGGGTGTTCAAGCATCCGTGTAAATGAAACTGAAAAGGTGATTGAACTTGATGCTGCACATATCCAAGAAATGCTTTGTTAGACACAATGCTTCTTTACAGCCTAAAATTCGTAATAAAATCATGATAAGCTTATGCTCATCATTTTGTTTTATAGAGTTGCTTACTTTGTTCATTCTTTACTCACAGGTGGTAACAATTGAAGACAAGGTGCTCTATGAGGGTGACTGGCTATCACTCAATGGATCAACCGGTGATGTGATCCTTGGCAAACAGCCACTTTCCCCACCAGCCCTTAGCCCTGACTTGGAAACTTTCATGTCCTGGGTTGATGAAGTTAGGAAGCTCAAGGTAAATTTCTTAGAAATAAAAGAACAAGAAATGCCTCGAGAGGAAATTAACTATAAATTGCATCCGTTTTGTTATCGGGTCATCTCAAAGCATTACACAAGTTTCAACAAAAAAATCCTTATTATGCTCTTCATGTTTTAGGTTATGGCTAATGCCGATACCCCTGGGGATGCATTGGCAGCAAGAAAAAATGGGGCAGAAGGAATTGGACTCTGTCGGACAGAACATATGGTGGGTGTTAACTTCTTAGTTACTGTTTCTTTCTGTTTTGTTAGGATACTTAATTTCTTACCTTAATAATTTTTCTGTAGCCCAACAGTTCAAAGTGAACTTTATGGAAGCAAGTCTACTCTCCTTGACAATAAAAAAGTTTCATGTTCTTAATGTCTTTTGCAGTTCTTTGCTTCTGATGAGAGGATTAAGACTGTGAGGCAGATGATTATGGCTCCAACTGTTGAACTGAGGCAGAAAGCACTAGATCGTCTTCTGCCTTATCAGAGGTCTGATTTTGAAGGCATTTTCCGTGCTATGGATGGTATGTGAAGATTTTCTACATATTTGTATATTTGTTTTGTCTAAATGGATCAGGTGCACTCGAGTCTCGAGAGAGTTCATTTAACATGAACTGGCCTACTTTCTTAAGTAAGCGAGCATTGACTATCGAATGTTATCATTAAACACAAAAGGTAGATAAAGTTGTGAGATTAGGATGCAAATTACTTTCAAAGAATAAGGTATTATTTGTCATTAATCATTCAGGTTAAGATATAAAGTTCTGCCTGACTTGTCCAGTCCCTTGCAGGAGTGGTATTAGGTATATGAATAATATGATCCATGTAAATGAATTTGAAAACAAGCAATTACCATGGATTGGCAAACCATAGAGCGTTAGTTAAAACTACATCTTTTGAAAGGGAATAAACAGTTTTGTCACACAGAACCGTCTGAACATCAGTGTTTACATTTCAGGTCTCCCGGTGACTATTCGGCTCCTGGACCCTCCACTTCATGAGTTCCTTCCAGAAGGGAACGTCGAGGATATTGTGCGCGAGCTATGTTCTGAAACCGGAGCCGCTGAGGATGATGTCCTTGCAAGGATGGAGAAACTTTCAGAAGTAAATCCAATGCTTGGTTTCCGTGGTTGCAGGTTGGTGTTTTTGCCTTGTTGTTTGTTTAGTTATTATAAAGAGATTGGATTATCCATTAATTCATCAGAATATAAATCCATTTTTTTCCGGCTAAACAGAATATATCCTTTCGTGTAATCTTTTCATAGCTTATTCACTTTTGAATCACGTTTTTTCCATGTTCATTTACATGACTGTTCTCCTCTGTCTTATTAGTAATATCTTTATTTTCCCCTTTACTAAGGTTGGCAATGCTGATATTTCAGGCTTGGTATATCATATCCTGAATTAACAGAAATGCAAGCCCGAGCCATTTTCGAAGCTGCTATAGCCATGACTAACCAGGGTATTCAGGTTTTTCCAGAGATAATGGTTCCTCTGGTTGGAACACCTCAGGCATGTCTTCTATTCCTGCATATTTTATTGCTGATGTGAAGTGTACATGCACATTGAATGCTGTTGAAAATGTCATATACATTTAATGAGAAAATTAGGTAAAACATTTTATGCCTGTGTAATTCCAAAATTATGTGCGGTCATACAAATATACAACACATTTCTACGGAAATGTTGACTTCACCTAGAAATTGGACAGTTACATTTCTCTTGAAATGCACTTGGTTTTGTTGTTGTAATGTGATCCGCCACTTGACTTTGTTCCAGACATTTGACATTTGACTTTGCCAGGAATTGGGCCATCAAGTGGCTCTTATCCGCCAAATTGCCAACAAAGTTTTCACCAGTATGGGGAAAACCATTGGCTACAAAGTTGGGACTATGATAGAAATTCCTAGGGCAGCTCTCGTGGCAGATGAGGTAAACAGCTGATGATAGCTCCATTCTTTCCATGAAAAAACCATAATCTATGGCCAATTACTGTTCAGCATGTAGACCAAATAATACATGCACTGATTATGGGAACTCTCAACGTTACCAAGGTTGATGAGAGTTTTCCAAGTGCAAAGAATAATTTTATCAAAAATTATCAAGGGAAGCTACACATGTCCCTGTTCCTTGAAAGCTATATGGCCTGACATCGTCATGTTGGTTGACAGATAGCAGAGCAGGCCGAGTTCTTCTCTTTTGGAACAAATGACCTCACGCAGATGACGTTTGGTTACAGCAGGGATGATGTAGGGAAGTTCCTCCCCATCTATCTCGCTCAGGGTATCCTCCAGCATGACCCCTTTGAGGTAAATTTGTTACAACCGGGACCATAGCCAACTTCAGCTTTAAGTAGCACTCGTATTTTTCATCATTTACAGACTTGGAACAACTCACATATCTACTCATTCTGCATGTTCTTCTCTTTTATTTATTTATGTATAAGCACAATCATATCAGATTGTACTTATAAATTTACCTGTGATGAATTATATATACCAGGTGCTTGATCAAAGAGGAGTGGGGGAGCTGGTTAAGATTGCTACCGAGAGGGGTCGCAAAGCGAGGCCTAATTTGAAGGTCAGTATTGCACTGGAGGATACTGCAAGTGCTGCGCAATTTATCTATAGTTCATTTGGCTGATTGGTTGTTTCCAAACAGGTGGGCATCTGCGGCGAACATGGTGGAGAGCCATCTTCAGTTGCTTTCTTTGCAAAGGCTGGGCTGGATTATGTTTCTTGCTCCCCTTTCAGGTTGGCCGAGATGATCGAAACTCTGAAGATTAGTACTAGCCTGACACCATATATCTCACTTAACATTTTGACATGGAACTTGTTGGCAGGGTCCCAATCGCTAGGCTAGCTGCAGCTCAGGTGCTCGTCTGAGTGGTGCCTCCTCATGGTACCGGATCACCAGCTGTTGGTGCATCCGGATGGTGAAGAAAAATAATACATAGCCAGTGACTGGTGGAAACTCTGCTGCCTGACGAAGGCCAACGTATATATGTAGTCTGCGCTTGTAAGCCTGAAGTGGGTGGTCGTATGCATTTCCCTTGAACTGTCATGGTAATGTAACCAAACAGCGATGATGACGAATAGAGATCGAATAAAATGTGTTGATTGCCTGTGCTATCAGCCCAGGATGATGATTCTTTTGACCGGTGGCTGCTATGAGCTGCGATTTTTCTTTTCTTTTTTGTTTTCTTGACACGAAGGCAAAAGTTAATTAGGAAGGGAAGGTAAAGCCGGGCGAAAACCATACAGTATGGGCATTTGATTCAATCCCACCTTGTAAACTAATTGCCTTTCCATTTCGTTCAAGTGGAATACCAATGACCAAAATATCTCAATACTGCTCATACCTTAGAGCACCTCCACTCGTTTGGCCTCTCCACGCCCGAAATCCGGGGTAAATTTCGTCCGGATTGGACGTAAAATTGGCGTGGGGAGGACCACTTTCCCAACCGCGATCTCAGGCGAAGACGCCGATCTAATTTTGAAAAACGAAAGCTTGACGAAATACGGCTAAAAATGATTGAATTTAGACTAAATTTAATGATATTTACTATATAGAGGGCGAAGTTCATACATAGAGGCCGAATTCGAATATATTTCGAATTCGGCCGTGGGAATACAACTTTAAATATTAAAACATGGCGCTCTACATGCCGAAATGGCGGTAGAACACCGTGTAGTCCTTGTCGCCGTCGCCGCCATCATCGTCGGAGCCGTCGTCGTCGAAACGCGGCGGCGCCGCCGCCGCCTGGCTGCTGGTGCCTTGGCCGGGGTCTCCCCACTGGCCACCGTGGCGCGGCAGGGACGGCGAGGGCTTGTACCACTCATCGTCGGACTCCGTCTCGAGATCGATGACGGGGACGAGAGCACCAGATGGAGGAGTCGCAGGCCGGCGGTAGCGAGCGGCCTCCTCGAGGAGCCGAGCCTGCCGCTCCGCCTCCTCCTTCTCCCACTGGTCCCTCGACCAGGCGCATGCCTGGTCGAGGGGCATGGCGTTGTCGGCGGGGACGAGGTCCTGGAGGGACCTCGCCATGACGGCCTCGAGGATTGCGGCGTCCTCGGCGTCGTGGACCTCCTCCACCTTCACCGGCTTGCGCTTCCGCTCGCCGGAGGTGCCTGGTTCGCACTTGGGGCGAACCAGGCGGAGGCGGCCGCATGGCGTCGAGGACTCGCGGATGACGATCCCGCCGCTGCGATCACAGTTGCGCGACGGGGAAAGCGGCTCCGGTTTCACCGGCGCCAATGATGGCGCCGACCTGGAGATCGGCGTCGACCTCGACGCCGAACCAGACGACGAGGAGCTAGCAGCCATGCGCCATGGCTGCCAGCTGCCCCGGCGGCGGCTGGCCGATGCCCTCGACGGTGGGGGCATCGTCAGAACGGGCGCGTTGCCGCCCTCGATGTGATCGATGACGGCGTCGAGCGTTCGGCCCGGCACGCTCCACCAACTCTTGCGTCCCGCGGTGTTGTTGCGCGGAGGCGGAGTCGGCGGGCCGTCGTAGGAGGCGAGCTCCTGCTCCCACCGCCGCAGGAAATAGGAGTTCCACGCCGTGTAGTTGTCGGGGTGGTGGCGTGGCTCGGCGCGGTCCTGGTCCGACAATGTCAGTCGGACCTCCTCGATGGCGGCGTTGAGGGCGTGTCCCTAGGGCGGCGGCGGGATTGGCACGCCGCCCGCACTTAGCCGCCACCCGCCACCGGGAGGCCTCGTGTCCGGCGGGCAGGGGTACCCCGCCTGGTAGAGGAGGTGTCCCTCCCACGCATGGAGCGACCGGTGGGGAAAGCCTTTGTTGGCCGCGCCGTCTTGCTCGTTGAACGCCATGGATCTCGTCGAGGGAAGAGTGGCGGATAGGGTTCGTCTGGCTGGGGTTTCGTCGTGGTGCTACGCGTTGCGGCGAGCGGGGATTATTTAGGCAGGGCTGGACCTGGCGATTTAATGCCACGTGGATGCTACGCGTCCGCGGCGAGCTGACCGGCGGCAGCCTTTACTGCGCGCGGAAGACGATGCGCGTGCCGCTGACCGGCCGGGTCCACTGCGGCGAAGCCGAAGCGAAAGCGCGGGGCAGATTTCTCGGCGTTTCACGCGCTTTCTCTTCGTCCGGACTCCCCGAGCGCGCCCCGGTACGCCGGGGTTGGCGTGGGCTCGCCGGATGGATGAAAGCCCAAATCCGGTGAAAACGAGGAACAGGGGCGCGGCTGGGCCATTTTTCGCCGTCCAGATGGAAAAATAGCCAGCCGGGGGCCTATTCGGGGAGACGAGTGGAGATGCTCTTACAATGGTAGTTCAGTTCTCCTTGGTACTGTAATTAGTTTTTTTTTCTCCTCCTGGAACTGGAAAGTAGGCCAAATTGGATGCTTCAAGCGTAGTCAAGCAACGTGTTTCAGTATCACAGTTACTTCAGCTGCCAAATTCACGGAAATTCTTCTCTGGACCATAGCATCAATGAAGCTGAAAATTTGCTTTTTCGGTTAGAGAGTATTTGAAAACACAACCAATTTATTAAATATCGCGCACAAATAAATATGTTTGCTAAAATTATTTTCAAATTAAAATTCAACAAACAACAAACTAAACAAATATAAGTTGGGCTAGATCAAGGCGCCTCTGCATTTGCTGATATCCTTTGACCCTCCGCAAATGATCAACGAGATCATGTTGCAGTTGATCGTGAACATTGGTGTCACGGTGCATGGCAAGGAAATCAGCAAAATCTGTAGACACCTCGTGATCAACCTCCGCAAGAGAGCCTGACACTCATAGGGATCAACATGTGTCCTGGCCCAATTCTCACAAGGCCGCATCACCTCCCACATTTAGTCGTGAGACCAACTTAGAGTAAGGTATCGAAAACAATAGCAAGTTGAGCTTGGAGCACACCAAATGCTTGCTCGACATCCTTCTGGCAAGCCTCCTGTCGCTAAGCAAAGTGGAAATTCTTCTAACCTAATGACACCAAGATTGTTTTGACAAATGTCACCCATTTTGGATATATACCATCATCTAGATAGTAGCCTTTGGTATATTGGTGGCCATTGATCTCATAGTAGCATGGTGGAGCATGACCTTCCACTAGTTTGCTAAACAACGGAGATCGCTGCAACATGTTGATGTTATTGTGTGATCTCGCCATGCCAAAGAAAGAATGCCAAATCCATAGGTCATAATCTGCCACAGCTTCAAGCACCACACTACAATATACACGACGGCATTTGTATATACCTTTCTAAGCAAATGAGAAGTTCTTCCATGACCAGTGCATACACTCGATGCTTCCAAGCATCCTAGAAAATCCTCTCGCTGCTTTGTGGGCCATGATCCTTGCAGTCTCTTCTTCAGTTGGCCCTCTCAAGTAGTACTTGCCAAACTTTCCCACCACACCTCAGCAAAACTTATACATGCACTCGATGATAGTAGACTCACTCATGCGAAGGTAGTCGTCATGTGTATCGACAGTTGCTCCGTATGCAAGCATCCTCATGGCGGCGGTGCACTTCTAAATCGACGAGAACCCGACCGTGCCAACATCGTCGTGCTTCAGCTTGAAGTAGGGGTCGAACTCTCGAACGACGTGGAGGATATTCATGAACAAACCCTTGCTCATCCTATAACGGCGCCAAAAATTGTCGGCATGTGTTGCCTCCTCTGCGAAGTAGTCGTTGTGCAGCATGGTATGCCCCTCCAACTTCTGTCGGGGCTTCAACTTCTTTCTTCCTGGCTTTGAACCTCTGCGGCGCGGCCTCTTCTTAATCTCCGTGTCGGCATCAAGCATGGTTTGAAGGGACGCGATGATCGAAAAATGCTCCTGAAGGTTGTCGTCAAAGGCTTCCTCTTCCTCCATCATTTGCACGATCATCTCGTCCTCGCTATCTACGAGGACAACGACCAGTCGCACCTACTAGACAAACCGTCGAACACCTTCTGTGCGTAGAGGGGGGGCGGATTTGTAGGCGCGTTCTGGGATGCGTTGGCGAAGCTGCAACGGTGAAAAGGACGGCGAGGGAGTCAGTCGTCACGGATGTATCCAATACAGGAGAAATTGTCCATCGAGACGGCCGGCAAATCGAGCGGCGGCGGAGAGTTGGGAGGCGTGGGAGGGGAGGCGCGACGAGAAATAAAGGTGGGAGGCAACCGTCCTAGATGTGGTCGCCGCCAGGTGGGTACCCGCCTCGTTTTTCGCTATGTTCGGCACGCTCGCAGTATCCCCTGTGGAGCGGGATGGCCTCGGGGCGCCGGACACCGTATATGACCGCGCCGGGCAAAAATACCCTTTGGGACGAGCGGCTGGGGGAGGTAAAATAGCTGGAGCGTCCCAAAAAGACTTTGGGGCAACACGCAGGAACATAAAAGAGAATGTTTGTTACACCGGAAAAACAACTTTATGGATTCCATTCTGCAGTACCGAAATGATTTAAACGGGAAATAACGAATGTAGAATTACCTGATATAGCGCACTCATGTCGATAAAATGGTTTGAACTATTTACTAGAAAAAAAGGCACTTAAAGCAACCCAAGTTTGCCAGAGCATTTCAGCATTACAATGTCAATATTAGGTGCGAGCAAGGCTCGTGCAACGGAGTTTTTTTTTGACAATCAATACCACGTATATTCATAATAATAAATAGTACATGGTAGAGATACATGAGCTGTCTCCAACGATTACAAAATAAAGTCTAAAAGATACTAGCAAATCTTCGAGGTCTTGAAACTCTTTCTTCTTCCAAAACACAATTTTGTACTTTTCAGAAGGCAGCCAAAGATAGATAAAAAACCATAGACTTGTAAATATCAACGAAGGCTCTCCCATAATTTTAATTTGAGCAACAATGCCAAGGCTGCGTGCACGTACGTAACCATTAAAGTAGTCAATCAACATCGGCAAGAGTACCAACACCAGTATGTCAGGAAAATAACAACCGATCAACCTTGTCGATGTTGATGGAGTGCCAAAAGTACGAATCACCATTATCGAGGACGTGTCAACCGGGACAAAAACTGCGAGGATAATCCTCCTCGCGGCAACCATGAGAAAAGATCAAAGATCGATCTGGCGAAGCAAGATCTGAACACCAATACCTAGATAATTGTAATCTTTCAACACCACCATTAACGTCGGGAAGGAGATCTACTCGTCGAGCGAAAGACCGAAGATCACTTATTGCAGACAATACCATCTTCATTACGGGGAAACCAACAAGAAAACGGTGACCAAAACCCTAACATAGACTACTGAAAAGATTACATTTATTAAAAACTCCATGCATAGATCGGGTTCCCCACTCCTCCCGACGCCGACGAAGCAGGCCGGAGAAGGGGGAACCGATCTATGAAGCATGCTGAAGTGGAGGCGGCTAGGATTTTTTCTCTGAAGGCATGTGCAACGGAGTTAGCCAACTACGCCACCACCCCTGTTGGGGACTTATTCGCAAGTACAAGGTTATAAGTTAGTAAATCCATACCATCTCATCCCCTGTTGTCCATCTGACCCAGTTTTCCGACGACAACGAGTAGTGGCCTAGGGTTTGAAGTCCTTAAAGTATCGTGTGCATTTTTTCGTATTATAACTATGTAAATTATGTTGTCTTATCTAAAAAATATATAGAAACTAATATATTTACGTTGGGCCGCTAGGTAGCCTCTCGATCTAAACAGATATATGAAGCACCCAAGCTAATTTTGTGTCCACGACCTAACCCAAACGGATCAAAATAAACACTTTTTTGTGTTCGAAATAGGGTCGGGCTGGGCTGTTGGAGATGCCCAAAAGGAACATGACGATTTTACAGGTCTCTGCTTTGAGATTGTTGAGGCATTTGACATTTATCTAATATAAAATTAATAATTGAAATAAAAGTGAATTTTTTTGTGAAACTAAACTAATACATGTGTAACATTGTGATAAAAAGTAAAACTGTTTACGCACTGCTAAGGTCACTGTGGTATGTTTTACAAAATAATCGTATTTCAATTATATTTAAATTTTGTTCGATAATTATGTGAGAGGATTAAGTCAGTACTCAGTACACGGCTGACGGTCACTGCAATAGGTACCGGCTACCATAAAACGAGGGCTTTCGAGATCCACTCGACCACTCCCTTGTCCCGTCCGTTCCCATCGGAACGAGATTCCGACGCCCTCCACCTCACTGTCGAGCATGTCCTCACCGGCACCGGCACCGGTTCCGGCCTCGCCGGGGTCCTCCTCTCAGGTCCGCCCCCCTTATTCGACCTTCGCCATCAATGTTCGACCGATTAATGTCTCCGCACCTTTGATTCCTCTGTCCTATCCCATCCGCCTGGTTTACTCGTTGATTTCGGGGTGGCGGGTGGGTGGCTGTGATGGCTATGTAATTCTGAGGCTCCCCATCAGCGGCTGGTTTCGTTGCTATTGTGGGGGTAGGTTTGGTTGCGTCTAACTGTTTCGTTAGGTATAGATGAGTGGACTGTGAGCCTGATTTGGCTGGTACGGAGCAATATCCACATGCTTGATCCTTGAACAAAAATGTTGGCCTAGAAGAATCAGCAATGTTGGCTGCCAAAATTGCTTAGGTGGATTCAGAGTAAGATTGGATGATCCCGCATACATGAACCTTTATGGCCCTTAATGCATCTATCAGGCTGAAGTTTATTGTTAGTACCGTCATGTAGCTTTGGAATATTCTCTGTATGGTAACTGCAGGCATCTGAAGACTGTTTAACTAGTTATAGGGAGGTTGGGAACTTAAAAGAACAGCAAATGATTTGGGGTTATTTTCGAAATTCATGGCTGGGATCAAACGGAATATGCAGGATAATAAAGAATTGTGAAATTTTTCCAATTACTAAAGGGGTTACACAGTTCTTAAGATTTCATGACAATATATACATAATCTACACCATCACGTAACTAACAATAGTGTGTAGTGGGTCCAAAATAAAAGTAGTTTTAGAATTATTATACTTCTCAATAGAATTATGGAAGCCCAATCCACCAAAAAAATTGATTACTCTTTAGGCTCTGCTGAGGACAACAGGACTATAAGATATGGCTGTGTTATGAATGTTCAGCGAAAGAAAATAAAAAGGATTTATGAATAAAAATTATGATATGGACATGCTTTTTTGTTTAAATTGTAGGAATGGTTATGCTAACTAACAAGAAACCTTCTGATTTTGGCAGAGAAAACGAGGTTCAACAGAATCTGTTGGCATGTATGCAGTCCAGTGTTGTGAGTGTTATAAATGGCGTACTGTTCCAACGAAAGATGAATTTGAGACACTTCGGGCGAACTTCACTGATGACCCATGGTTCTGCAGCAAACGACCTGACTGCTCATGTGAAGACCCTGCAGATGTTGAGTATGACAGCAGCCGCATCTGGGTCATCGACAAGCCCAACATACCAAAGCCTCCACCCAAGACTGAGAGACTAGCGATTATGAGAGGTGATCTCACTAAAATGGATATCTACTATGTCCTGCCAAATGGGAAGCGTGCAAGGACCTTAGGGGATGTGCAGAAGTTCGTCGATACAAATCCAGAGTACAAAGACAGCTTATCAGCTGAAAGCTTCAGTTTTACAGTACCCAAGATTGTTGACGAGACTGTTTCACATAGCTCTGCGCGGAAGACTAAAAAGGCTAAAAAAGAGGACAAGACAATTGCTTCAAGCAGCAAGAACTAATATGACAGCAAACAGACAATAGTTCATGTGCTTGCTTGGATGATCCTACCCTTTCTACCTTGAAGGTAGTCAAGGCGGTTTTTCTCTGGGATGTTACTCTTAGCACCTGATTGCACGTAATCTCTTCTTTTTTATGCATCAACTTATGGTGACATTCTCAGATGCTTGAAGAAGGCTGTAGTTTCTTTCAGAACTAAATATATTACAGATATATGCTTCAGTTATTAGCCTTTATACATTATCTTCCAGGTTGTTTTTCGCTACATAGACGTGCATGGAGTTCTCATTAGAAAGCAGACTAGTAGGTCTATTCTGTCCAAGCCGGGGTATTAATTCAGTGCCATTTGATAGTTCAAAGCCTCTAGATGATCTTCCTATCGTCAAGAAAAATACCGAGTCATCTTACATGCATAAATCTGTACCATGCATGCCATGGCCACCGCAGTTTCAGCTAGATGATTCTGAAGTTTTTCTTGCCACTGTTGGGTAAATTACAGACAAGCAATAATTTGTCCAAAAGTTTAGCTAACAAAGTACTTGGTCTGGTGAACTTGGGCTCGACCAAACAAGTTAGTCTATTTCATACCTTTTGCATATCACCATCATAACAAAGAAAACCTGAGTCACCTGCTATTCTGTTATGTAGATGTCCTCTTGGTCCCCCTTTTGATGGCAAGATGTCTCCATAATTTTTATGCCATTTTGGGCTGGACTCGCCCAAGATGGTTTATTAATCTTCCTTGGGAGATATTCTTGTCTCCTGGTTCTTGTAGGAATAGTTTGTTATAGGGCTGCTTACAGGCAATTACCTTTATAGTCAACTTTCTTTGATTTCACATAAAAAGCTCTGCCATACAATTCTTGAGTTAGTGTATCCTCATACATGTTTCATGTTTGTCCAATCTTTTTGTGGTATATGTAATAACATGATTCATGGAAATGGTCGTGTCATAGCATGGATTGTCAAACCATACGCCATAAGTTATAGATTACTCTTTTTGAAAGCTAATTCAGACTACAGTTGTCACACAGAACCATCTGAAATCAATGTTTGCATTTCAGGGCTGCTAATCGCTAGGCTAAATGCAGCCCTGGTGTTCGTCTGAGGAGTGCCACCTCATGGTCAACCGCCTGCTGTTGGTGCATCTGGATGGTGAACCTAAATAATACATAGCCATGGACTGGTGGAAACTCTCCTGAGGTCATGCTATATGAAGTCCAATGTATATATGTCGCCTGTGTACGCAAGCCTGAAATGGGTTGTTCTCTGCATTTCCCTTGAACTGTCATGGTGTGAAGCATTTCATTCAGTCCCAGGTATCTTTTTCCATTTCGTTCGATCTGGAATATCAAAAACCAAAACCTAAAAGTAAGTTATGTATCCTTCATCTGCCAAGTGGTTAGTATAAAACAACCATAGGCTGAACTCGATCTCTCAAGGGCTAAATTACAGTAACCTGTGAGGCTGTTTATGGTACAATCCCAAATCCAAACCCAAGTCCAGAGATACCGCAACGTTGCCATGGTCATTGAGTTCCTGGCTCTTACTCTTGTTGCCTTGGAAGACGTCGAGCTGCTCCCGTTCTACCTCCGGGCAGCTCCCTGCCGTACTTCTACATCTCTGACTCTCCATCCGTTCAGCCAAGAAGGCGGCCTGCAAGATCTACTGGCCACCTTCTGTATCCGGTGCGTCAGTCCGCGTGAGACGGCAAGTGAAGTTTATTCCCCTCAACTCATGCAGCCATTCCATATCTTCAACAGTGATCGTTCCTACAACGGGGTTCCAAAACATGTTCGTGGCTCCAATCGAGCCGCAGGAAATGCAAGAACAAGAGGAGTTGCAAAGGTGAGTTCCGAACGAGTTCTTGGTTCGACAAAGTGATACCTCGCCACTAATGGGCAATATTGACTTCATCTCGCCCTAGCACCTGACCTGCGAGCTGACCTTCTACACATTCCCGAGCAGCGACCCTGCTTTGCTGCTTAGGGAGCATGAGGATGAGCATTATCTAATTAGCCTAGCTAAGCTTAATTGTAAAAATCGTTTCATGCTTATATATGGGGTCTGATTTGTGCCTCTGTTTGGCCTACTGGACAGCCGGGTCCTACGTGGCAATCTGGCTTACTAGCCTCTGAAATATAGACACATGCTGGTGTGGATAAAGCAAATGATAAGGCCTCCGATCTTTCAACATATGCCGAAAGCAATGTTTAGGTTATTTCGAAATTCCAGTGGTAGACGAAGGATCTCAATCAAAAATAGAAGAAGGAATTGAAAGACCTAACTCTTCTGGTGGTTGACAAACTTTCTTGCTGATGTTCTTGTTGTTCTAGGAACGGTGGTTGGTTACTATGAAGGATCTCTATCAGAAATGGAAGAAGGAATTGAAAGACCTAACTCTTCTGGTGGTTGACAAACTTTCTTGCTGTTGTTTTTGTTGTTCTAGGAACCGTGGTTGGTTACTGAGAATTGCTCTATTGAAGCTGGGTAGCTTCTTTTATGCACTAGAACAAGAACTGATGATGTGCATATGACACCAGACGTGATGACTACTATTACTCTGCATGGCTGATTGAGCTGCTTGCTATGAGCTCCACCTTGGCTACAATTTACCAATCTCCCCATCGAGGAATGAGGATGAGATGAACGGGTTTGATAGGGCACGATTGAGAAAAGACAGACCTTCCTAAAAGGTCTCTTTCATTGCGCGGCGCCAATGGCGGGTAGGAGGGCAGCCAGCTGAACGAGCGCGTCCGCATGGTGTACTCATGTTCCTGTTTTTTTCCTATAAAAATATACATGGAAATTTCTCTGTGTATACAAGTACAAAGTACAGTACCGCAGTATATAAGTACAACTATACTACAAAAATACAGGAACCGAGAAAAAAGAAGTATCCAAATACTTTTCACATGTTCAATGAACTAGACACATTTACTCCAAAATTTTGCCTAAACCTACCACGAGTAAGAACGAGTGATTGCCCTTCTCCGACCCTTACTGCCCAACCAGAGAGCGGACGGCTAATGTGTTCCACTTATTGAACAGGGTCTATGGTCGGTCCGTGACCCCTGGACGCCGAAGGTGTCCTTGGGGGCAGGAGAGAGTGCGAGTGTTCTCTAAGCACAAATTATACACCGAGACATGCATAGTGCAAACGAGATACACTGAAGTACAATAAGTATAAGTACTATACTAAAGATCAACCACTTCAATTTTTCTCAGAATTTTGAGGGGATTTGGGAACTAATGTGGTGGTGACACGTATGCATTGTATGCGTTTTATATTTTGGTGCTCTGTAAGAATATTAGGAGAGTCCTTTTCTTTCTTGGTGCATCGTTGTTGGGCTGTTTTGGGACTCCGGCCATGTGCCTGTAGCTAGAAGGGCATATGGGACACTGTTTTCATGTAACATATCTGCTTAGTCGCTATTGGTGGTGGGTCCAACCTATAATCGTGGAATACCTCCACCGTCGATAATTATCTTCCTGCATATTTGGCTTTCATACAGAGCCAACTAGATGTAAAGAATGCCATGAGATTGTGGATGCTACTCTGTAACCAACATCTCTCACCCTGTTCTCCTCGGAAACTATTTTGTTCTCTTATAAATACATTTGTAACATGTGTTTGTATGGTATTTAGAATTTTGTTTTGAAATCTTAATTCTAAACTGTTTCCTTGACTTACGGTATATGCAATCTGTTGCTACATGTGACTATGAATTATTTGGTTGATAACCATTTTGGATAAAAGTATCTATCGTTGTATCCTTCAACCGTGTAGACACTTCTATAAATAGGTTGCGGTTCTTCACGAGTTGCAGAGACAACCATGAACGGAGTGCAGTTGTGCACCAGTGGATAACCTGCATGAAAGAAGAATATTTCATCATAAAAATCTAATGATTTCTACGTAGTCATAGCGACTAAATAATGATAAGAAATCCCACTTGAATAAGTATTTTAAACCTATTTTCCTCACCATTTAGCCAATTACCGAATATATTAGCAATGCTACATGGTGGGTATAAGATAGAACCTATTTGGGTGACTGTGTTATATAGATCTAGCAAATTTACACTCAAAGAAGAAGTGCTTGATTTTTGGCCACAGAAGACACACTTGTACTTTCATGTCAATTGTGTTTCGCAAGGTTGTATTTATTGAGGATTGCACGTCTATGAATATACCACACAAGAACCTTAGAATTCAGCAGAATCATCATTTTCTAATTTATTATTATTATCAACCTACACATTTGGCTGGATTAATGTTCTATATATGGAATACACGAAGAATCTACCAATCCCAGGTAGATTCCACTGAAATTCGTGAGTCTCTTGCGACAATTAGACCAAAGTCAGACGATGCATCAAAGCATTCCATGATGCTAGTCTGGGACCAACAAGATTTCTTCTGGATGTCACATTTGGTGGTGAAGTTTTCAACAACTTAGCGATTTTATCGCTTTTTCTGATACACAGTATTGTAAAGCTGGATATTGTTCTTGGTGTAGCATTACCTAGCCACTTATCTCTTATAACCTTATTTTCGAGCCATCCTTAATTATGAATGAACCATATTGGAAGAAGTATTTCATAGTCACGCCATTAGGCTAGCCTAGAAGTACAAGTCCCTGGGTTAAATCTGACACAACACACGTGAGACTATGTATTTCCTATTTAGTAGGGTTTGCCACTCCCCTTCTTTGGTAAGAAGTTTGAAGAGCTAGTTACCTTGGAGGGCTCTGTTCTTGACCTCAAGGTCATAAATCCCAAGTACTACTTAATTTTTATACAAATATGTGCGATTTAGGAATCTAGATATATATATTAGAGGGGGGTATATTTCCTTGTTACTTTATAAGAAATGGATCACTCAGTTGTTACCTTAGTCCATTTTTGACTTCTTGATATGTATTGCCTCATTGATCCAAAGATGATACATTTTACCCAAGATGACCCATTTCTCGCTAAACTTAGAATGTTCGCAAACTCAAATTTATTGCACTTAAATCGACATCTAAATCTAACTCATTGAATTACGCATAACTTAGATCAGTTTGAGAAATTTAGTAAAATGCATTTCCTCATATTTTGTGTATGAATGAAATGCACATACCTAGATTATACCCCTTCCGTTTGTCTGAACTACGGGACATGACACACATTTCCTTCTTGTGCTTCCATGTATATGTAGAGAATATTATTTCTTCCTCTATGACTTTCATATTTTCATATTTACATATTACGACCACAATTACGATGGCTTGCATTTGCTTTGTTTATTTTATTATTTATGTGCATCGGTGCTCTAAGAAGGGGTAGCTGGTTAAAATGTATTGTTTCACCTTTTTTCAGAATGCCATTTTACTAAAAAGAAGAACATCCTCAGATTAGTGAATATTGAGGATGCACATTTTTAGTACTGCGGTATTACTTAACATCGACAGTTAATGGAAAAGATATTATCTCCCATTTACAACAATTGAAGATATGCATAAATATCACCACATACATAACTTATGCCAATCAAAACTCAAGATCATGTCAGGCTAGCCATAGTGCTAGTATCTTAGCTAAGTCCCACAAAAATGCTGATATAACAGCTAATTAAGGAAGAGAGAGGATATTAGAGTAACATAGGTGGATACCGTATCATAACGCATATTACGAGAAAAATTAGTGCTAAACAAATCTTGTACTCTCTCCTTCTCAGTTTACTAGTCTTCCCTGTATCCATAGATCGCCAATTTAACCTATATAATTTATATTATATAATACAAAAAATATATCATTAGAAAATAGAACATCTAAATTTTCTAATGATATTTTTTATAACATATAACTAATGCTAACTTGATTAAATTTGCGACTTAGAGGTACACACAGGCCTAATAAACTGCGAGAGAGGGAGTATAAAAATTTACATTGAGATTCTAAAAAACAATAAATAATAGCATAACTATGATACTACTCCATGATACTACTGTTGCGGTCAGAAACCCACCGGCGAGCAGCGACGGGCAACACAGTAGAGCCGGGAGGCTCCCAGGACTGCGGCTGGCCCTGGTCCCTCGAGCGACGGCCCGCAAAGACTCGGCACGCACGTCCGATGCTGGTGCAGGGCGTGCCACCTGACCTATACCTGGTCAGGAAGGTGATGGATTTGCCTCGCTTAGTTTCCTGCATGGCATACACGTAAACACTAAATACGAGCCTCGATCGGCTCTCAGGTTGTCCTGTGAATCGGCTCAAGGAGCCGATCCACCCACGATTCGTACGAGGTGTACGATCACATGGTGGTCCTGCTTGATCAAAATAAAGCTAAAATGACCTACTACGATTTAGGGTTTTCACCACATAATCGGAACATCCTACACGTGATTGAGCCTGGCGGCCACGCACGGTGATCATAAACCGACCCTAGACAAGGCCTAAAAACCAACATGAAGTTGATCCCCGGAACATCCTGTCTAGGGCTAGCAAACTACACCCTACGCGCCACTGGATCCTTCAACCCGTTTGTAAGGCCTAACTATGCGGATATTAAACTAATCCTTGAAGAACAAGGAGCAATCATAACGGATAGGATCTACTAAATAATGATCAAGCGAGGTGCCGCCCTTACACCTAAGATAGGTGTAAGGGCGGCTAGACGTCTAAGGGTTGCACGGACGAAAACATATGATACGATGAAACAATGCTAACCCTAACACGTCTATGATAACTACGTTGCTCGCCATCAACAAGGCTTCAGCACGAGCAACGCATGAACAGCGAATAAACGTGTATCGCCTAGATCGCAAGATGCGATCTAGGCAGCATGATGCTTACCCGGAAGAAACCCTCGAGACAAGGGAGTTGGCGATGCGCCTAGATTGGTTTGTGGTGAACGTGATTGTTGTTTATTTCAGTAACCCTAGATACATATTTATAGTCCGTAGACTTTCTAACGTGGGAATAATCCCAACCGTGCACGAGCCAAATTCTATCTAACCGACACGTATCCTACTATATTTACAGATACACGGGCAAACTAGCCCAAACTTTGTATACCAGGCCGATTCATGTATTTCTTCCATGTATATTCTTCAAGCCCATCTTTAATCGTGGCCCACCTCTAATCCGGTCAAATTCTGGTGATAACACATGCCCCCCCTGGTTTTGGAAATGACAATTCCAAAAACACTCTGTTTTTTCTTCGTGGGGTCATGTCATGATGCCTTGCCTCCTCGACTTCATCACCAACCTAAAAACCCCCTCTTATAATGAAGGAGTACTTTCATTTAATTTTGCCGATAGTCAAAGTCAAACGCTCCCCGAAAGAGCCGATGGCATCGCATCAGCCTCTACCATAAAACACGGGTAAGGCCAACCTAATTGCTCCTCCAAACGGTAACCTGCGACCTCCGTCTGAGAAAGCAAACTCAGATCCCCAAATCGCCGCCCAAGCAGCTCCACGAATCTCAGATCTCAACCACGCCGTCCCAATTCCTCAGCGCATCAAATGGCGGAATCATCCAACGCCAACGCCATGGTCTCCGGTCTGAAGGTAATCCTCAACCGCCTCTTCGCCATTCGAATCAATGTTAGGATTAAACGGCAAACACCTGAATTAATGCCTTATTCCGTTATTAATTTTAGGTTTCAGATATCCTGCTACCGCACCCTTCTCTCCCAAACTCTATGTGTCTTGGCCCCCGTTCTTCCGAGAGTCCCGCTCACCTAATCTCATGCGAGGCCAATAGAATCCCCTTCGTGAACCAGAATTTAGATCCGACTTCCCGGGCCGACCGCTCGCGAGCCCGGCCTAATCCTCCTGAAGGTTGGGTGGCATGGTACAGTAGAGTGTCTAAAACCCACTATGCCACTTGGGAAACGATAGGGATAGCCGATGCCTTGTCATTATCATTGTCTCCTCTTGAAAAGAATGAGAACATCCTGAAAACCATCGGCTACTTTTGGTCCGATGCACTGAATTGCTTCATGTTCGGCCATGGCCCCATGACACCAACTCTGCTGGACGTGGCCATGATCACAGGCTTGGACATTGCATCCTCAAGCCCCTCTGCCTTTAAATTGCCAAAGGTCCCTTTCACCCTCTCCTCTAAAACAGAGTGTACAAGCTGGGGCGCCTACCTCAGGCGTTATATGAAAACCAAAGGCCCTGTGACAGAAAGAGAGCACACGGCCTTCTTGAACTTCTGGCTGGAGCACTTCATATTTTGTGGTCCTTCACTCGCCCCAACCAAGAATTACCTTTCCCTGGCCTATGAGCTCGCCAAAGGTACTCAACTTGGCCTCGGCAAACTGCTCCTTGGAGAGGTCTATCGATCTCTTCAACTGATGTCCGTCAAACTGTTCTCCCAAAAGACAGTTAAAACAGGAGGCCCCTGGTGGTTTATTCAGTTATGGGCTCAGCTGTACTTTCAAAACCAGATCCCAAACTTCCCACCTTTGGCCACCTGTACCTTCCCAGATGCTAATGGGAAGGATATCCGATGCACTAGCTATGGTCAAGCTCGCATAGTCTCCCGAGCAGCGAGGCTGATCCCCAAGGAAGCAGCAGAGTGGTTCAAGATTTTCTTCCAAGGCTTGGACAACCCCCTGTTCTTTCCCTATACTGAATCGGCAAACTTTGAGAATCCAGTCTCCTTCCGACTAGACAGCTTTCCGATGACGCTAGCACCCGGCACTTGTACTCTATCATGATCCGTCCTTGCTTTCTCCCAGTTGGCATGAGCACCTCAAACAGGATCATCAAGCCCGGTTATGAGTCTTACCAACCGGTGGTAGTAGCCCGGCAGCTTGGTCTCGGGCAAGTGCCCCCACACTTCTTTCTCCACCACCTGACAGCAAGCAGAGCTGAACTGCCTGACATTCTTACTGGCCAAAGGTGCTATACCTTCTTTGACGCTCTGGCCATTCCAATTCCTCATAACCTCTGTTTCACCACCACTACCGATGGTTTCGAGACTTGGTGGTCCATGTGGAAGACCCACGCCTTCAGAAGAGCTCTAGGACCGTTGCTGAAGCAACTTGATGCCGAATATGATGTTCCTGCACACCAGGTACCATTACATATAAATTACTTGCAATGGCTCGTGATGATTATCTGTAACCTGACTCTATTTCTTGGCAGCAACAGGATGGCCCAGAGCCCACGCAAGCCGATGGCTCCCCCTTCAAGTTCCTTCCACCAGCCCCGGTGGTTCTCTTCTGCCAGAGCTCGCCGCCCTTGAAGAAGGTCATAATGCAGAGCCAGCCGATTTCACCGAAATCGGCTCCCACGAGTAAAGCATCTTCGGGGCCAGTTGCCCCCCGAGCCTCAACCCAGGCGAGGAAGGCAGTGAGGAAAGTAGCTGCCAGAAAGACCCTGAAGCGCAAAGCTCCTGTCCAAGCAAGCTTGCATGTAAGCTGACTCGTGCCTTGACCAAATTCACCTGTCTTCCCAGTCTTTTGTAACATGGTTGTACTTCTTCTTACAGACTTCTACTGAAGAGAACTCCAGCGGGGAGGCACAGTCCAGCCCAAGGGACTCGACCCCGGGCGATTCTGGGAGATCCACCACACAGAGCCAGACGGACTCGCCAGCGTCGGCTTCTAGGAAAAGGTCGACTCCCGAGCCTGCTGCCCTTCAAGCTCCGATCAAAACAGGGTTACGCGTGAAACGTCGATGCGTCAAAAGGGCTCGTAAAGACCCACGAGTTTCCTCGCCAAGCCAGGAGGTTTCAAATGTAATTACTTCACCAGCTCATATTCCATGCCGTCCCGTTGCTACTTGGATCGGCTCACCATTTTTTTTGCAGACTAATGGGACCTCTAGCGGGGACGTTGAAGAGGTACCGATGTCACCCGCCACGTTAGACCTAGCCACCTCGACGAGCGCGGCTGTCCAAGTGGCTAACCTAGCCAAGTCCACCGAAAAGCCGATTATCACAGCATCGGCTGCTCCTCCTTCTTTGGGAGAGGTACGCTCCACTCTCTCGGGCCTACCCTTTTCTTTGTTGTATGCTCATACTGCTCTTGTTCGTCTGTCAGGGTTGTGATCTTTCAAGCTTACTGACGTTCGATCCCGACTCCATCGAGCCAGCTACTTCCAAAGCAGGTGAAGAGCCAAGCCCTAGCACGGTCCATGGTCCACTCCAGCGTCTCAAGGTTTTTCTCTCCTCCTCCGTTGAAACCCTGGTCAAAAACCCCGAGGCAGTCAAGGGCATCCTCGAAGACATCCAGCCCCATCTCCCGGTGACACTGCAGGTTAAGCTTTGGCCAGCTGTGACTTTGTCGGTCTTCAGGTCAAGGGTGCAGTCGGCTCGTCAAAGAATTATTCTTCATCGCGCCCAGCTTCCGTTCAGAGCCGATATTGCAGACAAGTGTCAACGGCTCAACGAGAAGAAGGCCGCTTTAGACGCCAAAACCGACACTTCTACCAATAGTGCCGAGCTCGAGATCCTGCGCAAGGAACTGGAGGACCTTGAAAAGAGGGTCGTGGAGACCAAGCAACTTATCCAAGACAAGGAAACCCTCATTGCTCGCTCTCAAGAGGAAGCAAAAGGCCTCACAGCCGATCTGAAGACCGATCTGGCTAAAATTCGTGCCCTGAGCAGTCAGCTGGTGACGGGCAAAGACGAGGACGACGAGGCTGAGATTGCCGAGGTGGATCGAATCCGTGCCGACGCCCTTCAAGCCCTCAACGCGTTTCTTCAGTAGAGCCTCTCTGTGTAAACTGATAAATGTTTTGCTGAACTTGTCTAAAGTCGACGGCTGTGCATCGGCTTTTTACATTCTGAAGTCGATGTCTGTGCATCGGCTATGATTTGCATGTACTGATTTTTTTTACTGGCCGATTTTTCTATCGGCCCCCAATATTTCACTGCACATGTATCGCACATGTTCATCTGATTAGGTGCCCCCCGAGCCGAATCTGCCAGGTAACTGCGGATATCGGCTCTGTAGTTAGCCAAGGCACTGTATCTGAACGTCGGCTCCGTTAGGACTAATGTTGACTTCTTCTAGCTCATCAGCCGACGTAAACCTGTTGCCCGTTAGATCGACGTTGAACACAGGCAGAACGTATGGTGAGGATAATTTTGGCCGATTGCTGGAATCGGCCTCCATGTTGATTGAATCGCTCAATGAAGGTTTTGCAATATTCGTCCATAGATTTTTGGGAAGTGTCGGAGCCGATCGCGTGGAACGGCTTCCTCCTTGTCCTCGTTACGAGAGCAGCTGCCCTCGTCTCTGTCCTTACCAAGGTGGTGTCCAGGTCCGACCATGTTGATGTTGAACGAGATTCTTGGCTGGCACCTCCCAGGGTAAGTGCACTCCACCATGTTAACGGCGGGGAAGGGGTGTGTGTCGACTTTCATGGCGTACTGGCTGAAAATTAGACGCCCTTGTTCTATCGCCATCCGGATCTCGCCGACGCCACACCCTGCAGTCGTTGGTGGCATGGGTGAACGTGTTATGCCACTTGCGGTATGGCTTTCCGTTCAGCTCTCGCGCCGTGGGGATCTTGTGGCCTTCGGGTACCTTTAGCTGCTTCTCCTTAAGTAAGAGGTCGAAAATTTGCTCAGCCTTGGTGACGTCGAAGTCAAACCCTCTTGGAGGACCTTGTGGCTTAACCCACTTGCAGGACACGGGGCTTGCCCCCGAGTCCATTCAGCCACTGCTACCTCTTGATCTCCCGCGAGCCTTCATCTTCATCCGCCTCAACCAGGACCACCGCACGCTTGAATTTATCCCGGAATACCTCCGGGTGGCGCTGTTCATATAACGACGCCTTCCGCACCATGTGCGCTAGTGAAGGGTAGTCCGCTTGGGAGGCCACATCCTTGATTGGTGATGCGAGACCCACCACCGCCAACTCGACCGCTTCTTTTCGATCACACGAGCCGAATAGCATCGGTTCCTAACGGTCCCGAAGCGCCGGATGTATTCTCGACACTCGTTTCTCCGCGCTTCGTCGTACTTGTGCTAGATCGGCAATGCCAGCCTCGGAAGCCTCCGAGTGATACTCGCATGTGGAACTGCTCCTCCAACCGCTTCCAAGTCCGGATTGAGTCCGGTGGCAGCGATGTGTACCACCCGAAAGCCGATCCCGTGAGGGACCGTGCGAAGAACCTCACACGCAGCTCATCCGATGCCGAGATCGTGCCCACTGTGCCAAATATCGGCTCACATGCTCGATTGAGCTCGGAACCATCCGATCCACTAAATTTGGAGAATTCGGGAGCCGATATTTGGGTGGTAGTGGGATCAACTCGTACTCGTTGGGGTACGGCTTGGAATAGCCGATTGCCCTCATTTTCGGCACCATGCCGAACCGGTCTCTCAAGATTGTACTCGATCCGATCCGCGGTGCTGGCCGCAGGAGTCGAACTCCGAAGATTCGCCGGAGTGGCATATTTAGCCAGCCACGCTTGCTTCTCAAGCTCCGAGCCAACCGCAGGAGTTGGGCTCGGAGGTTTATCGGAGTGGCATACTTAGCTAGCCACGTCCGCTTCTCAAGATCTGTTCCCGAAGTTCCTCCCGCCGTTCCGAAGTCCCCGTAGTTGCGGCCTGGTTCGTGAGTGCCCGAGTCATCTGCAGTCCGGGCACGTATGTGCACGTGTATCCGTGAGGGATCTCCTTAGGCGCCTCATACAAGAACTGGTAATCACTAGGGTCACCACCGATCTTGTAGACGACGTATGCCGGTGAACTCGGCACTTCTGGTGCTGCCAACGCGAATGGCAGCGGTGGCCGGGACTGGAGTGGCATCTCTCCTTGGTGAGTCCCTAGAGCTGGTCCTGACGGAGAGTACTGATGCCTCGTGATTTCCTGGATCACCCGAAGAGCGACACGCTCCAAAGTGTTCACCAGGCTCTCAGAATGGCGGTGCAGCGAATGAGCTACCATGAAATTAATCTCCTGACGCAGAGACCTGGTGCGTTCTTCTGACGGGGCGGACAGGTCCACTCCATCGAGCGCGTCTTCAGGTGAGAACCCTTTCCACCTGATGCCGTGTGAGCGGGTTCTCTGGAAAGAGCCGATGAGGTCGGCTTCGAGGATCGCTTTGACCTCGTCATACTTCTTCTTGAGCTCCTCGGTCAGATCCTCGTACGTGACCGGAGTACCTTCCGCCATCTCAGATGTAGATGGCGATGCAGTTGATGTCGAAGAAGGTCCCGCCGGGCGTGCCAGAATGTGTTGCGGTCAGAAACCCACCGGCGAGCAGCGACGGGCAACACAAGAGAGCCGGGAGGCTCCCAGATCGCGGGCTGGCCCCGGTCCCTCGAGCGACGGCCCGCAAAGACTCGGCACGCACGTCCGATGCCGGTGCAAGGGCGTGCCACCCGACCTATACCCGGTCGGGAAGGTGATGGATTTGCCTCGCTTAGTTTCCCGCATGGCATACACGTAAACATTAAATACGAGCCTCGATCGGCTCTCAGGTTGTCCTGTGCATCGGCTCAAGGAGCCGATCCACCCACGATTCGTACGAGGTGTACGATCACATGGTGGTCCTGCTTGATCAAAATAAAGCTAAAACGACCTACTACGATTTAGGGTTTTCACCACATAATCGGAACATCCTACACGTGATTGAGCCTGGCGGCCACGCACGGTGATCATAAACCGACCCTAGACAAGGCCTAAAAACCAACATGAAGTTGATCCCCGAACATCCCTGTCTAGGGCTAGCAAACTACACCCTACGCGCCACTCGGATCCTTCAACCCGTTTGTAAGGCCTAACTATGCGTATATTAAACTAATCGTTGAAGAACAAGGAGCAATCATAACGGATCGGATCTACTAAATAATGATCAAGCGAGGTGCCGCCCTTACACCTAAGATAGGTGTAAGGGCGGCTAGACGTCTAAGGGTTGCACGGACGAAAGCATATGATACGATGAAACAATGCTAACCCTAACACGTCTATGATAACTACGTTGCTCGCCATCAACAAGGCTTCAGCACGAGCAACGCATCAACAGCGAATAAACGTGTACTGCCTAGATCGCAAGATGCGATCTAGGCAGCATGATGCTTACCCGGAAGAAACTCTCGAGACAAGGGAGTTGGCGATGCGCCTAGATTGGTTTGTGGTGAACGTGATTGTTGTTTATTTCAGTAACCCTAGATACATATTTATAGTACATAGACTTTCTAACGTGAGAATAATCCCAACCGTGCACGAGCCAAATTCTATCTAACCGACACGTATCCTACTATATTTACAGATACACGGGCAAACTAGCCCAAACTTTGTATACCAGGCCAATTCATGTATTCCTTCCATGTATATTCTTCAAGCCCATCTTTAATCGCGGCCCACCTCTGATCCGGTCAAATTCTGGTGATAACAACTACCTACTCTAGAGATAGTATCATACACAAGTATCATGATACTACTACGTGATACTTACCACTATAGCCAGCCTCAAAAGAATAAAATATCCTCGCAATAAAAAGAATTGATTGGCGCCCGCAAATCTATCCAATAAAATTTATTAATTGCGTATCTTGCAAAACCAATAAGTACGACCATATCTATGATATATTTGCACGCAAACTAATTTTCTTTTTATTAAAATAAAAGGTTAATTGTGTTCTCTAATCTATATATATATAACAGGTAGACTAGAATAAAATACTCCAAGTAGTGTTCTCACCAACCATCACAGACCCCCGAAAGCATCCCTCCAAAGTTCACCGTAGGAATCATGGCTGATGAGGTAATTCAACGATCTCGGTTTTGGTGCCTTGGCTTCTTTTTGGTTTTCCTTTCGTAGGCAGGTCAGTGATCTAAGCATAGTATATGTCACCATCCCAATCATGATTAATCATTCATAGGATTTATGGCCTTAAAAAATTAAGGCAATAGTGTTTCCTGGTAGTTTTGTAGACTGATTTGTTACATCTGAAGAAGTCCATTAAGGGTCTTATTTATAAAACACATTACAAACAGCTATTTTGATGTTCAAATATGGTTCAACAGAAATAGATCTGGTTTAGATTATCCCATTATGATTAGCATGTCAAAAAAGTTGTCCAAAACCAGTGTTTATTCTTGTAAAAGAAACTGTGCAACACAACCAAAACAAATATTAATTGCAGGGAATTTCTTGTTATGTTGCCTAACGATTTTCATTATTATGAACCAATCATTTCAGCGACAACTAATTAAGCAATTTAACCTGTCACCTTTGATTTATGATGATTTGGCACAGAGGAATCAAGGTTCCAAAGATTCCATCGGCATGTACGTGGTCATGTGCTACAGATGCAAGAAATGGCGCGTGATCCCAACGAAGCAGGAGTTCGAGGCCATCCGTGAGCGCGGGGAGGAGGACCCATGGTTCTGCGGCAGAGACCCCGGCGCGGGTCGCTCTTGCGAGCAGCCGGAGGACATCCCGTACGACAGCAGCCGCATCTGGGCGGTGGACAAGCTCGGCATCCCTCAGCCGCCGCCGGAGACGGAGCGGGTGCTGATCATGCGGGGTGACCTGTCCAAGATGGACACCTACTACTTGATGCCCAACGGGAAGCGCGCGCGGAGCATCGCCGACGTGGAGAGGTTCCTCAAGGAGAACCCGGGGTACAGGGCCACTATGCCGGCGTCGAGCTTCAGCTTCGCGACGCCCAAGATCGTCAGGGAGACCGTGGAAGAGTGCTCGCAGTGGAGGACTGTCAAGGCTGATCAGAGGGGAATATCTGAGAAGAGCTCGCTGAGCTGGGCGGCCATGGCTGATCAGAGGGAGAAGCCTGAGGAGAACTCGCTACTGGGGGATGCCAGGACCCAGAGTGAAAGGTCTGAGGAGACGGACGCATCGGATTCTGATTACTGCTGTCCGAGTAGCAGCGGCGGCAGTGATTAGCGACTGTGGAATCTGGGAAGTATGAACTTACATGTATGCCTCCTGTGTCATGACTCATCTTCTCTTTCTTAATAGATGGCCCCATTTTCCTGCTCCCACATTGAGCCACGTCACGTCACCAGATAAAAATTTACAATCGTAGTCGCCTGACGCACAACCGATGGCGGCACACGAGCGACACGCCCGTCGTCGCGACGCGCGACCAGATGCCGGTGCGGCGGTGCTTGCCAGGCGACGCTCACACGCCCGATGGCCCAACGCGCGTGGACCAGGTGCCCGTCCTGAGGTGCCCGTCCTGGCCAGGCGCCGATGCACAATGGGCCGACACCGGCCCATAACGGGCCGATTCTCTTCGTCCTCCGCCGATTCTCTTCGTTCTCCTCGCCTCAACTCTGTCTATCCCATCGATACACCACCCTCCCCGCATTATATTGTTACCAGCCGTAGTCCCTCCTTTCAATTGTAACCGAAAGCTGGCCATCAATCTCCCCTTATTCACTTTTGTTACCGTGCAATCAATTCTAATTACCTCTCTAATGCTGGCCATAATAGAAGGAAACGGCCGGCTACTGCTCAAATTCTCCACCGGACAAGCCACCTTGCAGTCTAACACAGTCATTAAGAAATTCCCTTTAAAAAGTAGTCATTGAGCGTTCAGTTTCAGTTCCCAATTTAGTACTCCATCGTTTCGGCCTACATGCAGCTCATCGCTTCATCTTCGTTGATCTCACCCAGGAGCGAGTCAAGCAGCTCCCTTATAAAAAAAAACCCAACAACACCATGCCCCTTCTTCTCCTCCACGATCTCTACTAAGAAATTGAAGGAGGGGTTCAGAGGTAGTCTGCGATTGTGGAGGCAGGTGAAGGGACAAACATGCCAATAAAAACCATGCTCCCCTTCAAGATGCGTTATAGTCATGGCTCCGCTTCTCCACGTTATCAGCCAGACTACCACATGTTTCTCATCATGGCTGTGCTTACTTCTCAACTTTGATAGGTGCTGGATGGTGGATATTTGATTCTTCGCCCCCATGAGCTTTGCTTCGCCTTGCATGGGCGATTTGGACGACACAGCTGTCGGTGTTGCTTATCTGTAGTTCTCTTGCAGATTGGTATTTTCTGGCCTTTCTCGGATGCCTCCGCTGGCTTGGGATTTTGGAGTCTAATTTGATTAATGGGACAACATGCCTCGACGCTGCTGATTTGGTAGTACTCCTTTATTATGGGCGGCGCCCTTTTTGTTCCTCGTGGGAGTTTCATCGGTTGAGTTGCTAAGCTCATGGCATATGATATCTCTTGGGTACTACTTCAGCTATCATATGCTATTGAGGGATCAAGACTTGGTACGTGTTCATCCATTTGATTTGATCTTTATATGACACCCTATGAAATTTAACCACTTGGTGTTCTCATGAAACTAATGAAACCAGATGCCTAATCATCATGGATCCCCTGTTTTTGGTGCAGCTGAAGACAAAAAGAATCTACATAAAGGGTTAAACAAGGTATTAACCATCTCTTGCTAAGTCGTCCTAAATTTGCCTACTGCTAATGCTTTACGTTTTTAGATCCAGAGTTCTGGATATTACAGGGATTTCTTCGTTCTTTTTTATCCGATTATTCAAAGAAAGGAGGAATCAACAGCTGCAATGTTCCTATGCTCATTGATCCGTGCAGTTGCGTGTGCTTAACTTTGATTAGTACCTATGTAAGTGGTCAGATTGAGAATCAACTGTTGGTACACCCTGTTCAGATACGTTTACCATGAGCTACTTACATGTTCAAAATGTGCGAAATATATCATGATTTAGATAGAAGATAATTTTCAGATTGTGATATCTACCTTTCTTAAGCCATGCAGGTTAGGGATCCTTATCGAAAAAATGTAGGTTAGGGATGAAAAGACTAATACACATGCAACGGAGTGACTTCCGTATACCATACCATCATATCTCCGGCCAGCTCTTTTCTGTTTTGTACAAACAAAAGGATACCAGTTTGACCAGAGTTGCACCTTGGCTTCAAACTGCTTATCGACCTTGCCGTGCAATGACAATTACAGCTTTATTTTATTTTCCTTGCCCAATTATGCCGTCGTGCAGTATGGTGGTGGAGCTTTTTTTTTTGTTAAGATCAATGTAACTTCGTTGAATCTGGTAGAATCAAGTCAATTTGGATATCCAAACCCAAGTGATTGGATACACATGGATCGCAAAATTAGATAATATAGGTATTTTAATTGAATCGAGGCTAGCACAAATGGAATATCAGAAATTTGGTAAATACTCTTATCAAGCTTCTTACAACAAGAATTTTAAATGTGTTGTCGTTACTTGGATAAATATTTAGGGAAACGATTGTTGCTCAGAACATCTACTTTTTGCACCATGTTAACAACTCAACATAAAATAAAGCTATATGGCGGTGGTGTACCTTCCCATTCAATATTTATTTCACATACAAAATACTGTTGCTGATAATTAATATTTATGTTTCGTTAATATTTTTAGACAAACATTTTGTGGAGCCAACAACCACAATTAACACGATTTTCCGCTGCAACGCGCGGGGTATCATCTAGTGATGCTTAATAATCCCTACCCCTATCCTCTCTACATCTTTGTACTGAACCTGGTATTTCCGTTTTGCAATGGAAAGGGGTGGAAGCTCGGTTGAAAAAAATGATGCTTAATAATGTGGTCACAGTGTCCGGTTGTTTTTCTTTTCTTTCCTCAATTGTATCGGGACAGAGTTTTTCACCTTGGTGGAGTCACTGCTCTTTTCACTCTTCACTTGATATTTTTTCCGACTGAACAATGCCACCTTTGTTCCTCTCTGGCTACGTGAGCTGTTTATAGCTTCTTTGCCAAGTTGTCGGCTGTTAGGCATTTGTTGTGCATAAGGAGCCAATAGTGCAGCCGGCACTTCAGAATGGCCATAAGTGACAACCCAAGTGTCAAATAAGTCACTGTTACCGTAGGTCTCATAGCTAAACGTGAGTGATCTAGCCAATTACGCCACCACCCGTTGTGAAAATACTCCAATTAGAAGTCAAACTAGAACACGATCAGAAGAAGCGTAGCACAACCTCTTGTTCAGGTTCCACTGCGTCGGTTTTGCAGAACCTAGGATAGAAAGATGTTGTTTATTTACAACACGACTTCTGGTATAATTTTGTCTCTCATCGCATTCAGCACGATGCCATGGTCGCACACATAGTGTTGTGCAAGTGGCGGTAAAGAATGTGGCGGACTGAGCTCAAATAAGAGGAAAGTTTGGACTGTTTTTAGAAGACAACTCGAAATGAGCTCAGCTTTGACTTAAAGAATCCACTTGATTAGTAGGCGAGGTTTGTACTAATGGTGGAGTTGACCAAAGATAAGCCAACAAGAAAACAATATGTAGTTCAATCATTGAGCAATTATAATTAGTCATATTAGTATAAATTTTATTTCTCAGAAGTACGAGGGTATGGCCCACTTTGGCTATAATAAGTTTCGTTTCGAACAAACCTTCGCTATTTAAGCCACCTAGGCTTGAAGTATCTTCTTCTTTATAAGGGGAGTGATGTTTTGGCTCTTGGGTGCATATATTTCTTTTATTTTGAAATACATTTTAAAATGTTAAAAAAATCCAAACGACAAATTCACGTGTGCATCTTCACATGATACGTGCGCACAAAGTCTTGAAAAAATGACTTACCGTCTTGGCTCTGTAAGAAGACAAAAAAAAGTGCTAAAAATAAGCCTTTTGTGAGACATATTTTGTCTTTTTGTAGACATGAATTCCTTGAGCAACAATAGACAAGAATCTCATGAAAAATCAAGGGGAGTGCAATAAACAGGAATTCCCTAAGTGCCCCAAATGGCATCACCTTATTCTTCTCGAGCTTTCCCACAGTCAAAAGTTGCTCCATTCACCAGTGGTATCCTTGCAGGGGGCCACCAAACCTTTACACACTCTTCACAGCTTCTTCGTAACTTAAGTGGAGGATTTCAAAGTTGACCAAAGCCCTATCCACAAATCGCTCACGGACAACTCCTTCCGTCTGGGGTGCCCAAACACCTAACATAACAAAACCCACAAAGGAGAACAAGGGAAATAAAATTTCATTTGGTGAAAGTGTAGATTTAGATCTCCTATATGCGGTTCCCAACACACAAATGCATGTTATGGTGCACAAGTCGTTGGCATAACACTTGTGGAACTCGGTCCCACAAATATTACACTACCCAGAGTGGTGCAAAAAAAAAACATCGTGGGTCCAAATTTCTCATATATTCATGGTCACAAGCCAAAAGTGTACAAAATCTTCGAGATCCTCTTCAGTCCAATGAGGATTCATGGGAAAATGCAAATTCAAACTACCCAGCTTAAAGAGAAATGACACTTCTAATCCTAGTACCGTCGAAGCTAATCAACTTATTTAGTAGGATTCTATGCTGGTCGGCTCATCTAACTTATTCTAGTTTATCTTTGCTTCAACCTCTGCCTCTTCATCTTCAATTCCATAAACCATATCTTAGTCTACTCCTTCGGTGCCTCTAGAAAGATCTGGTTCAGCGTAGTATACTTCCTCTCATTCGGGTTCTTCTGTAGTTTTCTCATCGGTCTTCTCATAATCTAAGAATGGGTTTAAGATGGTATCGTAACTATCGTTTGAGTACGAGCGCACTCAACAAATTCTAGTAGGTTGTTGTTTGATGCACTATCTACATTCCTCAATCGTAGATCCTAGACTTAGGCAAGTTTTCGAAAAAGGTAAATTAGGTCTTCTTCATGATTTGTAAGGATTTCATGGAGTTGTAAGGATTTCATGGAGTTCCTTTCCACATTGTGATTGTAATTCTGTTCCAGAACAAGGATAACATGTCTCCTTTGATATACTTAGCATAAGTGCGTTACTTTTTTCACAAATACCTTAAGCCTTGATTCACACCCGCGAGTATGTCCCCATTGACATTTCTATATGGTACGAGGCCTGACTAAAACGCTAGCCAATCACTGCCCTTCTCCGTAGCCTCGCATTCCATCCTTTGTAACGAGATTAGGTCAGACGACCTACGCTCAGTTACCGTCCTTTCAAAGATACTAAAGTTGTCATCCTACATCACATGATGGGGATGTTACGGGCTCCCACCCACTGATTTCACTACTAAAGACAACCCGATTAAGTATCTCAGGAGATGCGGAAGGAAGAAGATATATCAGACTTTCCTGCTCCATACGGCGCTTACAATGAGTGACTGAAATTGTTGTTTAGTCCTAGGTATATTCATAACTACAATAAACCCCCAAATATATTTTCACCTTTTATTCATCCATGGTTCCACTTCCCATCATAATAGATTAATCGACCACTTTGGACCAGTAACCCAAATCTTATATTCATCATGAAAACAATTTTTTTTTTTGCTTTTGAATGCAATAGAGAATTGTAGTGTTTTGAAAATACTTTGTATGAAATAGTCAAAAGGAAATGAGCAAGGGGAAGCTTTCTTTTGAACTTGACTAATAACTGTGAGTTACTACAGTTTGCATATTCTATTTGAATTTAGACATCAGGTTCTGAAAATAACATCATTGTCCGGCAAGAACAATGTTTAAAGAGCCAAATTTGGTGCTAATATGCATAAGAGGAGATGCATTATCATAGTGTGTTGAACCCTCCCCTTAGTGATGTTTTTAGGGTTCTCTTGATGTTATTTACCACCTTTGCCCTTATGGACTTAGTGATCATTTCTTTGTGGTAATAAAGTATTGTTATTATTATTATTATTATTATTTTATCACACATCGATAAAATTCATCTTCTGGGGTTTTAACACTCAAAGTATTTGGATGGTATTGGTATTATGGTCACACTTCAAATGGTTATACATAACTTCACTTTAGGATTTACATGTGAATTTCACTTTGGAAAATTATTTATGGAATATTATTAAGGTTGAAAATAACATTCCTTTTATTTACAGAAAACTATTAAGGTTTTTAGTAATCATAAATAATTTTAAACACCTTAAATGGTATTTTAATTCATTAAATCAGTTTGCATTTTTTATCTTCTTAAAATAGATTTTTTTATTCTAAAAAAATAAGATTTGAACTACTTACAATTTTCTCTACTACTAGGTATTTTCCGTGTTAAACCTACTTTTGAAAATACTAAATTGCTCTTATGGGGCCTACTGGTCAGACCAACCGGTATAACCCACCAGAATCTCTCTCTCTCTCTCTCTCTCTCTCTCTCTCTCTCTCTCTCTCTCTCCCACTCGCTCTAGCGACCGAGTTGTCACCGTCGCCGCTCGCTGATTTTGGCCGGCCCCGGCTTCGCCCGATGTCATGCTCATACATATATGCTCGCCTTGCTATCCTCTGCCTTCCTATCCGCTTTGACCCGTCTCTCGTGCTCTTTCGAGGTCGCCTCTAATCCTCTTGGAAACCTAGGGTTTCGTTGTTCATCGCGCCACCGTGCTCCGGTGCCTCGAGTGGCTTCCTTGGTGTCATTGGCGGTGTCTATGACGTCGCCGCCGGCGGCGTGGTGTGGCGCAGGTTGAGGACACCCTTTATATCCATTTTGTGTAATGTAAAATTTGCTCCGTAGCACTTTCAAAGGTGGGCGTAAATGCGAACCAATTTCGGTGATCTTATTATGGTAGACGATCATGTCCGTACATCCCCGTAAACCCCCTGCCGTCTCTTTATCCTCGAGATCCACACCCTTGTCCCGTAACCCACCCAACGACAGACCCTGATCTCGTCCCCAACTACCGGCGCCGTCGGCGGTGGCTTCTCCAGCGGGGCGCCTCGGAGTTTCCGACGCCGTCCACATCACTGTCGAGCATGTCCTCACCGGCGCCGGTTCCGGCCTCGCCGGGGTCCTCCTCTCAGGTCCGTCCACCCTCCTTCGATCTTCGCCATCCGTGTCCGTTTGGTTGATTAATGTCTCCGCACTTTCGATTCCTTCCCCTATCCTATCTGTCTAGTTTACTCGTTGATTCCGGTTTGGGTGGATGGCTGTGCAATTCCCGGCGGTGAATTTCGTTGCTGTTGTGGCTGCATCTGGTTGTTCGGTTTGGTAGGGATGGGTGGATGGTGAACATGATTTGGTTGGTAATGTCCACATGCTGGATCCTTGAACGAAAAGGTGGCCTTTTTCTAGAGATCGGCAATGTTGGCTTCCATATTGGTTTAGTTCAGAGTAGGATTTGGTGATCCCGTACCCGTTAATCTTTTTGACCCTCAATACATTTCTTAGGCTGAGTTTATGTGCATTACTTTTAGTATCAAAAGTTACTGGTTTGGACTGTTTAACAAGTTATAGGGAGATTATGAGCACAAAAGAACAACAAATAGTTTTGGGTTGTTCTCAAAAGTCATACCTGAAATCAAATAAATTATGTAAGCTAGAATGAAGAATTGAGAAATTGCCCAATTACTGAAGGGGTTACACTGTACTGATTTTTCATCAAATAAGCTAATTGATATATACTCCCTCTGTTTCATAATTCTTGTTGTGGTTTTAGTTCAAGTTCCAACTATACTCATGAGAAGAATTATGGAACACAGAGAGTACAAAATTTAGATCAACGTTGACCAACGGGGGAATGATCCCTCCCTTGGCTATACGTTGTTAGGTAAGATGAGTAAAGTTCGCCCCTCCCCGCGAAATTACCGCGAGATGGGGATTCGAACCCGGGTGGGCTGTCTGCGCACTCGCCTTGCCTTGCCACTGAGCTGGAACTCAGTTCTCAAAATTGCTAGGCTTTTTACTGATCCATACATTTATGGAAATTGCTATTTGTGTCAATACAACAACAGCAACAACATCAGAGCCTTTTTCCCAAGCTATTTGTGTCAATGTTAACCTATTTTTAGTTATTAAGATTTCATTCATGAGAATATATACATAATCTACACTAATACATAACCAATAGTGAGTAATGGGTCCTTAATAGAATAATGTAACAAAAGTATGAAAACCCTATCTACCGAAACTATTAATTAGACCAATCGCCAACATTGTAAAAAGTGGTTTGTGTTATGACATTGTGCAGCCAAAGACAACTGCCGGCATGGAAAGCAATTGTATTAGTGCAACAAATTCATCTCAGTTAGATTGTTTTTTCCTTATATTTGGAATTTGGGCATGTAGTTTTGTTAAAATTTTGGAATGGCTATGTTAGATGTGTTGGGACTGGACACAGTTTATAAACACGTTCTGCACTAGGCACCTCTCATCCTACAAGTAGTAGGGAGAGTGGAGAAGATTGCCACGGGGAGTTACATGCTTAATTCAGCTAAATTTCTTGCCTTTCCTGATATAATAAAATGCTAACAAAAAACCTTCTGATTTTGACAGAGAAAACGAGGTTCAACAGAATCAATTGGCTTGTATGCAGTCCAGTGTTGTGAATGTTATAAATGGCGTACGATTCCAACAAAAGATGAATTTGAGACAATTCGTGAGAACTTCACTGCTGATCCATGGTTCTGCAGTAAAAGACCTGACTGCACATGCAAAGACCCTGCAGACATTGAGTATGACAGCAGCCGCATCTGGGTTATCGACAAGCCCAACATACCAAAGCCTCCACCCAACACGGAGAGACTAGTGATTATGAGAGGTGATCTCACTAAAACTGATATCTACTATGTCCTGCCAAATGGGAAGCGTGCAAAGGGCACAGGGGATGTGCAGAAGTTTCTCGATGCAAATCCAGAGTACAAAGACAGCTTATCTCTTGAAAGCTTCAGTTTCACAATGCCCAAGATTGTTGAGGAGACTGTTTCCAATAGCTCTGCGTGGAAAACTAAAAAGACTAAAAAGCAGGACAAGGCAAATGCTTCAAGCAGCAAGAACTAACTGCGACAGCAAATACAAAACAGTTCCTGTGCCTGCTTGGATGATCCTACCTCATCTACCTTGAAGGCAGTCAAGTTGGTTTTCTCTCTGCAATGTTACTTCTTTTAGGATCCGTGAAGTTACTCTGAGCACTAAAATGCAGTGAATCTGTTCCTGGTTATGCATCAACTTGGGGTAAAATTCTGAGATGCTTGAGAAGGGCTGTAGTTTTATCTCATAACTAGTTACAGATAGATGTTTGAGTTATGAACCTGCGTGATACATTATCTTCTAGGTTGTTTTTCAGTACATGAGCATGCATGTTGATCTCATTAGAAAGCAGCCTAGCAGATCAATTACGGGTCAACTTAGAAAAAGAAAACCATTGAAGGCTATGCAATGCAAAACAAATTGCTTCTTTTGAACCCAGTATGCAGATTGATTGATCATGTAGGACAATTTTGTCAAATTTGCATAGTGTCTCGGCTTGCTGATATACGAATGACAAAAGGCCAACAAGCATACTTCGTAACTGGAATGATCAACAATCGCTAAGTAGCACACTTGAACAGTAGTAATAGGAGCACTGGCAGTTCCGGTGGCCGGCCTATCGACATTCCAGATGTGGGTGAGCAAAGCCCAGAGGATAGTTATCAGCTCGCCGCCCAGATGGTTGATAACTCCGTAAAGATGACCAGGCATCCATTCCGGCCAGTATGCAGAAAGCTATGCTCAGGCATGAGAGACAGTCAACACGGGCAAACAACATGCTGAAGGAGATTGGAAGGGATGAGCAGTATTTCTTAATCTTATTCTCTAAGAGCATCTCTAACTTATCCCCAGTACAGCTGTAGAGGAGCAAATTTGGGTAGCGGCTGAAGCCGACTCTAACCAAAAAGCCGAAAAACGGTTTGAGGAGCAAAAATAAAAGAGTGGCCCCTGAAAAGAGAGGTGCCTCTCCCATATTTCCTCCCCGCCTAACTCGGTCCTAAAAACTTGAGCTCCCGCCGAGCGCCACACCCCCCGTCCAAATTCGTTGTCTGTTGTAGCCGGCGCCACTGAACTCGTCCTCGCATGCCCGCCGGAGTTTTCCGCCGGAAAATCATCGCTCGATTTGACCCGCCGGAGTTTTCCGCCGGAAAATCACCGCCCGATTTGACCCTTGCGACGCCGCCGATGCCGCGAAAGAGGTTGGACAATACCGGTGTGGTGCAGCCGGCGGCGATTCCCACCAAGACCATCGGCAAGTCCTCAACCGTGGGAAAGCTGCCCCTAGCGCCGGTGTTGAGCGGCTCGCTGTCACGGAAGCCAACGGCGGCGATGTGGCGCAACCCATCCCTGAGTCGCCGCCCGTGACGTGGTCGACGAAATGGCCGAGTCTCAAGCAAGTGCGACCGAGATTGGGGTGTTCATGTTTCAATTGGATTCTTCACACATTCAAGGCTTTGATGAACTCAACTTCGGCAATGGTGATACCTACGGCGATAGAGATGTTGTGCTTTTGGATCAAACTTGATCGATTTATTGTTTTTTTTTTTTGGATAATATGTATGCACGTTTGAACTTTGTATGTTTGAGATGTTTGCAAGATGATGTCAAAAATATTTATCCTTTAAATTTGGCGGATCGAATATGGCAGTTACCGTTTAGAGGTGTAAAATTTTGCTCTTCTATTTTGCTCCGCTCTTTGCTCATCTAAATTTTAGGGATCGGTTAGACGTAACTTAACCTAAATGACGGAGAGAGAAAAGCCAAACTGGTGGAAATACCACGGTGTTCGTGGGGCGGCCACGGCCAGAAGGTGAAGGCGGGGAGGACCTCCCGTTCCCCATCCCTTCGCCTCTCCCGCCCCTCCTTCCCGCAAAAAGAAAAACCTCAACAACGATGCATCCCTTGCTAAACATCCCGCTCAGCGGCGGCTGCGCGTTCCCGCCGGTCGCAGCTGCGTTGCGGTTGCCTGCGGCGTCTCTTCCCTGTAGAAGCGCTGGCAGCGCCAACCGGAGGCAGCGGCCCAGTTTAACGCGGGCTGGTTCTGATGGCTCCGACGGTGCTACCGCTGGCGCGGTTACGGAAGGAGAGGGCGCCGAACCGTCGGCCGAGAAGCCGCCGCCAGTAGTTAACCCCAAGATCGAGAAGGAGCTCAAGAAGGTCGGTACTGCTTCGGCGTTGGACTTGGACCCCGTCTGCACCGCGAAATTCCTCCAGCTTTAACTGATACAGTGAGTGTCCTCCTTAAGCAGGCAGTGCAGAAGACCGCGGCGACGTTTGCGCCGAGGGCGTCCACCGCTAGCAAGAACCCCGCCGTGCCAGGATCCACTCTGTACACCATCTTCGAGGTCCAGGCGTACGCCTCCATGCTTGCCGGCGGAGCCCTTTCCTTCAACCTCGTCTTCCCCTCCAGCGAGCCGGACATTTGGAGGCTCATGGGGATGTGGTCCATCTGGATGTTCAGTAAGTAAGACATGCGTTTTCAGCAAACTAATGCCTAGTTACAGCATCACTTGTACATGTTTCTGACTCGCTATTCTGCTGATATTGGTAATGTTATTTATATGCCATCAACAGCAAGCAGTATGATCTAGTAAATGATTACCCATGACCATGCGGGGTACTGTAACAGACTAGTACTAACAACACGGCCAATGATCTGATAAAGGGAATATGGAGTTTCACTATTTACTCCCTCGGTCCATAAGAGGATGTGTTAGATTCATCCAAATTTTGACAAATCTAACACATCCTTTTATCGACACAGGTAGTATTAAACTTCATTGTTGCAGCTCATCCTGCTAGTTTTTGCCGTCAACATTTGACAATTGGCAAAACCACAAGGCAAATGTTGTGTTCCATTGTTAAAACGAAGAAGCTAAAAGGCAACCAGTTTTTATATACCCTGGTGTTTGTTTATTGTGTTCTACCCATCCTTATACGTTTGCTGGAAAAATGAGTTGCAGTGGACATCCCTTTTCATTGCAATCTTTCACTATAGCCACAAAGTATCTTAACTGAATATGTTATCATAAGAACTTCAGACGAATTGTTGCAGTTAACATGCCAGGCTTACCACATCTTAAAATAATACAAAACTGATGCTATTCCACAGTAAGGGAAATAAAACACTTTTGAAAGTTAAAATTTTAATTCACTGTAACTCTCAGTTTTCAACTTGAGTTTTAATCTGGATGCATATGCATATTGCATAAGCCGCCAAATTATGCAAAAAAAACATAAATAAGATCCAGCCTTTCTGATGTTGCACCAATTAGAAACTGTAATCTAAATATTGAAATATGTGGATACTTTGATTTAATGTTGATGCCCAAGAAAGAAAAAAAAAACTGCAACGCAATACTGACCATTATCTACTTCTGCAGCTATACCTTCTCTTCGGGCCCGTGACTGCTCAAACAAGGAGAAAGAGGCTCTCAACTATTTGTTTATCCTGGTCCCTCTTATCAATGTTATCATCCCATTCTTCGTGAAATCATTCGCAATTGTCTGGTCAGCAGATACGGTAGCTTTCTTCGTGATGTATGCGTGGAAGGTACTTCCTCATGTTAATGTTGTCTGCTCCCTCGGAATTCCGTTATTCTCATATAACCTGTGTGTTGCTACTGATAAAAAAACTAGATTACGCTGTCACGTGGAGTAATTCTTGCCGGGCTTTTTATGCAGCTGGGGTGGCTGCAAAAGATCGAGTGAAGCATTTCCTTATGGGAGGAGCACTTCATCTGCAAATTTTGCTGGATTCTTGTGGAGGGCACGCATTGATGAAATTATTTGAAGATATAGTATATCTGAGTTTTGTGCATACCCATGAAAAATGGGATTTTGACATCAAATTGCTAAATAGATGTACCTGGAGTCTAAATTGTGACATTTATGTTAACTAGGAAATAGGCAGCTCTGAATGTACCTACTGTGATAAAATTCAGCAGGTGCAGCAACTTGAAAACACATGTATGGTTCCAGTGAATTATGAGACTTGGTGTGCATATATTTCCATGAAAGAGAAATCAAATCCAGACATCTCTGTGTACATTTGGCTCTGTTGCCAAGTTAGTGAATGCCTATTGCCTATGTAGGATATCCAGAATGGATTAGCACTGAACAAAAAAATCAGGATAGTCTGGGCTGCCCAGTAAACATGATTATGTAGAAGAGATATGATCACATGTTGCATTTTTTGTTTATCAATACCATCTTTTTCATTTTACGTTTAAGTCTTGAGATTATCATATCCACCGTATTGCGAAGCACGCCCCAGAATCCAGATAGGATATTTCGGATGAAATCTACCAAAAGAGTTTTTTTTTTCCACAGCTTACTAGTACATCTTTATATATTAGCAATAACTGTTACATCGAAGATTAAAAGAGTCAAAATAGACGGGGGAGCATCTTCTAACCAGACAGATTGCTTAGAACCCCTTAGCCAAATGAGCTAATTCATGAGGTACGATGTTTGCTTCCATTGGTTTATGATTGAAGTGGACCTTCAAGAAATCAGTTGCTAGATGAGAGCAATCATCGAACATTGCCGCAGCAACGGTATGCAAGTGCTCCATTCTTCATTATCTCGACCATGTACAAACAATCAGAACCCATAACAATTTTGTTACATCCCGGGTCTGAGCAAGCAAACTACGGTTCTTCAGCGCGTGTTTGCAATTGTTTGCTGCAATAGAATTCCCAGCTGCATCCCGAACAACAGCCCCTCGAAGAGAATCCTCATCAAACGAAGCATCCACATTTACTTTAACATGATCACGTAGAGGTTTCACCCAGGTTATACTTTCCTTCTTCGGTCTAGCTGAAAAAGAAGCCCTGAAGTTTGCTGCCATTGCCGATATCGACATTGCTGACCTGTCTGGCGGCTGTAACTTCTGGCCATGCATGGTTTGCTCTCTTCGCCACCACAAATACCAGCAAGTTTCACCTACTGTTTCGTTTGTTGTCACCTCGCCCGGAAACAATGACGACATTAGGTGTTCTGGACATTAAAAAAAAACTCCAGTGCAGTTGTCTATTTGACACCCCCTCATTGATCTTCATGTCCAGACCAAGATTTCTCCACACCAATTTAGCCCGATCAAACTGAAAAATCACAAATCGGGCACTGGCCACTAAGTTTGATGTCCTATGCCCATTTGCCAGCTTTGACCTGCAGGGTAGGGTGTTCTGCATTGTCCTTACATACATATCTTGACCCTTGCCGGAGCTTTCAGTTTCCAAATGCAATCCCACATGGGATGCGGGTTTATCTTTTTGACCAGGTCTACGGCGGGCTTGCGCCAGCCTGAACATTGATCAAGAACAACAAGAGTACATGGGATCCTTACAATTTTTTAGAGGGAAGCGAGAGGGGTGGGGGGAAGAGCTTCAAGGGGGTTCGAACCCATTACACCAATTATTAAGAGTGAGAGAGGGGGAGGAGGTAGTACAGCGATGCGCCCACAACCTAATATCCTCAATGCACCTATGGGAGACAAGACTTAGATCTTCATCCACGCCGTTGAAAGTCTTGGCGTTTCTTCTCTTCCAGATGTTCCAGGTGATGGCAGCGACGATCGTTGTCTCTTCAAAATTCCTACACCGCATGGTCCGGAGGTCGGCGAGATTGGAAGGCCTCCCCGCGCTGAAGTCTGGAAAGAAGAAGGACCAAACTTCCCAGGCGCGGGGGCAGAGCAGCAGCATGTGGTCGGTGTCTTCATCTTGGGAGCAGGAGAGGCAGGTAGCAGAGGTACTGAGACAATGGCGGAACCGGCGTTCGTTGGTCGGGAGACGCTTCTTCAGGGCAAGCCATCCAAAAACTTTGCACTTCAGAGGGGCAGCACTCCTCCAAACTTGTTCAGCAGCCTCATCTGTCCGCAGATGCCTGAAAGAATTGACATAGATACTTTTGTTCGAGAGCTTCTTGTTAGTGAGGCGGTCATATCGGTCATCCGGGGAGTCGCGATGCAGGACCACAGAGGTAAGCTCGTTTGCAAGGGTACGAAGGTCGGCCTCCGCGGCAAGCGAGAGGCGCGGTCCAAGGGTGCCGCGGAAGTCGGACGTCAGAGCCGTGGCAACATTAATGTTTATGCGAGTGGAGTGGGAGTAGAGGTCAGGAAAGCGGTCCCGAAGGGTGGTGTCGCCAGTCCAAAGATCGGCCCAGAAGGCTGTCGAGGCTCCACAGCCTACCGAGACCTTGGTGACGGAACGGAAAGCTTTGAGACCAGCGACAATGTCCTTCCAGACGGGGGTGTCGAGATGGTGAGTATCTCCAAGGTCCCTGGAGCCATTCCAGCCGTACCGGTGGCGGAACCAAACAGCCCAGGGAGCAGAGGTGTCGGAATGGATTTTGGTGAGGAATTTGGTTAAGAGGGCGGAATTTTGCGATTTAATGGAGAGAACGCCGAGCCCCCCAAGGCTTTTTGGGGCGCAAACGTCCGTCCAGGCAACTTTGCAATTCCCACCATGACAAGTTTCCTCTCCGGTCCACAAGAAGGCCCTACGGCGTTTGTCGATAGCCTCAACGACCCCAGCCGGAAGAAGTCCGGCGGCCATAGCATGGGCAAGCATGGCCGTGAGGACAGAGTTAACGAGTATAAGACGCCCCCCAATTGGGAGGCACCGCCCCCGCCACCCAGATAGGCGCATGTCACTTTTGTGGATAATGGGGGCAAGGTCGGTAGGGCGGAGCTTGTAGACAGAGAGGGGAAGCCCCAGGTATGTTTGGGGGAAAGAGGAGACATCACATCCGAAGGCATTTGCCATGGAGAGGGCCATGGACTGGTCAGTGGCAATGGGGACGAAGGTGCTTTTGTGGAAGTTGATGACGAGGCCAGTGGCCGTCGAGAAATCGTCAAGCACCTTTTTAAGGTTGGAAACATGTTCCGGGATGGCACGGATGATGATGAGGGTGTCATCAGCATACTGGAGGACCGGACAGGGGAGGTTATCAACCAGGGGGTGCAGGAGGAGCCCCTCGCGGGAGGCATGGAGGATCATTTGCTGCAGGACGTCAACAATAACGTTGAAAAGGATCATTTGATGCGGGTTTATCAGTCCAGCACCTTGATTGCTTTCAGTTCTTCTCCCAAACTAGCTTTCCTATTCACCAAGGTAAGGATAATATTCTAGTCTTGGTGAGAATCCAGGCAGTGGGATCGCCAAGATCAACATGACAGAAAGTTTGATTGGCTACTTCTTCACCTTAGTAACAGGTTCAATTAAACGCAAATTTTGGAAAGTAAATTCTGCCCTCTAGAATCTAGATGACCTTGCAGACCGGGATACAGTACTCGGAATCCATGCATCTTCCCAGATTTCAGTAGTGTTCGTTTTCACGGGAAAGCGTTTTTGTACTCTGAAAACGTACTTGATGTTCACATCTTTGAAACCGAGCAGAGAGGTGCTCGAAAATACGCTAAAAAGGACCCGATCGAACAGAGTTGCCCTTGCCCGTCAGACCCAAAAAGCTACCGAGTACCGACCGACCGAAGCTGTCCTCTTCCTCTCAACCCCGCGTCTTTTCCCCGAGGCATTGAAGCAAAACCCTAGTTCTCCGAATCTCCTCCTCCGCCGCCTCCCTGATCCATGTCTTCCTCGTCGGCGCCCTACCTCTCTTCCGCCATGCCAGCCTACTCTTCCCGGTCTGGCTGCTACCCCGAGATCCTCTTGGACCAGAACTGCCGTATCAGTTACTGCCACAACTCAACTTCTGCGACAGCCGAGAACAGCGAAGGCCTCTCCGTCGATGTGTCCTTCGAAATCCGCGGTCCGCCGGCCCTCTCTCTATGCTTCCTCCGCTGCTACGACCTCACGGGTCGCCAGCGTTTCTCTGAAGAGCCTAAGCCTAGTATCATCGGTGTGGCAGGAGGTTTGGTCCTTCTGGATATCCCCTTCTGGGACGGCGACGGCGACATCAACCAGTGGAGCTACACGGACTATTTCGTCTACAGAGCGGGGCCAGGTGCTCCGTCCCTTTACCTCCTCCCAGGGCCCTACCCAGCTATCTGCTCAATGAAGGTTGCCATCTTGCCCATCTGCGACGATGGCGTCGAGGAGCACTACGCCGTGGTGTTCCCTTTTGTACAGTTCGTCGTGCTCGATTCCAGACACCACTACACCCTGTACATCTACCTCTCCGACAGCAAAGCATGGTGCACTCAGGTGGCCAGGATCGCCGACGACATGGAGACGCAGAACGCCACGCTCAAGATGGCACTTCACTATCCCACGAGCGTGGTACACGCAGGACCCGGCCTAATAGCCTGGGTCGATCTCTGGTGGGGCGTTCTCCTGTGCAACGTCCTGGAGGAGAACCCCGTCATCCGTTTCGTCGCGGTGCCCGTGCCAGAACCGTGTAAACCACCCACCGAGTTCTTTGTGAAGTTTGAAGATCAAAACCGTGCAAAACGCCCATATCGTCAAATGACAGTGCACAATGGCGTGATGAAGTTTATCGAGCTAGAGTATCACACTACCCGCTTCAACACGAAGCGACGAGACGACCACGGTTGGACGGCTACCACATGGACCAGACCCATCTCTTCGGATGTCTGGCACAAGAGTCTCACGTTTGATACGTCCGACATATCGGTCGCCGACTGGAGTTCCATGCATCTCTTGTTGCCTGAGATTTTGGATGGGGAGAAGAAGCTAACCTGGGAGAAGTTTATCAGCGGTGCCCCCACCCTGAGCTTGCATGATGACCATATTGTTTACATCGTGGTGAAGAGCGTGTGGCATCAAACTGCATTCGTACTTGCTGTCAACACCAGAAGCTTGACGCTAGAATCGTGTGCACAATGTTCGGGTGAAATGATTGCATCGCTCGAACCCACATATGTTCCTTGTGCTCTCTCTACCTACTTCGGGATGACTACATGTACTTCCGTAATGTACGCCTCCCACTGAGAAATATTTCGGAGGAGTAAATTTGTTTTTTTAAAGAAACTTCATTTGGTTTTTTAAGAGTGCTTAGTTTGATTGTTGAGTAATATTTACCCTGGCCAATATATAACCATGCGGGATTATCCTGCGCACAAGCTAGGGACCCTAGGGATCCCCTTGGAAATGTAACAGCTGCCATTAGGAGAGCAGAAAGAAGGGAATGCAAGCGAACATGGAAAATTCTAAAATAGATCATTATTCACTATAAATGTTTTTGTTCTTTTCATAATATTTCAATTTTGGAGATAAAATAGTGCGATCTTTACGAAAGATAAGTAAATTCAGGGCAACAAATTAATTCAGAAATTTCAAAGAAAACTCATATTACGAAATAGTTAAGAACAATTAACATATTCAACCACAACAACATAATCATACATCAATATTTACATCTCCATGGAGTATAAATATACATCATGGTAATTGCGGCAACAATCAAATAATAATTTGTTTAGAATGTTATATCTAGAAACTCAAGTGTTGATGCAAAATTTTGCGCCAAAGCATGCAACTGAGAAGTGAGAAACATATTGTTAGTCCATATTGAAAAGATCAAAATTATTATTTACATAATTTGAGGATAGCATACGGGTACACCAGGCCAACAAGAGCTTATAATTCCTGATGTAAATGTTTACATAAGAAAAGAAATTAGGGCATGAATAAAGAAACTAATTGGGAATTGCATTATCATACAACTCATATGGAGAAATTCATATTGCTAGTCAACTCGATTTGATTTCTAGCTAAGAATGGAATGGCAATCAGTCTGAGCATAAACTCAACATAAGCATACATCAATCTTAACTGCGCACTCGGACAGTAGTACCGTCAATTACAAACCTGATAGCACATATTATGACAAATAATAAATAACATTTATAATGAAACATGATTGTTTCTTGTGTTAATGGGGCAATATATGCACGAGGCTGGTCATAGTGGTAAGTATCATCACTAGTAGAAACAAGGGTTTTGGTTTTTTGCCCCAAAGAGCTTTTGCACTGAATTTGGCACGAACCGGTGCTAAAGGGGGTCATTAGCACCGGTTCGTGCGGTCCAGCCGTTCGAGGAACCTTTAGCACCGGTTCGTGTTACGAACCGGTGCAAATGAGCTATCTTTTGCACCGGTTCGTAACACGAACCGGTGCTAAAGGGTTGACGTCAGCCGCGAACCCTTTAGTGTTACGAACCGGTGCAAAAGGTTTTTCTGCTCCCCACGCACCTCCACACACACACACACCCCCCCCCCCCGTGGATCGCCTTTTTTAACACTGTGAAATAGAAAAGAAAATGATAGAAAATTTAAAAAATAAAATCTTTTGAGATTCTTGTATGTTACGCAACCTACTATTAGGGAAAATTAACAAATTTGAATTTCAATTTTTTTTGCAACAAAAGTTTGAAAAATGTTAAACCGCATTAACTTTTGCATACGACGTCGGAAAAAAACGTATAATATATCAAAATCATCGTGGGAAAAAGTTACATCCGATTTCACCCGGGTTTACCCGGTTAGCCAATTTTTAGATTCTCAAAATTCCAAATTAAAATATTAAAGCAGGAAGATTTTAGTTTTTTGCTAGAAAACTAGGATTTTTTTTAAATTAAAATTAATAATTGCAGCCTCATAAAGATTACATTTACTTTTAGCAAATTATAATATTTTCAAATTTTCAAGTTTTAGGTTTGGCAAAAAAATTAAAAATTGAAAATAATTAAAAAATAATACAAATTATAAAGTTAATGTTTATTTATTTATCCAGGATAATTATTACATCATTACTTTTGTTTATTAAAATAATTATTTGAAATTCAAACAATAAATAAATATGACATCGACCGACATGTTAATAGGATTGATATGATACTAATATCACATACATGCGCGCGAAGCACTTGGATGTGGGATGGAAAGGAACTAGGAAGTTAAGCGTGCTAGTGCTAGAGTAGTGTGAGGATGGGTGACCGAGTGTGAGGATGGGTGACCGAGCGGGAAGTTTGAGCACGAGTAAGTAATTGGACTAGAGATAAGGGTAGTTAGGGACTAAACTTGTCAAATAACTAAAATATTAGAAATTCTGGAAAAAAAGAAAAAAAAGAGGGAGTGGAAAATAATTCGAAAAAAAATTATGGTGCATCTTGTTCGCTCAGAGGAACCGGATACTTTCGCTCATTCTCGATAATCATGTTGTGTAAGCACACACAACAGTTCATCACCTCCCACATCTGATCTTTAAACCAAGTCAAAGCGGGGAACCGGACTACAGCAAATCTCAGCTGGAGGACACCAAATGCACGCTCGACGTCCTTTCGGCAACCTTCTTGTTCCTTGACAAACTCCAGCTCCTTCGGGAGTACGGGGCTTGAGATAGTCTTCATAAATGTTGCCCACTTTGGATAGATACCGTCTCCAAGATAGTATCCTTTGTTGTACTGTCGGACATTGATCACAAAGTTAACCGGGGGAGCATGACCCTCAACAAGCTTGGAGAAGATCGGTGAGCACTGCAAGACGTTGAGGTCGTTGTTGGATCCCGGCATACCAAAGAAGGAGTGCCAAATCCAGAGATCATGGGTAGCCAATGCCTCTAGTATCACAGTGCAGCCTTTTTTGTGACCCTTGTACATTTCCTGCCAGGCAAACGGACAGTTCTTCCATTTCCAATGCATGCAGTCAATACTTCCAAGCATCCCTGGAAATCCTCGAGCTTCATTGACAGCAAGGATCTTACCAGTGTCTTCGATAGTGGGTGATCTCAAGTAGATGTCCCAAACACTGCTATCACCGCCCTACAGAACCGGTAGAAACAATCAAGGGCGGTGAACTCCGCCATCCGAAGATAGTCATCGGCAGAATCACCAGGAGCTCCATATGCCAGCATCCGCATAGCCACCGTGCACTTTTGGAGGGCGGAAAACCCTGCCATGCCGGTGCAATCCAACTTGCATCTGAAATAGGAGTCGTACTCTCAAAGGGCATACACAATTCTCAGGAAGAGCTTCCGGCTCATCCTGAAACGACACCTAAAAACAGCCTCATCGTGCAATGGGTCATCGGCGAAGTAGACGGCGTAGAGCATGCAGTAGCCCTCCATTCGCTGCCTCAGCTTGCACTTCCGGCGACCTGGTACCAACCCACCACGGCGACCAATGGCCGTCTCGACGTACAAGCTGGACATGCAAGCTAGGATCAACATGTCCTCCTCGTCTTGGGCGGCAGCTGCCATTTCTTCTTCAAAAAGCTCGGCGAACATCTGCTCCTCCTCCTCCTCGGAGTCCATGTCCGGCCAGGCAATTGGACAAATACCTGCCGGGCGTGTCGACGAGGCGCGACGCGAGGGAGTTGTCCGACGGCGGAATATAGGCAGAGGGCACGACGGACGGCGGAATATAGGCTGCTGGGTGGAGGGACGGCGGAGTTCAGGCAACCGGCCAGCGGATTGGCGAGGGTTGGTGCCGGCGACGATAGAGCAACGAGAGGGGAGGGGGATTTGCGTCGAGAAAGTGGCAGGGTTCGTGTGTTCTCTCGCCAACAGAGTGGGCCCGTCCCCGCTTTTCTCTCGTCCGGAGTCCCCGAGCGCACCCCGGGGGGCCGGGGATGGCTTGGGCTCTCCGGATGGATTAAAGACCAAATCCGGGGGTAAACGAGAAGCCGGGGGCGCGGCTGGGCCGAATGACGTCGTCTGAATGTAAAAAAGGGCTGTTGGAGGTCTCGTCGGGGAGACGGCTGGAGATGCTCTCACTTTGCTTTCTTTTTTGCACTAGCTCATCTCCTTTCTATATAGAACAAACACTTCTTTATTGTTCAGCCTCTTGACCATGCATAATTGAGGACTGGCCACCATCATGAGCGGTAGAGAAGGGATTTTTTTGTACCATATTGATTGGTAGATGAGTTGGCGGCAAACAACACTTGTAAGGTCCACTTGATGAATTGATACAAAGTTGAGATCTCTTATATGATATTACAAATGCTCATAAATACATATATACACTTGTCACTTTGCACGCGTACACAACATACCTCTATGAGCATGTTGGACAGATAGAGTCCAAAAAACTGATCCGGCGGGTCTTCATATTGACGAAACCACAACATACACCTCACTATCAACGAAAACATCGCCTCCCACTGAGAAATATTCTAGAGCAGTAAATTTAGTTTTTTTTAAAGCAACTTAGTTTGGTTTTGTTAAGAGTGCTTAGTTTGATTGTTGAGTCATGATTGTACCCTAGGAAATATATAGCTACACGCTAGAGCGGGATTATCCTGCGCACAAGGGTCCCTAGGGATTCCCTTTGAAAAGCAACAGTTTCCATTTGGAGAGCAGAAACAAGGGAATGAGACCTAACATGAAAAATTATAAAATAGATCATTATTCACTATAAATATTTCTGTTATATTCATACAGTTTCAATTTTAGGAGATAAAATAGTACGATCTTTACGAAAGACTAGGAACCTATGCGCGGCGGCACGCCGCGGCCCGTGGCTAAGATCACTGTTCAAAAAATCGTCCAATTCAACGATTAATCGCTCGTTTAGTCCCTATTCAGTGGTCACCGATTAGCCTATAAAATCATTTATCGCCCGATTAACTCATTTATCGTCCGATTAATCGGCCGATTTGCCTATTAATCGATAATCATTAGCCGACCAAGTTGACCCCGATAAGCGATTTCCTCAATATTGGCTTTTATGATGGAAACAACACATGATTCTTTCAATGACACCTTATGCACTCTCAGCTATTTGAAACAAGTCATGCTACAACAATAAATACTAAGCATATGACAAAAATAACATCCAACATGACATGTCAAAGTCTATGCCACAGTCTAGACAAGCTTCCTTTTGCATCACTATAGGCATGAAACATTTTACTCGTCTCCAACACCAATCAACTTATTTGAAATAGCTCTCAGATATGAAAATCAATATGGACCAGAGAGCTAATAATACATAAATAAAGAATACTAATGAGCTCTAAACAAAATTTGAGTGAAAGAACAAGAGCTAAACGCAGTACTAGCAAACTAGAACACTCGTAGAACAATAACAGCGAAAACTAGAGCGTTCTATGCAATTAAAAAGGAGTGTGTCTCTCTCCCACACAATAATGCTATGGTCCAACCATATACTACAACAAACAAAACAAAAGAAAACTAAATACAAAAATAAAGGCGCTCCCAGAACAACACATGGCGTATGAAGCAATAAAAATATAGCACATAGAGAGATGACATGTTGCTTTGTTGATGAAGAGGGGATGCCTTGGGCATCCCCAAGCTTTGACGCTTGTACCTCTTGAATAGGTCTTGGGGTGCAGGGGCATCCCCAAGCTTGAGTGTTTGTCCATTCTTCATCTCATCACATGATTCTTCTCTCCCTACACTTGAAAACTTCCTTCATACGAAACTTCACACAATTCTCTATTAGCAGCATTAGTACAATCAAAATAAACAAATCCACTTGGATTCAATACTAACATATATCAAAAATCTATTAAAGCATAAGCTACTGTAGCGATATTTCAAAAAGCTATTCGATCAAAAGAACTCAAAAAGAAAGGGATTTAAGAGGCAAATGCAAATAGTGCAGAAATCTGTCAAAACAGACCAACAGGTAAATATCGATTTGTCCGAAAATCCTATTTTGATCATCTCGAAAAGTGGTCAACCAATGAAAGTTAGATAATAACCTGGGTCATATGCATAAAAAATGACAGCTCAAAATTCCGCTCTGGCTATTTTTACGAATTTTTATGGTAACAACACATAATTTGTTTTCAGGACATCAACTTCCTCAAATCTTACTTTCTTCCTATTAGAGACTATTCTTGGCACAAAAAGAGAAATAAAAATGATAAGGATAGGTTATTACAGAGGTAATAACTTCCAAGACTCAACAAAAAAAGATAAATTACAGAAATAAAACAATGGGTTGTCTCCCATAAGCGCTTTTCTTTAATGCCTTTCAGCTAGGCGCAGTAGTTTGAGAAGATGCTCACATGCATAAGAAAATATAAATTGAAGTAAAAGAGAGCATCAAGAAGCAAATATAAAACAAATTTAAGTCTAACCCACTTCCTATGCATAGAAATCTTTTACACAAATAAACCTACAAAGAACAAAGTGACAAGAATAGGAAGATAAAACAAGAGTAACTTCAAAACTTTCAGCATATAGAGAGATATTTTAGTAACATGAAAACTTCTACAACCATATTTTTCTCTCTCATAATAACATTCAGTAGCATCATGAATAAACTCAACAATATAACTATCACATAAAACATTCTTATCATGAGCCACATGCATGAAATAATTACTACTCCCCACATAACCATATTTATTCTTATTAATTATAGTGGGAGCAAATTCAACAAAATAAGTATCATTATTATCATCGCCATAATCATCAAATATAGGAGACATATTGTAATCATAATTAATTTTCTCCTTAATAGTAGGTAGACTCAAATTAACATAATCATCATTGTAATCATCATATATTGGAGGCATAGTATCATCATAGCAAATTTCCTCCTCAAAAGCTAGGAAACTAAAAAGATCATTAAAACTAGCCTCCCCAAGCTTAGACTTCTCCATAGTATTAGCAATAATAGTGTTCAAAGCATTCATTCTAATAACATTGCTACTAGCATGCAAGTAAAGTCCCATAGATTTTTAATTTTCTCTTCAAACACCTCATGTCATAACACAAGATAAATACTATAAAGCTCTCTAATTTTTGTTGTTGTTTTTCATTAAGCCTAACTAGTGAAAATAAAAACAAGAAACAAAAAGATATAATTGCATAATCTAAAGGAAATAACTTCGAGCACTCGCCAGCAACTAAAAGACTTAGTAGCCAGAGGATACCTTTTACCTTACCTCCCCGGCAATGGCGCCAGAAAAGAGCTTGATGTCTACACACGCTTCTATTCTTGTAGACAGTGTTGGACCTCCAAGTGCCGAGGTTTGTAGAACAGCAACAAGTTTCCCTTAAGTGGATCACCCAAGGTTTATCAAACTCAGGGAGGTAGAGGTCAAAGATATCCCTCTCAAGCAACGGTGCAATTACGATACAAGAAGTCGCTTGTGTCCCCAACACACCCAATACACTTGTCAGATGTATAGGTGCACTAGTTCGGAGAAGAGATAGTAAAATGCAAGTGATATGGATGAATATGAGTGGTAATAACAATCTAAAATAAATATGGCAGCAAGTAAACATGCGGTAAACATTAAATAAACGGTGATTCGATGTTTGGAAACAAGGCCTGGGGATCATACTTTCACTAGTGGTCACTCTCAACAATGATATCATAAAGGAATATAAATATAAACACTTCACTATGCTACTCTGAAAGACTCTCCGGTTGGATAACGAACACTAATTCACCGTGTAGGTCTGCAAAAGCAAACCTTAAAAATGTCTTCCCAAGTACTAATGAACACCCCGCGCTACACTTTGAGAATTCATAGGTGGTAGTAACACATCACAATTTCATAGAGACATCCAACTCAAATCATAATTTAGTGAACAAGTATTCTGTGAAATATGGCCTAAGAGACCCACACGGTGCACACACTCCACCTTTACACATGTGGGACAAGGAGTCTCCGAAGATCACATAAGTAAAATCCACTTGAATAGCATAATGACATCTAGATTACAAAGATCATGGTCACATAAATATCACACTATGGGAGAGAGAGAGAGACATACCACATAGCTACTGGTAGAGCCCTCAACCCCGAGGGAGAACTACTCCCTCCTCATCATGGGAGTCAGCAACGGTGATGGAGATGGCGGTGGAGTCGATGGAGATGGCTCCGGGGGCAATTCCCCATCGCGGCAGGGTGCCAGAACAGAGACTTATGTCCCCCGAATCTTATCTGTGATGGCGGCGGAGCTACGGAACTTTTCGTGGGCGAAGGCTGGTATATTTAGGGTTTTTGCGTCGGGAGCTTTATATAGGCGGAAGGGCGAGGTCGGTAGACGCTGGTGGCCCCAGACCTACCCTAGGCGCGGGCCAGGTCCAGGCCGCGCCTAGGGGTGGTTTGGCCACCCTGTGGCCCTCCTCCGTCTCTGTTGTGGACTCCGTCTTTTCTCCGGGAACAATATGAACTTTGGCTTTTGTTTCGTCCAATTCCGAGAATATTTCTTGGACAACTTTTCTGAAATACGAAAACAGCAGAAAACAAGGAACTGACACTGTGGCATCTTGTCAATAGGTTAGTTCCGGAAAATGCATAAAAGTGCCACGAAGTGTAAACAAAACATATAACAATTGGTGTAAAACAAGCATGGAGCATATACGTTTGCAAGGTATCACTGTATACTGCAATCATCGCCACTGCTGTTTTTATTTCGCTACTGTTGTTTTTTCATTACTACCACTGCTATAAAACTGTTACCACTTATAAACTGTTGCGAGCAAGTCTATTATCAGGTGCAGGTGAATTGACAACTCATATGTTAAAGTTTTTAAAAAATTCTTTGACTCCCCTTGTGTCGAATCAATAAATTTGGGTTTTACTTCCCTCGAAGACTATTGCGATTCCCTATACTTGTGGATCATCACCTAGCGTTGCCGCCATGCCTGCTCGGCTGCCGACGTGCACAGGCCGACCTCCCCGCTCGTAGACGCGCCTTCAGGAAGAGACTCCACCACCCTCTGCCTTTGACGGAAGGGCGCCGCCACCACCGCCGGCGTCAGCAGCGGCGGCCGGGGGAGCGCGTGGGTGTGGGTTGGCCTGCTTAATGTTCCGCAATTAGTATACTTGTAAGCAGAAGTTGTTAGCAACTAAGTCTGATCAAACAAATAATTATGACATTTAAACACTCAATCAAAGGATTCACGTCATATACCCACAAATGTGTGTATACACCGCAAATTTCTTCATGAAACCTTACGAAAGCATAAATCAAAATCCAGACCAGGACCAATATTCTAACCACGAGTCCAATGGTTGGAAGAAAAGGAGCTTCAAGACCATAAGAAAACTCCATAAAGATGGAATTATAAGCATTGAGATTTGATGTTTGAAGTCAGACCTTATTTTCATTAGGTGTTGTTGGAAACTACTCTCAAAAGGATGTCAGATCAGAAGCCGAGGTTCGTACCTCGAGGGAGTAAGAGTTGGACTTCAACTTGAGCAAGTGAGTAATATCTTCCCAGAAGTAAGAGAACTCAAGTAAGTCAAAGAGAATGAAGTTGGACGAAGAAAATATCGGAGACCAACCAAAGCTCAAGAAGGCCGAAGACCGAAGGAGTTTGACCATACCAAATCTAAAGACTAAAATAAATATTATTTTCATGGAACCTAAAGGAACCAAAAGAGAGTTATAGGTATAAACCATGATTAGATAGAATAAATGAGTCTAATTCATTCTTAGGGAATAAACCTTCAAGACTATCCCTATCATAAATATTGTATTAGGTACCACACTATAGTTTTAGGTAGTAATGGAAAACAAAATCCTACCTTAAATAAATCTTTTAGAACCAAGTTTTTGATAACCAGTTAGGAGAATGTTATCAAATTAACCATTAGTTAAGCCCATAAGCACATGAAGAGGTCACAATCAATGGATTTTCAAAGAAAAAACATCTTAGTATTTGAAGAAACCACATAAATGGAGAAAGTAATAGTTGTCCAGTGGCAAACACCATAAGAATCCAGGAATAATCTGGACTAGGGATATTCCAATTATATGTAGTTTTTTTTCGATCAAGGAGCATAGCCTCAGCTTCTGCATCCAAAGGATGCACACAGCTTTCTTCTTTATTGAGTTATTCGCAATGCCTTACAAGGGGAATACAAAGATCAATCTCGAAGCCTCCTTCCTAGCGACAACTCGCTATACCTACGATGAAGGAGGGACCATGAACAAGGCCATACTCCCTGACGGTACACCAACACACATCATCCAAAAAGCAAAACCCTGACGGTGTGCCATTGCGCACATCGCAGAGTTCGCAACCGCCATCTATCTCGAACCCATCTCCAAGCGAGATCAACGTATTGACCGTGCCAGGCCTGCCGTCGATGTCACCAAAACACCAAACAGCTCCACCATCCTGCCCGCGTCCAGCAATCCTCGCCCGTCTTCGATACCCCGCAGCTCCACGCCGCTGAGAATCATCGACGACAACGTGGTAGATGAACACCACTCCACCAAAAACCACCTCCATCTAGCCGCTGCTCCAAAAACGATGCCCCAAGAGGTAGCACGACGCAGGAAGCGCCGCCATCGTCCGATCCTGGCTGGATCTAGGGTTTCCCCCGGAGCAGCACGAGTGAGCTCCCGCGGACTGCGACGACGATGCCTTCAAGAAGGAAGCGACGTTGAACGCCGCCATCGCCCGCCAATGTTGACACAGTTTTCACCGACAGCCGCGAGTCCCCAACTCGGCGAGAGCAAAACGGAGAGGCCAACAAAGATGATGCCTTCGCAGGAACGACGCCAATAGCCGCCGCCATCATCTGCCAAGAACGAAGTCAAGGCTCGGTGTTCACCGGTGGCCCCTTCGCCGCTAGCTCGTCGTCGACTAGATCTTCATCGCCGGGGTAGAGGGATCTCGTGATCCACCACCCCAGCAACTAGCCGGCCTCCTTCGGCGAAGAAGAAGGCCGCCTCCACCGTTGAACCCAAGGCTGCTGCCCCGGGCGACCTCGTACCGCGGGAGAAGCCCAAGATCATCGCCCCTCACCGGCGAGAGGTAGAGGAAAAAGCGTTGTCCGCCACCACCGGCGTGCCGGCGATGGGAGGCGGGGAGGCCGTAGCACAGGCTATGGCCGCCGCCCCCGTCCACCCATGCGGGAAGCGGGAGGGCCGCCGTCGCCCCTCCATCTTCATTAGACCACCGCCTCCCGGGAGGCGGGAGGGCCACCGCCGCTGCGCGAGAGAGACTCCATGGCCGCCGTCCTCGACGCGTCAGGAGGGAAGGCCCCCACCGTCGCCACGCCCCGAGGTCTTTGCCCCGGCGGCGCTGGCAGCGGCGGTGGCAGGAGGCGGCTAGGGTTGGGGTCGGGAGGGTCGTCACGAGGGAAGGCCCCCACCGCCGCCACGCCCCGAGGTCTTTGCCCCGGCGGCGCTGCCGGCGGCGGCGGCAGGAGGCGGCTAGGGTTGGGGTCAGGAGGGAAGCGGGAGGGCCGCCGTCGCACCTCCATCTTCATTAGACCACCGCCGCCCCGGGAGGCGGGAGGGCTGCCGCCGCTGCGCGAGAGAGACTCCATGGCCGCCGTCCTCGACGCATCACGAGGGAAGGCCCCCACCACCGCCACGCCCCGAGGTCTTTGACCCGGCGGCGCTGCCGCCGGCGGTGGCAGGAGGCAGCTAGGGTTGGGGTCGGGAGTGATTATATCTAGTGAGATCACAAAAGAGTTTGAGAAGGATTATGATTTGTACAAGTCAGTTATACAATCCGAAATGTGAGAGAGTTTGAAACTTCGAGGACGAAGTTTAGTTTAAGAGGGAGAGACTGTATCATCCCAGGTTTAGAGACTACAAATAGAGAGGAAACATATGTGTGCATTGCATTCATGCATAGAGAATGCGGGGAATTTTCGCGCTTTCAAATAAAACCTTTCATAGTAACTGAAGTTTCACTTGAGTTGATGAAATTGAAGTAGAACATCAAGTCAAGCGATATAAACTTCAACGTGACCTTTGTTAAAACCTTGTTTTGGGTAGAGGTGATTTGATCTATGGGCTAGATCAAAAGGAACAATAACTTCTACAATAACACATTTGGTAAGGATTATGTACCAGATCTTCTCAAGGATCATAAAATTTATCCCTTGCGATGCTCACTCGATCTACTGCAAATCAAAGAATAATAAAGTAGAGAAACCACTCTTTACTTATCCTTTCCATGTCCTGAACAAATAAATGTTTTTACCATGATCTTCAGGCTATATCCTCAACTCAATTCTTGAATTCAGGACAAGGAGATCAACACTAGTCTTATTCCCTAGTTTCCAATTATTCTATTTTTTCTTTATCCAGATTTGTATACATCAAACCATAGAGAAGAGAGAAGTCTATATCTATTAGAGGAGCAATGTTAACACTTGAGCGAAAACCCTATGATATAATCCATTTCATTGAGAAGTGGTGATGTAACACAAAAAACACATTTTGACATTAAGAAGTAAAGTAGAAACCAATACAAACTAAGATAGTCAAGTGGAGTCTTCACTTATATACCTAAAGAGATGTTGTGAGCATATCATAAATCCTAGAGTAATCGTTGCCTATATAAGAGAGCTCAAGCTAAAATGTTACACTCAAGATATTTGAGAAAGCAATTGATCTTGCGGATGAGAGTCAAATCTTAGTTGTACCGTTGGTAAACCAAAATCCTAATCATCACCACTGGGTGTTGATAATAGAACCTTAAGAATATTATTAAGTTTAAACCCTATGGGACAAGAATCCATCAATAACCACTTGAAACTATAAAGGAGTGTTCATATTAGCAAATAAAAATTCCTAATACCAAGTCTCTGCAAACTAGAAATGATGATGATTTGAGAATAGGACAAGGAAACAACTAAGGAGGAATAAGTAACCATGTATAATACATGATTGTGCTTTGGAGATATAGGATACCAAGTGGAATAGGAAAACCTAGTGTGATAAGCATATATCATCCATCATAAGAAACAATAAGAAAACTAGTAAGCAACCCTGGCTCATTGTCAAAAACTTCAGTAATCAAGGAAATGCATTACACATGTTCGACGACCTTGGCGTAGGTGTACACGGCGTTCTCCCACGGCGCCTCACATCTTCCTCATCTTCGGCGTAGGCCCCGGCTTCCTTCTGCGTGAAGGGTGGTCCTAGCCGTTGGTGCCGTTGTTGATGATGTCGGCCATGATAGAATCGCTCGACATTCCATTGAACGACCGACGCTGATGCCCGTGGTGAACTCCTGGTAGCCGGGTTGAGGAGGAGGCCCACCGCCGTTGAAGAGAGGGCGGCGGTGCTCAGGCGAGGACGCAGCATGTGGAGATCTGCGTCGATGAAGGTGTGGTTAGGGTTTAATCGACCGTGCGGGTCAGTCATGACAACCCGGCGAGAACCGAGACAGATGGGGCGTTCTATTACCTTACATGTCCCGGAACACAAGGAAAGCGTGGACGCCAACGGCGACGAGACGTTGCCTTAGCTCCCGCTCCACGCGACAGGGAGGTACTAAAGCGGAGGCGGCGCCGCCATCCCCGCCATGGCAACGACCCTCTCCATCATGACCACTTGCTTCGCTGCCGCCTTCCTCTCCTCCGGCTTCGCCTCTCGCTACCGGCGGCTCGCATTCTCCACCAAACGGCGTTGCAACTCGAAACCACTCGGGGTTGGTCATCCCCTCCGGCTGGTCCTTCTCGGACCTCCCCTTCTTCTTCGAGGGTATACCGGCCGCCACTGTTGGGCGGGGATTGACGTAGTTCTTCGTCGGCATGGCAGGACGGTGGCGCGGGGTGGACGTCTGGTCTGGTTGGGGGAACATGGCGGGATTCGATGTTGTGGTAGAGGGGAATGGGGTGATGTTGGTGTCAAAATGGCAGGAGGGGAATTACTTTTGTGGGAAACATCGGCCGTGATGCCGATACGCCTAGGAACAATTGATCTTTAACTGGAAATGTTGTTTCACATTATTCGCATGATTTTTTTTCTTTATTGCGCTCTCTTTGTTTCTCAAACTTCAGTGAGCTACAGAATAATCAAAATCCATCCCAAAAAATAAGCTAGGCTCTGTCTTCAACCCCGGTCGAGGTTGTACCCCAGTGGCCCAGACGGCCAGACTCCGCTTCCCTCCCTCCCCTACCCCGAACTTCATCTCATCGCCCCCAAACCCAAACCTCTCCTGGCATCCCACCCCTATTCACCAAAAATGATGAAGTCCCTCTTCCTCTTCTCCGCCCATCCCAAGCCGCCCCTCATCCCCTCCCCCAACCTCCGCAAGCTCCTCTGCCTCCGCGCCTCCTCCGCCTCCACCTCCTCCCGCCCCCGCCCGGACCGCCGCACCCCAGGCCCCGCCCGCCCGCGCCAGTCCCTCTACGCCCGCCCCAGCCTCCTCACCATGGACCGCGACCGCGCCGCCCGCCGCGCCGACGTCGACGCCTACCTCGCCTCCCTCGGCGTCGACCCGGGCGAGCTGGCGGGCCTTGAGCTCCCCGCCACCGTCGACGTCATGCGGGAGCGCGTCGACTTCCTCCGCTCCCTCGGCCTCACCCCCTCCGACCTCGCCGCCTACCCGCTCGCCCTCGGCTGCAGCGTGCGCAAGAACATGGTGCCCGTCCTCGACTACCTCGGCAAGCTCGGCGTGCGCCGCGACGAGCTCCCGCACCTGCTCCGCCGCTACCCGCAGGTGCTCCACGCCAGCATCGTCGTCGACCTGGCCCCCGTCGTCAAGTACCTCCAGGGCATGGACGTCCGGCCGGGCGACGTGCCCCGCGTGCTCGAGCGCTACCCGGACCTCCTCGGCTTCAAGCTCGAGGGCACCATCAGCACCTCCGTCGCCTACCTCGTCGCCATCGGCGTCGCCCGGCGCCGGGTCGGCTCCGTCATCACCCGTTTCCCCGAGCTGCTGGGCATGCGGGTGGGCAAGATCATCAAGCCCTTCGTCGAACACCTTGAGGGCATCGGCCTGCACAGGCCGGCCGTCGCAAAAATCATCGAGGACAAGCCCTACGTCCTCGGCTTCGGCCTCGAAGAAACAGTCAAGCCCAACATCGAGGCGCTTCTCGAGTTCGGGGTCAGGAACGAGTCCCTCCCATCCATCGTCATAAATTACCCCGATGTTCTCGGCATCGAGCTCAGAGAGAAGCTCCTCGCGCAGCAGAGCTTGTTCGAGTCCAGCATTCTGGTCGGCCGCGATGATTTCGGAAGGGTGATCGAGAGGATGCCGCAGGCCATCAGCCTCGGGCGAGCCGCGGTTCTGAAGCACGTCAACTTCCTCACGGGCTGCGGCTTCTTACTGTCGCAGGTCAGCAAGATGGTCGTGGCGTGCCCCCAGTTGCTCGCGCTCAACATGGACATAATGAGGATGAACTTCGACTACTTCAAGAATGAGATGGACAGGGATCTGGAGGAGCTGGTTGAGTTCCCTGCGTTCTTCACGTATGGCCTCGAGTCGACCATCAGGTACCGGCACGAGATCGTGGCCAAGAAGGGGTTCACGTGCTCGCTCGCGTGGCTTCTTAACTGCTCTGATGCGAAATTCGATGAGCGCATGAAGTATGATACGATCGGAGTTGAGGAAATGGAAGATGACAATTCATTCGACACAAATAGGTTAGCAGGGCAAGCACAAGATGAGTATGATGAAGATGAGGATAGCGATTATGATGATGACACCGATGACGAGTACATTGAATGATTCGCTTCCTACTTCCTAGTATCATCTGTTAGCTCACAAACTTGCATTTCTGTCTTCAGCTTCAATGCTCTGTTGTATATGATGCAGTAGCCACTAGATTGTCATTTTTCAAGGATGTGCTTGATAAACCAATGCTGGATATAATCAGATTGTAGCTTAGAGATCCAATATATTCAGATATTTTGAACATTGCTTGTTTTAGCAGGGTAATGATGTACTCCCTCCGCCCCGTAATATAAGATGTTATTACAACCCATTACAACCTATATTAGTTGTAATAACATTTTATATTATGGGACGGTGGGAGTAGCATTCATTTTCTTTACTGAGATATTTGGCATTTTCACATGGGAACACGTTTCTAACAATCTTCCTCTGTCTGCACATAGATATGATACATATCATGTTGACAGTTTCCACGCTCTTTAATAGTATGAAACTGCGTTTTATAACATGCACATATTGTTGACCAGCACATTTGCGAAAACCTGAGCAAATAATTTACAAATTGTGATGTTTTAAGCCCGACTTTGTTTCAGTCACAACTGCAAATTCAGATGTTATTAAAGGCTGCTTGTTTAACAGTGCGATGTTGAAGGGATTTTTGTACTAACCCATCTTGCATTTCCTCATGGAGGCACATACATTTTCTAACTATCTTTCTTATGTTTGCTCATAGATATGATAAGCTTAAATTTATATCATGTAGACAGCTCCCATGTTCTTGAATATGAAACTGCATAATAAGATGAGTATATTCTCCCCCCTGTACATTTGCAAACGCTTGAGCAGATAATGGTAAAACATTGACTCAGTGTGGCTGGCATTTCTCTCAGGACTCCACAGATATGATCCTCCTCTTGATGCCACTTGTTGATCTTCCCGTCTATATTTCATTTTGGTGACCTTTGTCTAGAATACGTATCCTTGCTTCATGATTAAGTTTCTTTTACTGGATTACGACTATCTATGGAAGGGAGATGTTGGCATCAGGATTATGGTGACCCATGTCGTGGCTTTAAATCCGCAGTTTATACTAGGTGTCATGATTTTGAAGCTCGTCTGAAGTTGAACAACAATAATGTAGAATTCCTAGAGAGGAGAAACTCCAGATTGTAGGCACTCAGTCAGTCCCATTTGGTTTGCGATTATGGTGTCTTTGACGTCATTTCATCACAAACTGGATCCTCTGTCTGAAACGCAAGAATCTTGCTGGAAACATTGGTAGGAATCTGGAGAAATTCGTAGCAGACGAACAGAGAGCTAGCCCCGTTCTATATGAAATTATTGCCTTCAGGACGGTAGGAGCACACAAGTCGCCCACTGAACCTTATCAGCAATCAGCGTCCGAGAACGAAAACGAAAGGAAGCCCTTGCGCTACATCTGCCTGAAAAAGCGAAAAGGAGATGGGCGTCCAGCATCTGCTGAAGCTCAGGATGGCGTCCCTCCACGCCCACCCCGCCGCACCGCCCGCCACGCGGCCGCTCTCCGCGCTCTCGTCCCTCCTCCTCGCGCCCTCTCCCGCCGCCGCGTCGTCCCCTCGGCCCGCCTCCCTCTCGTGCTCGCGGGCGTACTGCCCGGCGGTCAGACCTGCCGCCGGCCGGTGCTCCAGCAGGACGGTGGGACGGCGGTTGCCGGGCGCCGTGGTGGCGATGTCGTCGTCTGCGCCGACGCCGGGGCCCGTGCAGAAGTCGGAGGAGGAGTGGGAGGCCATCCTCACGCCGGAGCAGTTCCGCATCCTTCGCCGCAAGGGAACCGAGTGAGAACACTACATGATTTGATCTCTGTCTTCCCTCCTAGAATCAATTGTGTGATTTATGTTGGCACTTTGATAGCCGTGCACTTTGATCAGATAAGAATATGATGGAATCATGGCTATATGCTGTGATCAACAAACAAGGCTCCATTTTTCTTTCTACAGCATAAATTTACAGTTCAATTCGTTAGTGTGTTCAGCAAGTGCAAATGTGTATATGTTCAACCGTACTTGAACGTGTCTAACTAACCTGGGATGCCATCAGTACTGGCATGCACACCACTACAATTCCTAGTTGCGATGCATCGACGATTCGACATGTCACAAACCTTGGCTGGTTTGAAAAACTTCTAAAGCGCTTTTCAGAGCAAGTGTCAAGAAAACAATCCTGCCTTTGTCAGGTAGAAGTTTGTTGTGTTCTTATTTTGCATAGCATTGCAATGCATACTGATGGCTCACATGATTGTGCAAGTTATGTTTTCTTATTGAAACATGACTGCCAGATTTGGATTGTTAAGAATTTAGATACACACTTTTCAGTCTTCACCAAGAATCTTCTTAGTGACTAAAATTAAGTCATGCACTACGTTTTCTTTCACGAGATCAAGCCATCCACTAAGTTTTCTTGTTGAAACATGACCGCAAGGTTTGTTTCTCAACAATTTTGATACTATCTTCAATCTTTAGTACATACCTTGCTGTTGCGCATATTTTTTTTTAGTAGTTATTAGTTTATTACAAAAACATTATATCACCAGCATGACATTGGACACAACCACATAACATGGGAGTGTAGGAGGTGCTACAGTGAAGTTAATTACGACAGCGTATATTCCGTTACCATCTCATGATACTCTTTTAGTCCAAAAGCACAACCATATTCTAGTTGTCTAGACAATCAATTTGAGGATGAACTAGAAATTTCTTTTCCACAAAGTTAGACTGCCACATGCACAAATGATTGTATGCAGAGTAGTAAAAGTTCTATTGGTAAAAATACATCTGGAGAAATAAAACGCTACGTAACTTGTAATACTTGGACTTTTTTTAGTTTACTTGCAAGATCTTCGTAGAAACTAGAAAACATTGTATTCTACTAACATTCTAAGCCAGCAACCAGATTTTGTTAGTATGTATTATACTTCTCTCAACAGATCTGCTATTCTGTTTTCTGTATTGTCTCAATAAGCTCAAGTGTAGGAAGTTAATTTTTTTGCCTGTCCATGAAGCATGAACAATTTCATTAGTTCAACTATCAGAATATCTACTAATCTGGAACTAGAATATGAAACTTGAGAAAGCTCGAGAGGTGCTTTATGGCAATAAAAGAGTATTACTCTGCATTTAGTTTTTTTTGTAGGTCATACTTCATATAGTTGATTATTATGGGACTTACACTTTAACCCAATATAGCATAAACGTAGTTGTTTGATCATAAAATAGCATGTGAGCTGACTCTATGTTTGTGTTCTGATTTGTGTTGTCCTATTTACTGGTCTGTGTTTGCGTTCTGATTTTTTACTGATCTCGTTTTGAACTCCAACAACATGTGGTAGTCTGTTAATCTAAAAACAGCATAGCCACGATAAATTTCATTTGATCATTTTTGTTTCAGGTACCCTGGAACAGGTGAATATGACAAGTTGTTTAGTGAGGGTACTTATGGATGTGCTGGCTGCGGAACCCCCTTGTACAAATCATCTACGAAGTTCAACTCAGGGTGTGGTTGGCCAGCATTCTACGAAGGATTCCCTGGAGCCATAAAACGGACGGTATGATTCTCTCATCCATTTCCAATGATTTGGCTATGACCACATACAGTTATTTCTCTTTCTTTTCTGCTCATTCCGTGCCCTGGTCCTGACGGAGGTCACATCTCTTCCATTGCTACTAGGCGGATCCTGATGGAAGGCGAATTGAGATCACATGTGCTGCTTGTGGAGGACATCTGGGGCATGTGTTCAAAGGGGAGGGGTTCAACACGCCAACTGATGAGCGGCACTGCGTCAACAGTATCTCACTTAAGTTTGTTCCAGCCTCCGAAGAAGAAGCTAGTTGATTGAGAGTGAAAATGGAAATAAGAACCCATGGAGCAACTACTGACTACCTTCTCATGAACATTGGAACTCAATACTTTTGTCAATAATGTAAGCACCAAGTGCTGAAGATTGTTGTTAATTTTGGCAGTAAACGGTTTGTGTAATTCTAGGATGCCTGTAGATATATGATTATAAAGCCACCTGAAGAATGCAGCTCGTGCTCTCCCTTTGTGCCCGAGCATAATATCATTGTGATTGGTAAGCTGTACCTGGCATATAATTCGACACAACCAAGTAATCCAAACCAGACAGGGTAAAGAGCCTACAGCCAAGCTGTGTGGCAATAGTAGCTTGATTCGCATTAGGCTATTAGTAGACGTTTAAGCGAAGATGCTAATACTGCTCACTTTTATTAACGTTTCAAAAAATGGCAAGTGCTGATTGAAACATTGAATCTAGTACAGTGATTCTTGCCAATAAAAACAACCTGTTCATCTATGTCTTTTTGGTCGAAACTACATTATAATTTGTGATGTTACAAATCTTCTCCATCAACACCTGAGAACTCCAGCACGTTATTTGTTTGTCTTCATCAAGATGATATGAGATGGCTTCAGACTGGTGAAAGCAAATACACAGTTTCAGGTCCAACTGCAAAAGCAATAGCATAATTTCTGAAGCAAACTGCAGTAAGTGGGTTTCATAAAATTTAGCCAAAAGTATACATATTATGTACCTGCACCTGGAAATATTTCATGTTTTTTCATTTTTGTTTCTGCTCGCCTCACAGGCTTTTAACGCTTGAACATCTGCATTTCATCAGAGGTGAGAAAAATGCTGGTTAGCTCAAGTCTAAGAATTTATGCGACGAAAACAGCAATCCATTTTATGAGTGACAATTTGTGTAGAAGAAAGCGAGAAATATATATATGACCATAACTAGCAGAACAGGATTATCTCTTTCTTTGTCATTAAAGGAATGCTACATTCATTAATTTAATTCGGAGCACCACACAAGGTAGCTGAAATCACAACATCTCTCCTTGGGACCCCTTGAGTGAGGATAACCTTAGATGGCAGTAAATCTTGTAATACCAAAAATAAAACCAAGTGCGGCTGCAGGTTTCGTTAATAGTATTATTTCCTAAACAATTAATGATGCGACTGTGTGAACGAAAATGCAACACTAGGAGATTGGTGCTAATTTGAATCTTAATGCCTGATGTAGATGAACGTGGGAGACAAGCCTCATGGATGATCAACTTCTTTCGAAAAAATCAATATAAGATACTGCACATTATCGTAAATGAGCATCAAATGTAAAATAAATTTCAGCGTGTGTGATAATATAACCAATGCCACAAATGACAAAAGATATACACCACTTATCCTGATACCATGACTCCATGAGTTATCTTGGATGGTACTGGGTATCACAAATGACAGAAGATAGCAACACTAATTGCGCGATGTGATGGAGCAAGAGAAGCTGACGACATCTCTCTATAATTATTAAGTGAATTTACATCAGCTACATAAAACTTCTACAGTTTTTGGTTCAAATGCAGGTCGTGACACTACGTATTTCAACCTGAATCTGAACCATGATACTTAGAACTCCAGGTTCTTCCTAACTACAAACCATTGAACAGAAAACTTAGCTCCAACTAGTGGCAAACTAGCAGGGTGGGTTACCAGCTCAATAAGTTGCAACAGATTTGGTGGCATCACAGTGGGTTGGCAAAATTAAAAGTCGAGATCCGTCTAATTACAAACCATTAAACAGAAAATTTAGTTCCAACAGCGGCAACTTAGCAGGGTGGGTTACCAGTTAAATATACTGCAACAGATTTGGCATCTACAGACTACAGTGAAGAAAAAAGAAGTGAAATTCTGTAGCGATGCTTACGTGCTTGGCAGGCTTTCCAGTTGCGGTCGGACTCGACGAGGCAGTCCTGCAAGACAAGGGTCAATGGAATCAAGGCTGGTGATTGAGCAAATGTGAGATTTCCGAGCAGCAGAGCAAATCAGGAACGGGGAGAGAACGTGCGGGGTAAAGGGATGTGCCTGGAGGGAGAGGTAGAGGGCGGCGCACTCGTTGAGCTGCTTCACGTTCTCGTCGTCCTCTTCCGCGTCCATCACGTGGAGGGGCGCCGGCGCCGCAGGAGGAGATGGTGGCTGTGGTGGCGGCGGCGACGGCGGCGGCGCAGCCGCGTCCCGTGCGTTGCTCGAGGAAGAGCCCATGTTTACCAGGTCATGTATCCCGTGCGTTGGGTGGCACCTTCCACTATGCGACTCGTGAAATCGGTCGGTCGGGTTTGGTGGGCAAATGTGTTCGGTTCTTTTTTTCAAACACATTAGAGCGTTGAAGTTTCAGCCGTCTCCCTGATAGGCACACTCGGGGTTTACCATTTTTTAGAAAAAAACGTCTCTGGATGATAAATTTTATGCATAATTCGGCGAATTTGACCACTTTTGTCAACATTTGGCTTATTTTTACAAATAGTTACAGTTTAACAAAACAAGACAAGTTTTCAAACAAATCAAATGGAAACTAGTTGGTGTTGCCTCGAAGCATCCATAAGTGCTCCACCAGATCATCCTGCAGCTGTTGATGCATTGTAGAGTCTCGAATCTCCTGACGCATAGCGATGAACGCAGTCCACGATGCCGGCACCTAGTGGTTAGGCTGTGCAAGAGGACGCTCTCTGTCATATGGTGCAGCTTGTTCGCTCAGAGGGACCGGATGCTTCCGCTCATCCTCGATAATCATGTTGTGTAAGCACACACAACTGTTCATCACCTCCCACAACTGATATTTCGACTAAGTCAAAGCGGGGAACCGGACTACATCAAATCTCTGCTGGAGGACACCAAATACACGCTCGACATCCTTTCGGCTAGCTTCTTGTTCCTTGTCAAACTGCTGCTCCTTCGGAAGGCCGGGGTTTGAGATAGTCTTCACAAATATTGCCCACTTTGGATAGATACCGTCTGCAAGATAGTATCCCTTGTTGTACTGACGGCCATTGATCACAAAGTTAACCGGGGGAGCATGATCCTCAAAAAGCTTGGAGAAGACCGGCGAGCACTGCAAAACGTTGATGTCGTTGTTGGATCCCGGCATACCAAAGAAGGAGTGCCAAATCCAGAGATCATGGGTAGCCACTGCCTCAAGTATCACAGTGCAACCTTTTTTGTGGCCCTTGTACATTCCCTGCTAGGCAAACGGACAGTTCTTCCATTTCCAATGCATGCAGTTAATGCTTCCAAGCATCCCTGGAAATCCTCGAGCTTCATTGACAGCGAGGATCTTAACAGTGTCTTCGACAGTCGGTGATCTCAAGTAGAAGTCCCCGAACACTGCTATCACCGCCCTGCAGAACGGGTAGAAACAATCAAGGGCGGTGGATTCCGCCATCCGAAGATAGTCATCTGTAGAATCACCAGGAGCTCCATATGTCAGCATCCGCATAGCCACCATGCACTTTTGGAGGGCGGAAAACCCTGCCATGCCGGTGCAATCCAACTTGCATCTGAAATAGGAGTCGTAGTCTCGAAGAGCATAAACAATTTTCAGGAAGAGCTTCCGGCTCATCCTGAAACGACGCCTGAAAATAGTCTCACCGTGCAATGGATCGTCGACGAAGTAGTCGGCGTAGAGCATGCAGTACCCCTCCATTCGCTGCCTTGCTTGCACATCCGGAGACCTGATGCCGACCCACCACGGCGACCAATGACAAACCTGGTAGCCGTTTCTTCTTCAAGAACCTCGGCGAACATCTACTCCTCCTCCTCGTCGGAGTCCATGTCCGGCCAGGCAGTTGGACGAACACCTGCCGGGCGTGTCGACGAGGAGCGACGCGAGGGAGCTGATGGGTTCGTTGCATAGAAAACAAAAAATTTCCTACCGCAAAGATGAATAAATCCAAGATCTAATCTATGGAAAAGCCAAGATCTAATCTACAAGATCGGAGCACCGAGATGGAGATGAGACTAATCCTCGAAGATTCCAAAGCCTACGAGATTAATCTCGTTGTTGGTGTAGACGATCGTCCCGGTGCTGCAATCCGGCAGCACTTCCGTACTCGGTCGCGCGTACGGTGTCGATGAAGCACGTCCTCTCCCCGTTCCAGCGGGCAGCGGAGGTGTGGTAGATCTCCTCCAAGTTCCAGCAGCACGACGGCGTGGTGGTGGTGGTGGAGGAAGAAAAGCTGGAGGGCTTCGCCTAAGCCGGAGCAACGTATGGACGAGGAGAGGGGCGACCAGAGGAGGAGGCAATGGTTAGGGTCGGCCCCCTGCCCTCTCCCCTCTTTATATAGGGGGAGGGTCGGCTGGGGTGGCCCCCCTGCGCCCCAAACCCATCTAGGGCCGGCGCACAAGGGGGGAGGGGGGGAAACTTCCCCCCCAAGTTGATCCCCCCTAGGGTTTTGGGGAAACCCTAGGGGTTGGCCGGCCTTGGCCTTGAGGCTTGGTGCGCCTGGCCCATTAGGGATAGGCAGCACCCCCTCGGCCCATGTGGCCCCCTCCTAGGTCGTGGGCCCCATGGTGGACCCCTCCGGAACCTTCTAGAACCTTCCGGTCTTTCACCGGAAAAAATCCGAACTTTTCCGAAACCTAGAAATCAACTTCCCTTATATGAATCTTATTCCCCGAACCATTCCGGACCTCCTCGTGATGTCTTGGATCCCATCCGAGAATCCGAACAAACTTCGTCTCCATACCGTATTCCAAATCTACTTATGCGACATCGAACCTTAAGCGCGTCACCCTACGGTTCACGAACTATGCAGACATGGTCGAGACTCCTCTCCGAGAAATAACCAATAGCGGGATCTGGAGATCCATAATGGTTCCCACATATTTAACGATAACTTAGTGATCGATTGAACCATTTACATACGATGCTGATTCCCTTTGTCACGCGATATTTTACTTGTCCGAGGTTCGATCATCGGTATCTCCATACCTTGTTCAACCTCGTTACCGACAAGTACTCTTTAATCATACCGTGGTATGTCATCTCTTGTGATCCAATCACATGCTTGCAAGCTAATCAGACGATATTCCACCGAGAGGGCCTAGAGTATATCTAAAGCAAAGATTTTCAGAATTGAGAATCATTGGATGCAACATAGTGAATTCAAACAAGTGGTTCAGAATGCTTGGAATATTCCTGTGGGACATATGGATAGTGCTAAAAAGATTAATGCTAAATTTAAAATCCTAAGAAGGAGTCTCAAGCTTTGGGCAAAGAATCGCCTTGCTTAAAACATCTGATTGAGAAAGTAAATGAAGTCATTTCCTGGCTTGATCAATTAGAAGAATTCAGAACCTTGTCTCTAACAGAATGGGATCTCAGAGACACTCTCAAAACCCATCTTCTTACTCTTTTACAGAACCAAAATTCATACTGGAAGCAGAGAGGAAAAATTAAATGGGTCAAGTTAGGAGATGCCAATACCAAATTCTTTCACACCAAAGCCACTATAAATTACAGGAACAACTACATTCCTATGCTTCAAAATTTGGATCAAGTGGAAGTCTTTGATCATGAAGGAAAGGCAGCAATTCTGTGGAAGGCATTCAAGGATAGAATGGGCCAATCAGATCACCCAGAGATGCAATTTAATCTAGACACCATGCTTGAACCAAACATCTCTGAAGAAATGAACCTGATGTTGGAGGCCCCTTTTTCAGACAAAGAGATTGATGAGGTGGTCAAACTTTTACCAAATGATAAATCTCCTGGGCCTGATGGGTTCAACAATGAATTTGTCAAAAGCTGTTGGTCTATTATTGCTGCTGATGTCAAGCAACTGATAAGGGATTTTCACTCTGGGAACATCAACCTGGAATCCATAAACTCTTCTTTCATTACTTTGGTTCCAAAAGTGGATAGCCCAAGCTCACCTGGAGACTTTAGGCCTATATCTCTGCTTAACTGTGTTCTCAAAATAATCACCAAGCTTCTGGCTAATAGGCTCGAAAGTATCATTCTTTCTTTGGTACATAAAAATCAATATGGATTCCTGAAGAAAAGATCTATCCAAGATTGCCTAGGGTGGGCTTTTGAATATCTTTTTCAATGTCATCAATCAAGGGAAGAGATTCTTATTCTTAAATTGGATTTTGAAAAAGCTTTTGACAAAATTGAACACAAAACTATTATCGAAATCCTTAAGGCTAAAGGTTTTGGAGATAAATGGATTAGTCGGATTGCTATGATACTCGAGTTCGGGACTTCGTCTGTTATGCTCAATGGGGTTCCCGGGAAGAAATTTTATTGCGTAAGAGGGGTCGGACAGGGAGATCCTTTATCTCCCCCGTTATTTGTTCTTGCAGCTGATTTTCTTCGACCAGTCTTAAACACGACTATGAATCAGAATCTTCTCTCAAAGCCAATACCATGCCCACCATGCCCAGACTTCCCTGTGATCCAATATGCTGATGACACCCTTCTTGTCATGAAGGCAGATGCTATCCAATTGCTTTGCTTGAAATCCATTCTACAATCTTTTGTCGTTTCCACTCGGGCTTAAAGTTAATTATCACAAATCTAGCATGATGCCAATTAACATGACTCTGAAAGATTGGCTCATTTTGTTGCTACTCCCGAACTCGTAAAGTGGGAACCCTCCCTTTCACTTACTTGGGACTCGCCTCTTAGTATCACAAAGCCATCATTGGAATATTTCCTTCCCATTGTACAAAGAGTTCAAACAAGACTTGGTGGTATTGCAGACTTCCTAAATTATGGAGGGAAACTACAAATGGTCAAATCTGTACTTGCTTCTCTGCCTATTTTCATCATGTGCTGCCTTGATGTCCCAATTACAATTAAAGACCAAGTGATCAAATACATGAGGCATTGTCTTTGGAGAAAAAAGACCTCTGATGTCCAGGCCAAAGGAAGTGCTCTTATTTCTTGGAAGAAAATCTGCAGACCTAAAGATCAGGGTGGTTTGGGAGTACTTAACCTTGACATTCAAAATAAAGCACTTTTACTCAAAAACCTGGATAAGTTTTACAATAATTTGGATATTCCCTGGGTACATCTAATAAGAGATTCTTACTATAATGAAGATAAACCACCTGGTATTAAATTGGAAGGATCATTCTGGTGGAAAGCCCATCTTAAGCTTATTGATACTTACAAAGCAATGGCAAGATGCAACACTGGGCAATGGTAGAACTGTCGTCGTTTTGGACCGATCTCCGGGGAGATACTTGTTTACACCAAAGATTCCCACATCTCCTTTCCTTTGCCAAGAGAACCGATATTTCGATAAGCAAGGTCATGCACATGGAATTTCTACAGGATCTCTTCCATCTTCCCCTATCACAACAAGCATTTGATGAGTTTGAACAGTTGGAATCATTATGCGATAATGTGCAAATTGAAGCACAACAATCAGATTCTTGGACCTACATATGGGGTTCAGACAAGTTCTCAACTATAAGTGCCTATAAATTCATGATTGGGGAACAACATGCTCCAAAATTCTTTACTTGGCTTTGGGATTCCTCTTGTCAACCCAAACACAAGTTCTTTTTCTGGCTCTTACTACATGACAGACTGAATACAAGAAATCTTCTTAAGCGAAAGAATATGCATTTGCCAACTTTTAACTGTGCCACCTTACAATGTAACCAGGAAGAAACTTTAGCACATCTATTCTGGAGCTGTCCTTTCGCACAATCATGTTGGGCTCTGGTTTGCCCCCAAGTCATAAATCAACTTTCAGTTCTGGAGGCACTCTATGAAATAAAAGAGCACTTATCTACTCCTTTTGCAGTAGAGATCATCGTTCTTGCAGCATGGGCCATCTGGATTATTAGAAACAGGAAGATTTTTGAAGATCAGGTTCCTTCCTTAGATGCTTGGAAGGCAGTTTTCAGACAGGAACTCATTCTCCTTTCTTTCAGGATGAAGAAAAAACATGCTGCTGCTTACAAAGCTTGGCTAGACTTTTTCCTTTCCTCTCTAGTTTAGTTTTCTTCTTCTTCTTCTTTTTCTTTTTTCTTTTTCTTTTTTTCCTCTCTGTACACCTTGTACAGTTTGTAGTTTTTAGTAGCTTTATACCTTTGTACATACTTTATTAAATAATAAAAATTGCAGTGGGGTTTTACCCTACTGTTTTACCCTCAAAAAAAAAAAAGTATATCTATCCGTCATCAGGATGGACAAATCCCACTATTGATCCATATGCCTCAACTCACAATTTCCGAGTACTTAATCCCATATTTATAACCACCCATTTACGCAATGGCGTTTGATGTAATCAAAGTACCCTTCCGATGTAAGTGATTTACATGATCTCATGGTCGAAGGACTTAGGCAACTATGTATCGAAAGCTTATAGCAAATTGAACTTAATGACTTGATCTTATGCTACGCTTATTTGGGTGTGTGTCCATTATATCATTCAATTAATGACATAACCTTGTTATTAATAACATTCAATGTTCATGATCACGAAACCATGATCATCCATTAATCAACAAGCTAGTTATACAAGAGGCTTACTAGGGACTTCTTGTTGTTTACATAACACACATGTATCAATGTTTCGGTTAATACAATTATATCATGGTATGCAAACATTTATCATAAACACAAAGATATTATAATAACCACTTTATTATTGCCTCTTGGGCATATATCCAACAGTCTCCCACTTGCACTAGAGTCAATAATCTAGATTACATTGTAAGGTACCTAACACCATGGCATTCTGGTGTTGGTCATGCTTTGCCCTAGGGAGAGCTTTAGTCAACGGATCTGCCACATTCAGATCTGTGTGCACTTTGTAAATCTTTACTTCACCATCTTCGATGTACTCGTGAATCGAATGAAAACGTGATACGTCTCCGACGTATCGATAATTTCTTATGTTCCATGCCACATTATTGATGATATCTACATGTTTTATGCACACTTTATGTCATATTCGTGCATTTTCTGGAACTAACCTATTAACAAGATGCCGAAGAGCCAGTTGCTGTTTTCTGCTGTTTTTGGTTTCAGAAATCCTAGTAACGAAATATTCTCGGAATTGGACGAAATCAACGCCGTCGGGACCGAGAAGACGGAAACAGAGAAAACCATCCAGAGCCGCCGCCATCGCGAAAGTCCAATTCGGGGGACAGAACTCTCGTTCCGGCACCCTGCCGGGCGGGGAAGTGCCCCCGGAGCCATCTCCACCGCCGTCTCCACCGCCATCTTCACCGCCATCGCTGTCTCCATGATGAGGAGGGAGTAATCCACCCCGAGGGCTGAGGGCTCTGCTCGTAGCTATGTGGTTAATCTCTCTCCCATGTACTTCAATACAATGATCTCATGAGCTGCTTTACATGATTGAGATCCATATGATGAGCTTTGTATCGCTACTAGTTGTGTGCTACTCATGTGATGTTATTAAAGTAGTCTATTCCTCCTGCATGGTGTAAAGGTGACTAGTGTGTGCACCGTGTGGTTCTTGTCGTAGGCTATGATCATGATCTCTTGTAGATTGTGGAGTTAATTATCATTATGATAGTATTGATGTGATCTATTCCTCCTTCATAGTGTAATGTGGACAGTGTGTGCACTATGTTAGTTCTTGGTTTATTTTGCAATGATCTATTATGCTCTAAGGTTATTTAAATATGAACATTGAATTGTGGAGCTTGTTAACTCCGGCATTGAGGGTTCGTGTAATCCTACGCAATGTGTTCATCATCCAACAAAAGAGTGTATGTAGCACATAAGAGAAAGAGTTATTTATTATGCGATCAATGTTGAGAGTGTCCACTAGTGAAAGTATGATCCCTAGGCCTTGTTTCCAAACATCGAATCTCCGTTTATTTATCGTTCGTTGCATGTTTACTCGCTGCCATATTTTATTCAGATTGCTATTACCACTCATATACATCCATACTACTTGTATTTCACTATCTCTTCGCCGAACTAGTGCACCTATACATCCGACAAGTGTATTAGGTGTGTTGGGGACACAAGAGACTCCTTGTATCGTGATTGCGGGGTTGCTTGAGAGGGATATCTTTGACCTCTTCCTCCCCGAGTTCGATAAACCTTGGGTGATCCACTTAAGGGAAACTTGCTGCTGTTCTACAAACCTCTGCTCTTGGAGGCCCAACACTGTCTACAAGAATAGAAGCACCCGTAGACATCAAAACGCAGCTTGATATGCTTTAGCTTCTTGTGTGACCTTGGTTCTTGTGCATTGGCGATGGCACCCATGTTGTCACAATAGATGACTAATGGGTCCAATGCACTATGAACCACACCAAGCTCAACAATGAACCTCTTCATCCATACCGCTTCCGATGAAGCCTCCGAAGCCGCTATGTATTCAGATTCAGTTGAAGACTTCACCACCGTGCACTGCTTGGAACTCATCCAGCTCACTGCAGCTCCATTCGGTATAAACACGTACCCAGACTGAGACTTAGAGCATTCTCTTGATTGGAAGGATATTGTGCCTCTATTTTATTCTAAATTCTATCCTCCAAGTGAAATTCACAAAGACCGAAACCGAATATATAATTTATGGCCTCATGATGGAGAGAATATTGCCCAAGCATGGGAGAGATTGAAGTCTTTAATGCTCAAATGCCCCAATCATGAGCTTCCAGGTAATATCATCATTGATAATTTCTATGCAAGACTTTCTTTTCAAGATAAGACCTTGCTGGATACTACTTGTTCCGGATCATTCACGCGCAACAAAGAAGAGTTTAAAAGGGACCTTCTTGATCGGATTAAGGAGAACGTCGAAGATTGGGAGAACGACAAAGGTAAAGAGTCGGTATAAATTATGATTATGAATGCATTGAAACTTTTATGGATACCGATAAATTTCGAAATATGAGTGCTACTTATGGTCTTGACTCTCAAGTTGCTGCAAATCTTTATAAAGCCTTTGCTTCTCATTTTGAATTGCCTAAAATTTTTTTTGATAAGTATCATGAACCTTTTAAAGAGGCTTGCATGAAGAATGAAATTGTTGTTAATTATTGTAATGAGAATGCTCAAACTCCTAAGAATGTTATTTCCTATAAGCATGTTAATTTTTGTGGAATACATAGACCTTGTGGAATTAATCAAATCAAAGATGAATATTGTATCCATCATGCTAATGAAAAAACTAGAAAGTGGTTTAGGGCTCTAGATGATCTTGGTAAAAAGTTTGTGCGCTCTATCCTTTTATTTGTGAAGTTTGCCATGAAGTGGGTCATTTTAATTTTCAATGCCCCTCCAATGATAATTTGAACCCAATGAGTGCTGCAAATTTGTATTGTGATGATGAAATTACTCCTAATCAGCATGATGAACTTACTTTATTTTTGGGGTGTGAAGAACTCGTCAAGAAAAATCTCTTTGTTACATATGAGTGATCTTGATATTGATGATGTCCTGCATGGGTGTTTTTCTTATTGCATTGATAATAGCCATACAAATATTTACATACAAAATATTTTAGAAGATGACACCTTGCCAAAATATGATAGGACCATTGTGTGTTTTCAACTAATTAATGAAAAGGAGGGATCCTCCCAAGTTTCTTCTATTGTTTCTGAAAGTAAATCAGGTTATGCGGACAAGCCACCCTTCAAGCCTCTTCCTCCTAAAGAAGGGAACGAGGAGAAGGAAGAGAAGAAGAAGAAAAAGGGAACGAAGAAGAAGAAGAAGAAGAAGAAGAAGAAGAAGAAGAAGAAGGAGAATAAAAAGAAAAAGGTAACGACGTATCCCCGCGTGAATGAGATAACGCTAGGTAACCGTAAGTATGTTGCTCCTAATGATTATTTTAATAATGAATCTGAATACGATGATCTTCCTATGCCCTTTACATACATTAGCGATCATGATTTGAATGAGCACACTACTTTTGATATTACAAATCTCTGGGAAACTAATTCTGAAAATGATGATAATAATTGCCATAGTGTCAGTGCTATCCATGCTTCCTCCCATAATGATATAGAAAGCTCTAAGCTTGGGGAAGAGGTGTTTGAAAATCCTTTTGCTACTGATCATTATGTGTTTGATACATCTCCTTCTAATAACAATGATGGTGTGGACACAGATAAACCGACTGTGAAAGATAACTATTCTATTGATGACACTGTGCCTCCGATCTTTGATGATTATTATAAAGAATGCTATGATATAGGTTATAACTATCCTTATGAAACTTTTCATAGTCATGATTGGATTACCAAAAACAATTCCCTTAATATGCAACTTGTTTACCATGTTCAAATTCTTGATAATAATCTTGCTCCAATTACTATTAGTGAGAAGAACTCTTCTTATGCCAAAATTAATGATACTTCTATGCATATGAACCATGATAAGAATGTTTTAAGTGATGGGTATATTGTGGATTTCATCAATGATGCTACTAAAAGCTATTATGAGAGAGGGAAATATGGTTATATGCACCTTCATAATATTAAGTTTCCCCTCTTTATGTTGAGAATCTTGAAGTTACTCGTGTTTTATCCTCTTATGCTTGTCACTTTGTTCTTCATGAATTCATTTGTGTACAAGACTCCTCTTCATAGGAAGCATGTTAGGCTTAAATGTGTTTTGGATTTGCTTCTTAATGCTCTCTTTTTGCTCCAAATACTATTTCTCGCGAGCGCAACATTAAAAGCTGCTGAGCCCATCTTAATGGCTATAAAGAAAGAACTTCTTGGGAGATAACCCATGTGTTATTTTGCTACAGTACTTTGTTTTATATTTGTGTCTTGGAAGTTGTTTACTACTGTAGCAACCTCTCCTTATCTTATTTTTGTGTTTTGTTGTGCCAAGTAAAGTCGTTGATAGAAAGGTTGATACTAGATTTGGATTATCGCGCAGAAACAGATTTCTTTGTCTGTCACGAATCTGGGTCTAATTCTCCGTAGGTAACTCAGAAAATTAAGCCAATTTACGTCAGTGATCCCCAGATATATACGCAACTTTCATTCAATTTGGGCATTTTCATTTGAGCAAGTCTGGTGCCCTAATAAAATCCATCTTTACGGACTGTTCTGTTTTGACAGATTCTGCCTTTTATTTCGCATTGCCTCTTTTGCTATGTTGGATGAATTCTTTGTTCCATTAATGTCCAGTAGCTTTATGCAATGTCCAGAAGTGTTAAGAATGATTGTGTAACCTCTGAACATGTGAATTTTTATTGTGCACTAACCCTCTAATGAGTTGCTTCGAGTTTGGTGTGGAGGAAGTTTTCCAGGGTCAAGAGAGGAGGATGATATACTATGATCAAGAAGAGTGAAGACTCTAAGCTTGGGGATGCCCCGGTGGTTCACCCCTGCATATTCTAAGAAGACTCAAGCGTCTAAGCTTGGGGATGCACAAGGCATCCCCTTCTTCATCGACAACATTATCAGGTTCCTCCCCTGAAACTATATTTTTATTCCGTCACATCTTATGTGCTTTGCTTGGAGCGTCGGTTTGTTTTTGTTTTTTTTGAATAAAATGGATCCTAGCATTCACTTTGTGGGAGAGAGACACGCTCCGCTGTAGCATATGGACAAGTATGTCTTTAGGCTCTACTCATAGTATTCATGGCGAAGTTTCTTCTTCGTTAAATTGTTATATGGTTGGAATTGGAAAATGCTACATGTAGTAACTCTAAAATGTCTTGGATAATTTGATACTTGGCAATTGTTGTGCTCATGTTTAAGCTCTTGCATCATATACTTTGCACCCATTAATGAAGAAACACTTAGAGCTTGCTAATTTGGTTTGCATATTTGGTTTCTCTAGAGTCTAGATAATATCTAGTATTGAGTTTTGAACAACAAGGAAGACGGTGTAGAGTCTTATAATGTTTATAATATGTCTTTTATGTGAGTTTTGCTGCACCGTTCATCCTTGTGTTTGTTTCAAATAACCTTGCTAGCCTAAACCTTGTATCGAGAGGGAATACTTCTCATGCATCCAAAATCCTTGAGCCAACCACTATGCCATTTGTGTCCACCATACCTACCTACTACACGGTATTTATCCGCCATTCCAAAGTAAATTGCTTGAGTGCTACCTTTAAAATTCCATCATTCGCCTTTGCAATATATAGCTCATGGGACAAATAGCTTAAAAACTATTGTGGTATTGAATATGTACTTATGCACTTTATCTCTTATTAAGTTGCTTGTTGTGCGATAACCATGCTTCGGGGACGCCATCAACTATTCTTTGTTGAATATCATGTGAGTTGCTATGCATGTCCGTCTTGTCTGAAGTAAGAGAGATCTACCACCTTTATGGTTGGAGCATGCATATTGTTAGAGAAGAACATTGGGCTGCTAACTAAAGCCATGATTCATGGTGGAAGTTTCAGTTTTGGACATATATCCTCAATCTCATATGAGAATAATAATTGTTGCCACATGCTTATGCATTAAAGAGGAGTCCATTATCCGTTGTCCATGTTGTCCCGATATGGATGTCTAAGTTGAGAATAATCAAAAGCGAGAAATCCAAAATGCGAGCTTTCTCCTTAGACCTTTGTACAGGCGGCATGGAGGTACCCCATTGTGACACTTGGTTAAAACATGTGTATTGCGATGATCCGGTAGTCCAAGCTAATTAGGACAAGGTGCGGGCACTATTAGTATACTATGCATGAGACTTGCAACTTGTAAGATATAATTTACATAACTCATATGCTTTATTACTACCGTTGACAAAATTGTTTCATGTTTTCAAAATAAAAGCTCTAGCACAAATATAGCAATCGATGCTTTCCTCTTTGAAGGACCATTCTTTTTTACTTTTATGTTGAGTCAGTTCACCTATCTCTCTCCACCTCAAGAAGCAAACACTTGTGTGAACTGTGCATTGATTCCTACATACTTGCATATTGCACTTGTTATATTACTCTATGTTGACAATTATCCATGAGATATACATGTTACAAGTTGAAAGCAACCGCTGAAACTTAATCTTCCTTTGTGTTGCTTCAATACCTTTACTTTGATTTATTGCTTTATGAGTTAACTCTTATGCAAGACTTATTGATGCTTGTCTTGAAGCACTATTCATGAAAAGTCTTTGCTTTATGATTCACTTGTTTACTCATGTCATTACCATTGTTTTGATCACTGCATTCATTACATATGTTTACAAATAGTATGATCAAGATTATGATGGCATGTCACTTCAGAAATTATCTTTGTTATCGTTTTACCTGCTCGGGACGAGCGTAACTAAGCTTGGGGATGCTGATACGTCTCCGACGTATCGATAATTTCTTATGTTCCATGCCACATTATTGATGATATCTACATGTTTTATGCACACTTTATGTCATATTCGTGCATTTTCTGGAACTAACCTATTAACAAGATGCCGAAGAGCCGATTCTTTGTTTTACGCTGTTTTTGGTTTCAGAAATCCTAGTAACGAAATATTCTCGGAATTGGACGAAATCAACGCCGCCGGGACCGAGAAGACGGAAACAGAGAAAACCATCCAGAGCCGCCGCCATCGCGAAAGTCCAATTCGGGGGACAGAACTCTCTGTTCCGGCACCCTGCCGGGGCGGGGAAGTGCCCCCGGAGCCATCTCCACCGCCGTCTCCACCGCCATCTTCACCGCCATCGCTCGTCTCCATGATGAGGAGGGAGTAATCCACCCCGAGGCTGAGGGCTCCGCTGTAGCTATGTGGTTAATCTCTCTCCCATGTACTTCAATACAATGATCTCATGAGCTGCTTTACATGATTGAGATCCATATGATGAGCTTTGTATCGATACTAGTTGTGTGCTACTCATGTGATGTTATTAAAGTAGTCTATTCCTCCTGCATGGTGTAAAGGTGACTAGTGTGTGCACCGTGTGGTTCTTGTCGTAGGCTATGATCATGATCTCTTGTAGATTGTGGAGTTAATTATCATTATGATAGTATTGATGTGATCTATTCCTCCTTCATAGTGTAATGTGGACGAGTGTGTGCACTATGTTAGTTCTTGGTTTATTTTGCAATGATCTATTATGCTCTAAGGTTATTTAAATATGAACATTGAATTGTGGAGCTTGTTAACTCCGGCATTGAGGGTTCGTGTAATCCTACGCAATGTGTTCATCATCCAACAAAAGAGTGTATGTAGCACATAAGAGAAAGAGTTATTTATTATGCGATCAATGTTGAGAGTGTCCACTAGTGAAAGTATGATCCCTAGGCCTTGTTTCCAAACATCGAATCTCCGTTTATTTACTGTTATGTTGCATGTTTACTCGCTGCCATATTTTATTCAGATTGCTATTACCACTCATATACATCCATACTACTTGTATTTCACTATCTCTTCGCCGAACTAGTGCACCTATACATCCGACAAGTGTATTAGGTGTGTTGGGGACACAAGAGACTCCTTGTATCGTGATTGCGGTGGTTGCTTGAGAGGGATATCTTTGACCTCTTCCTCCCTGAGTTCGATAAACCTTGGGTGATCCACTTAAGGGAAACTTGCTGCTGTTCTACAAACCTCTGCTCTTGGAGGCCCAACACTGTCTACAAGAATAGAAGCACCCGTAGACATCAAAACGCAGCTTGATATGCTTTAGCTTCTTGTGTGACCTTGGTTCTTGTGCATTGGCGATGGCACCCATGTTGTCACAATAGATGACTAATGGGTCCAATGCACTATGAACCACACCAAGCTCAACAATGAACCTCTTCATCCATACCGCTTCCGATGAAGCCTCCGAAGCCGCTATGTATTCAGATTCAGTTGAAGACTTCACCACCGTGCACTGCTTGGAACTCATCCAGCTCACTGCAGCTCCATTCGGTATAAACACGTACCCAGACTGAGACTTAGAGTCATCAGGATCAGTGTTCCAACTTGCATCGGTGTAACTGGTTACAACGAGCTCTTGGTCACCGCCATAACAAAGAAACATATCCTTAGTTCTTTTCAAGTACTTCAGGATATTCTTGACCGTTGTCCAGTGTTCCATTCCTCGGATCACTCCGATATCCGCTGGTCAAACTAACAACATGTGCGATATCCGGTCTAGTACACAAGCATGGCATACATGATAGAGCCTACCGCCGAGGCATAGGGGATCTTGTTCATCCTCTCTCTTTCTTCTGCCGTAGCCGGACCTTGAGTTTTACTCAAGACCTTACCTCGGCAACATAGGCAAGAACCCTTACTTGCTTTCATCCATTCTAAACTTCTTTAGAATATTGTCCAGTGTATGTACTCGTGAAAGCCCTATTAGGCGTCTTGATCTATCTCTATAAATCTTGATGCCTAAAATGTACGCTGCTTCACCAAGGTCTTTCATTGAAAAACACGTATTCAAATAACCTTTAACACTGCTTAATAGTTCTATATCATTCCCAATCAATAATATGTCATCTACATATAATATCAGGAACGCTACAGAGCTCCCACTCACTTTCTTATAAATACAGGCCTCACCATGAGTCCCTATAAACCCGAAGTCTCTGATCATCGTATCAAAGCGTCGGTTCCAACTCCGGGATGCTTGCTTCAGTCCATAAATGGAACGCTGAAGTTTGCATACCTTGTCAGCATTTTTAGGATCGACAAAACCTTTGGGTTGTACCATATACAACTCTTCCTCAATGTCACCATTAAGGAACGCCGTTTTGACATCCATCTGCCAAATCTCATAATCGAAAAATGCAGCTATTGCTAACAAAATCCTTACAGACTTTAGCTTTGCTACAGGTGAGGAAGTCTCATCGTAGTCAACTCCTTGAATTTGTCGGAAACCCTTTGCGACAAGTCGAGCTTTATAGACAGTAATATTACCATCGGCATCTGTTTTTCTTTTGAAGATCCATTTATTCTCGACAGCCTTGCGGCTATCAGGTAAGTCTACCAAAGTCCATACTTGGTTATCATACATGGATCCCATTTCGGATTTCATAGCTTCTTGCCATTTGTTGGAATCTCGGGCTCATCATTGCTTCTTCATACGTCGCAGGTCTTCATCATTGTTGTCCACAATCATGACATTTAGACAGGGATCATACCAATCAGAGTGGTATGTTCCCTCGTCGATCTCGCGAGGTTCAGCAGCTTCCTCGTTCGAAGTTTCATGATCATCATCATTTGCTTCCTCTCCTATCGGTGCAGCTGCGCAGAACATCTTCCGGCACTGCGCTACTCTGATCTACGAGAGAAGGTTCATCAACCTCGTCGAGTTCTACTTTCCTTCCAGTCACTTCTTTCGTGAGAAACTCCTTCTCAAGAAAGGATCCGTTCTTGGCAACAAAGATTTTGCCTTCAGATCTGTGATAGAAAGTGTACCCAATTGTTTCTTTAGGGTATCCTATGAAGACGCATTTCTCCGCTTTGGGTTATAGCTTGTCAGGTTGTAACTTCTTTACATAAGCTTCACAACCCCAAACTTTAAGGAACGACAGCTTAGGTTTCTTCCCAAACCATAATTCATACGGTGTCGTTTCAACGGATTTAGATGGTGCCCTATTTAAAGTGAATGCGGCTGTTTCTAATGCATAAACCCAAAAAGATAATGGCAAATCAGTAAGAGACATCATAGATCGAACCATATCCAAGAGAGTTCGATTACGACGTTCAGACACACCATTACGCTGTGGTGTTCCCGGTAGTGTCAACGGTGAAAGTATTCCGCATTTCTTTAAATGCATGTCAAACTCATAACTCAGATATTCGCCTCCGCGATCAGAACGCAGAAACTTAATCTTCTTTTTACGTTGATTTTCTACTTCACTTTGGAATTCCTTAAACTTCTCGAAAGTTTCGGACTTATGTTTCATAAAGTAGATATACCCATATCTACTCAGATCATCCGTGAAGGTTAGAACATAACGATAACCACTGCGCGATGCCACACTCATTGGTCCGCACACATCGGTATGTATGATTTCCAACAAGTCTGTAGCTCGCTCCATTGTACCAGAGAATGGAGTCTTAGTCATTTTTTCCATTAGACATGCTTCGCATCTATCAAGTGACTCAAAGTCAAGTGATTCAAGAAGTCCATCGGAATGTAGTTTCTTCATGCGCTTCACTCCAATATGATCAAGACGACAGTGCCACATATAAGTAGAATTATCATTCAATTTAATTCGCTTAGCATCAATGTTTTGAACATGTGTATCACTACTATCGAGATTTAACAAGAATAAACCATTCATCTCAGGCGCATGACCATAAAAGATATTACTCATATAAATAGAACAACCATTATTCTCGGATTTAAATGAATAACCGTCTTGCATTAAACAAGATCCAGATATAATGTTCATGCTCAACGCGGGCACCAAATAACATATTGAGGTTTAAAACTAATCCCGAAGGTAGATGTAGAGGGAGCGTGCCGACAGCGATCACATCGACCTTGGATCCATTTCCAACGCGCATCGTCACCTCGTCCCTCGCCAGGCTTCGTTTATTCAGCAGCTCCTGTTTCGAGTTACAAATGTGAGCAACCGAACCAGTATCAAATACCCAGGCACTACTAGCAGAACCAGTAAGATAGACATTAATAACATGTATATCAAATATACCTTTCTTCTTCATGAGGCCGTTCTTCAGATCAGCCAAGTATTTGGGGCAATCCGCTTCCAGTGCCCCTTCTCCTTGTAGTAATAGCACACAGTATCAGGCTTAGGGCCAGCCTTAGGCTTCTCAGGAGGCGCAGCAGCTTTCTTGCCGCCCTTCTTAAAGTTGCTGACGTGGGCATAACCCTTCGGGTACTCGACATTGCCATACCCGGTGCAAACTATGAAGGTGGACCAGCACGAGGACTCGACAAGCTGGACCTGCACGCGCCTCAACTTGGACTACAAGGAAAGAAGACTCCAATATGAATCCTACTAGGACTCTTGTAAACCCTAGCTTGACTGATATATAAAGCCAGACAGGGGCACCCCTTAGGGACACACAACCAGAAACATAATCATAGAGGCGACACGCCTAGACACCGCAACCCGCGGATTAGAACTAGACTAGATCCAACAACTCCGCCTATGGCGGCACCCTGTATACATATATTCATATAGTGGATTGCTAGCAGGACGTAGCGACCCTCCACCGCGGGGGCGTGAACCTGGGTACGTCGTGTACCGCCTCGCTCCCGGAACTTCCGTCGTCGCCTTTCTCTAAAAACCCAAGCCCCTCATGGTGGGCATTGCCGAGGAACCGCCTCGTCAATTGGCGCCGTCTGTGGGAAGCGCGACGCTGGATTTCGTTATCCGGGCGGGATTCATCAAGTTCATTATCAACAAGATTGATGGTTAGATCTACGTGAATCTTTGAATCTGGCCGCCGTGGCCGATCCGATCGGAAGAGGCATCATCAACGACCCTCAAGAAGCTTCGAGTTCATCAGCAGCATCTTTCAACGAGATCGTGAAATCAAAAACTTCAGGAGAAAGCTAGTACGCACGCAAAGCTGCTGTTCGAATAGAAAAGAAGACAGATCGGTGAAGGAAAGGTGACATATTATATCAAGTGCCGACGCGATCGTATGCAGGCGATTAAAAAATCAAGGAGCGATTACTGCTACTTCGCTACGGGCAAGATGGAAGCAAATTTATTATGGCGATCGGGTCAAGCTTCCAAGGCAAAAGGAACGAAAAGACAAGACAACAGCGGGCGTCACGACGCGCACTAGATTAATTCTGAGGAGCTCTAATTCAGCCCAACCACCACGCTGAGCCGCACAAGGAGTCTCCAATTTGATTTCTTGCACATGCTATTTGGAGAAAGGATTAAAGAATAGAAGACCAAATCGGTTAAGGGCCAAGCTGCATTCACATGGCACGGATCAAATCCGGAAAAGGGCTTTCGAGGCGTCTAATTAACTTCTCCATCAAACAATTGGGTCACGGCTAGGAGTTTCAATACAATTTATCGGGAGCACTGAACTAGACCAGTCGACAAATGCCCAGTTTTACGTAGAAAACATTCCAGTCATCCGATACAAAAGCGCCAGATTGGGAATAATCTTCGCCTGCTCTGCCCGGTCGAATGTGTCCCGCCGTCGCGCACTGGTTGCACTCGGGGTTTACCTGTTTTGGACCCGACATCGCGGACCCGATATATTCGAGTGCTCGCCCCTCGACTGCTCTGCTCGGCTGACCGCACCCACCGTCATGCACTCGTCATACTGGGCTCGTCTGCCGTGAGCACAGAGCCTAATCAACGCGCGAGTAGCAGATCGCATCACGGCGGTAACGCTCGGCAGCTGCTGCAATACTTGCTTCGGCAGTCACCTCGCGTAACCAGCATGGCCAGTCCAGACCAGATTGATCAGTACACACCTCAAGTTTCGTGACCCGTACCAATCAGCCGAGTTCATGCTGGACTCGGTCATGTAGAAGGAAGAAGTTGAGACCAAACCAACTACGACAAAAGCAGACGATCGTTTCCAACAAGGAAAGATAGAAAAAGGAGAAGCTGCTGAGATGAAGTTGCATACCACAGGCTTTATACCGGTGCATGGATTGGGCCATCGTGTGCATGGATTCAGCGGCAAGGGTCCAAATCACATGCACAATGAATTAATGAAGTACGACTCATGCATGCCAAAATTAAGTCGCACACGGGACTGGCCAAACAAACTGTGCGATCAAGGCACAATCAAGTCAGTCAAATTCCATGGAACCCCAAGTTACTTGAAGGAGAGGACACAGCAAGCGCACGCATCTAGAAGATACAAAGATTCAAGCTTCGTACGAGAAAGGAATTAAGAAAAATTACTGCCGTGCATGCAAGAAGAAATAATGATCCGTCGACTTCTTCCAACAAAACGTTGCTCTTCGTCTGCGCCGCGCTTCGTCACGAACACATCATCCGACATAAAGATTACCAAACTGAAACAAAGCTTCGACTACTCGGTTCGGTCGACCGCGCTCGCTGTCGCGCACTTGCCGTACTCAAGGGCTCGTCTGCCGTGGACCCAACGTTGCGGACTCGATATATTCGGGTGCTCACATGTCGCGGGTCCGCTACATTGACTGCATCCTCGTCATCGACCACGTTTGCCTGGCGCCCGCATGGATTATCTCGGATGGCGCAATTATTTCGGCTGCGTCCGCCGCATGGACTATCTTTGGCCGTGCAACTATTCCGACATCGCCAGGTGCCGCGTGACTACATCATCTTCTTCCAGGCCAAACGCCCCTCCACTTCGTCAAAATTACCAGATCGGAACAAGCTTCGACTGCTTCACCACGCATAGTCGCCACGCTCGGGGTTCGCTCGTTGCATCACAGACTTGATATATTCGGGAGCTCGCCCGTCGACTGCCCTGCTCGGCTGACCGCGCCCGCCATCGCGCACTCTTCTTACTCGGGGGCTCGCCTGCCGCGGACCCGACATTACGGACCCGATATATTCGGATGCTCACCCGTCGCGGATCGGCCACATCAACTGCGTCTTCTTCATCGGCCACGACAGCCAAGGCGCCGCATGGACTATTTTGGATGGCGCAATTACTTCAGCTGGGTCCGTCGCACCGACTATCTTGGATGGCACAATTACTTCGGCTGCACCCGCCGCAGCGCCGGTTCGCTAGAATTACTCGGGGGATCCTGGAATATGAACTATTGCGGTTACTCCCATCGGGAGCGCTGGTTCGTTGGAATTTAAGAAGATATGAAGACTATTACTCCCATCGGGAGCACCGGTTCGCTGGAACCTAAGGAGATATGAAGACTATTACTCCCATCGGGAGCGCCGGTTCGCTGGAACCTAAGAAGATATGAAGACTCAAGTTTTGAAGAATTGCAGTAATTCGGGACACCCGAACTGCATCGTCAGGAACCTTGTTCGTATATTACAACGGACCTCGGGGCTCACAGTCCCTTGAAGATTCGACTGTGCTCACAGTCCCTTGAAGATTCGACTGGGCTCACGGTCCCTTGGAGATTTGACTGTACTCACAGTCCCTTGAAGATTCGACTCGGCTCACGGTCCCTTGAAGATTTGACTGTGCTCACAGTCCCCTGAAGATTATTTCGGGTACCTTGCTCTTTTCCTTTGCTATAGATGCCTCAAAGAGTGCCGCAAATAGCAAAGGATCATGAAGCAACAAAGACCTTGCTCTTTTCCTTTGCTATAGATGCCTCAAAGAGTGCCGCAAATAGCAAAGGATCATGAAGCAACGAAGACCTTGCTCTTTCCTTTGCTATAGATGCCTCAAAGAGTGCCGCAAATAGCAAAGGATCATGAAGCAACGAAGACCTTGCTCGTTTCCTTTGCTATAGATGCCTCAGAGAGTGCCACAGATAGCAAGGATCATAAGAAAAACAAGGACATTAATCCTTTCCTCTGCTTCAGATGCCTCTACGAGTGTCGTACAAAGCAAGAGTTTGGAAAATATAAACACAACCCACGTTCGATATTTTACTTATGGAAATATCAAAGAACAACGGGCGCATCGGCAGAATCATTGCACCCGAAATATTCGGGAGTGACTGTCGAAATTTACGATCGGTTGAAAGCAAAGTTGCGCATACAACAGGTTTAGCAAAACCTGCAACACGAGCTGATCACTCATAATGATTTGCTGACCAACTAGTATACATACATCTAACGGGCAATTAAGATTTGTTCCTTCAAAATTTGCCAACGGCATTGACACGGTAAAAGTGCATATATATGTACCTACCGAAAAACTTACAAACAATGGCATCAACGATGCTCAAAGGTGCATTGAGGATTGCCCCTTGAAATATACAGCAATGTGTCAACGGCACCTGAAGAAAACTGTAAACATCGGGTTGCTCGACTTGAGTCTGCTCACGGTTGCAAGCATCAGTGCCCAAACTCGGGGGCTACTTCCATCGGGAGCGCTGGATGCGCACCCGATAAAATCATCGTCTCCTCGGGGCCATCATCTCAATCATCGGCTCCTCTGGGATATCATCTAAATCATCGGCTCCTCTGGGGTATCATCTAAATCATCGGCTCCTCAGGGCCATCATCTAAATCATCGGCTTCTCAGGGCCATCATCTAAATCATCGGCTCCTCAGGGCCATCTTCCGAATCATCGGCTTCTCTGGGCCATCATCCCAATCATCGTCTCCTCAGGGCCATCATCTCAATCACCGGCTCCTCTGGGATATCATCTGAATCATCAACTTCTCTATCTATGGCATCACCAGAGTCATCGGCATCAAGTTCTCGGAACTTGAAAAAGTTTATGGTGTTTGACTTAGCATTTTTTACACCCTATACATAACTATTTCATGTTTATCTACAGGCTCGGGGGCTACTCCCATCGGGAGCGCTAGTCGCGCACCCGATAAAAAATATATGGCAACCTCGCCAACAAAGAAGAATAAAGTTGAAGACATCGGCATCTTCGAGTAGTACAACTTGAGTCTATGCGTGGCTGCAAGCACCCGCCCATAGACTCGGGGGCTACTCCTATCGGGAGCGCTTCGCGCACCCGACCAAAAGCAACTTCGACTCTACATCAAGCACAAGATTCAACAGATGATCAAGTCATTCGGTGAAGACAACTTTAGTCCCCGCCCGAAGCTTCACTCGGCCGGACACTCGGGGCTACCGACGTGGGAATAACCCTTCGAGTACTCGACATTGCCATACCCGGTGCAAACTATGAAGGTGGACCAGCACGAGGCCTCGACAAGCTGGACCTGCACGCGCCTCAACTTGGACTACAAGGAAAGAAGACTCCAATATGAATCCTACTAGGACTCTTGTAAACCCTAGCTTGGCTGATATATAAAGCCAGGCAGGGGCACCCCTTAGGGACACACAACCAGAAACATAATCATAGAGGCGACACGCCTAGACACCGCAACCCGCGGATTAGAACTAGACTAGATCCAACAACTCCGCCTATGGCGGCACCCTGTATACATATATTCATATAGTGGATTGCTAGCAGGACGTAGCGACCCTCCACCGCGGGGGCGTGAACCTGGGTACGTCGTGTACCGCCTCGCTCCCGGAACTTCCGTCGTCGCCTTTCTCTAAAAACCCAAGCCCCTCATGGTGGGCATTGCCGAGGAACCGCCTCGTCAGTTGCCCTTGTGGTTAGGCTTGCCCTGCTTCTTGAAACTGGTGGTCTTGTTGACCATCAACACTTGGTGCTCTTTCTGTATCTCAACTTCAGCAGATTTCAGCATGGAGAAGAGTTCAGGTAACTCTTTGTTCATGTTCTGCATGTTGTAGTTCATCACGAAGTTCTTGTAACTAGGTGGCAGTGATTGGAGGACACGATGAATGCCCAGCTGGTTAGGAATCACAATTCCCAAGTCACTAAGCTTCTTCGCATGCCCAGACATCTTGAGCATGTGCTCACTAACGGAGCTACCCTCTTCCATCATGCAGCCAAAGAAGTGTTTCGAGGCCTCATAGCTTTCCACGGACGCATGAGTTTCAAAGATAGCTTTTAGCTCATGGACCAGCTCATAAGGGTCGCGGTGCTCAAACCGTTTTTGGAGCTCCGCCTCTAGGCTGCACAGATGGCACACCGAACTTGAGAGTACCGAATGACCCGAGTCTCGTAAACATTCTTTACGTCCTCAGATACTGCAGGTGGTGGTGGGGGACCTAGCGGTGCTTCGAGCACATATTGCAGATTTCCACCATTGAGGAAAATCCTCACATGGTGGAACCAGTCGGTGAAGTTGCTACCATTGCTTTTAAGCTTTTCTTTCTCTAGGAACTGGTTAAAACTGATGGAGGGGGACGCCATGATCTACAACATATTTGCAAAGAGTTTAGACTAAGTTTATGATAAATTGAGTTCAATTTTAATTCTTAAATTAACTAGGTGAACTCCCACTCAAAACAACATCCCTCGCATTGTCTTAGTGATCACACGAACCAGATCCACTACACCAAGTCCGATCTTCACGAGAAAAGATGTAGCTTCAAAGGCGAACACTCAAAGTGTTCATCATATCATTCATATGACTCATGCTATACCTTTCGGTATCACGTGTTCCGAGACCATGTCTGTACATGCTAGGCTCATCAAGGCAACCCTAGTATCCGCGTGTGCAAAACTGGCTTGCACCCGTTGTATGCACATGTAGAATCTATCACACCCGATCATCACGTGATGTTTCGAAACGACAAGTCTTAGCAACGGTGCATACTAAGGATGAACACTTTATTATCTTGATATTTTAGTGAGAGGGATCATCTTATAATGCTACCGTCGCGATCTAAGCAAAATAAGATGCATAAAGGATTAATATCACATGCAATTCATAATGTGTGATATGATATGGCCTTTCTTCTTGTGCTTTTGATCTCCATCTCCAAAGCACGGACATGATCTCCATCATCACCAGCGATGGCGTCAAGGTCGATGGCGCCGCTTCATGGTTGTCCATCACTTATAGCTACTATAACAACTACTTGAAATAAAGCTATTACATGATGAATAGACACGCAGGTCTTTAACAAAAATTAAAGAAAACCATTAGGCTCCTGCCGGTTGCCACAATACAATAATGAACATCTCATACATCAAATATAATCATCATCACATGGCCATATCACATCACCAAACCCTGCAAAAACAAGTTAGACGTCTCTAATTTGGTTTGCATATTTTACGTGGTTTAGGGTTTTTGAGTAAGATCCAATCTACCTACGAACATGAACCACAACGGTGATACTAGTGTTGTCAATATAAATAGCAAATTGAATCTTCACTATGGTGGAAGAGACAGACACCTGCAAAGCCACTTATGCAATACAAGTTGCATGTCAAGCGTGGAGCAAGTCTCATGAGACGCGGTCATGTAAAGTTAGCCCGGGCCACTTCATCCCACCATCCCGCAAGATGCAAAGTGCACTAACTAAAACAACAAAAGCATCAACGCCCACAAAACCATTATGTTCTACTCGTGCAATAGATCTATGCATAGACACGGCTCTGATACCACTGATGGGTTCGTCGCATAGAAAACAAAAAATTTCCTACCGCAAAGACGAATAAATCCAAGATCTAATCTATGGAAAAGCCAAGATCTAATCTACAAGATCGGAGCAATGAGATGGAGATGAGACTAACCCTCGAAGATTCCAAAGCCTATGAGATTAATCTCGTTGTTGGTGTAGACGATCGTCCCGGTGCTGCAATCCGGCTGCACTTTCGTACTTGGTCGCGCGTACGGTGTCGATGAAGCCCGTCCTCTCCCCGTTCCAGCAGGCAGCGGAGGTGTGGTAGATCTCCTCCAAGTTCCAGCAGCACGACGGCGTGGAGGTGGTGGTGGAGGAAGAAAAGCTGCAGGGCATCGCCTAAGCCGGAGCAGCGTATGGAGGAGGAGAGGGGCGGCCAGAGGAGGAGTGTAACATCCCAAAAAAATTCAAAACAAAACAAATGAATTTCCCCTAGTTCCAAATTTTGGAACCAACAAAAACTTTTATTAAATGAAGTATGATACATAGTGATCTTGTTTAATTCTTGTGCTATTGCTATGATTGCTTGTTATTCGTTTTTGAAATGATCTTAAACCCTAAACCTCACCCCTCCTATCCCCATACTAGTTAAAATAAAATAAAAGGAAATTAAATAAGGAAAAGGCATATGTGCCTATGGCTAGCATTATCAACATTTACCCTAGACCTTTCCACTTTACTTAAAGGATTGGAAAAGCTTTATAAACCTTATAGAGTACTTTTTAAATCATTTCTAGGTTGAAACCAAAAAGAATAAAAAGAAAACTAAAAATGCCATAGAGGCATATGAGAGTAAAATAGTAAATATGAGAATTTAAGAAAACTAACCCTAGGACTTGTGTGAATGGTTGGATCACCTCCACATATCATTTCAACATTCAACAAAACCAATTGGGTCAAATCAAGTCAAATTAAAAATAAAATACCACATATGCATAAAAGCATATGTGACACATAGGCATTTCACCAAACATTGACCTAGGTCTCTAAACCTTGACCAAATGGTGTGAAACCATCTCTAAACCTATTATAACACTAAATGGACCCTAACCCATTTCCAAGTAAGGCAAGAACAACCCTAGTACAAGTTTATGAAAATTTGACACCTCATCTCTTATGTATTAAGGCCAAATTTGCAAATCTTTGAACAAGACCCTTTGATTTAGTTTCAATGCTCTTAAAATGTTTCTAAACTCATAAGAACCCCATTAGAGTCAACCAAAGTCAAATCAAATGGAGAGAAATCACATAGTGAGAAAATCCCCAAAATTCCCTTACATACACTTTATGTAGAAATGCAAATCCTTCACCAAGGCCATATTTACTTGCTTCCTTGCTTCTAAAATACTTCAATATGATAAACTAACACAATTGCATCATTGGATCAAGAATCAAATCAAAGGAAATCAAGATTTCATCTTACATATGATAATGGTCATTTGGGCCAAAATTATTTTCTTCACTACTTTGCCCCTCTGTTTTTCTCAACTCTCAAACCAAACTTAGTCAACTATGACCATGTCATCCAAGACCATGTCAAGGTTAACAACTTTCATGTTGACCATCTCTGCTAATGTTGACTAGGTTGACCAGAAAGACAGGGACAAGTGGAGACTTTGAATCTATGTGAAGATAACCCACTTTTTGAAACTTTGCAAATTTTCACCAAAATGGACACCACCACCACTATTCTTTCTCTCTAATTATATAAGTGAGCTCCACCAAAAAGAATTGCAAAAATCCAAATAAAATTTCATGCGGCCATTTAGTCGAACACCTTGCAGGCATGATTCGGATTTTGGCACACATGCTATTATCCTCTGGATTTTTGCCTAAACCCCTTTCTCTCTTTGATCATTGTTGCTTTGGTACCCTCCCTGCATCAACCTATGCACTGCATACCTACACCAAGTGGTGCCATGATCAAATTTGGCCATGCCAAGTACCCATGCCGGCCACCTATGACATCTCTCTCTCTGGCTCTCCCTCTCTCTTTCATCTTGTCATCGAGCATCCGTGTACTCCCTAAGCACGCCCGTACCCTCCCTATACAAAGAGACACACACAATCGACCGAACCAGGCGCGCCCATGCACGCCCGAACGTGCCGAGCACGCGGTGACCATGCCCCGACCCAACCCTGGCCGCGCCAGTGCACAAACTCGCCTGGACGCTCTCGTCCTTCTCTCCCTCTCTCCTCGTGCACGCGCACCCTACACCACGCCCGCAACCCGCTAGACAAACTCGCTAGCCCGCGCGTACACCCTAGCCCTCGCCATGATCGACCGACCTGCCGCGCCGGTACTGCAAGTACACCACCGTCGCCAGGGCGCCACGAGCCATCATTGGACGCGCCATCAAGCGCGCTAGCACCGCCTAGACGTCTCCTACACGATGCTCGCCCTAGCTTGCCTCTTCGCTCACCGTAGACGCCGCGCCATGGACAACCTCTCACAGCACCCGCCGGTCACCATCTCGCCTATAAATAGAGACCTCCCGCGGCCAACTCCTCCACACCAAACTTGCTCCACCCCCTCTTCTTGACCTCCTCAACACCAGCTCCCCTTCGATTAAGCCACGTACAGTCCCAATCGTTCAGTCGATCGCCGGAATCCGCCGCAGATCAACACGACGAATTCGACCACCATTGAAGCTCGCAACCGGTACCGAGGCGACTCCCCTTCGTCGACAACGCCGCTTAGCACCGCGCCGCCCTCGCCGGAGCTTCCTCACGCCGTCGACCCCCTGCCTCCGCCGCTCCAGCACGCCCCTCTCGACGACGAAGGCGACACAGCTGAGCCGTCAGATCTCCATCTAATCGCACGGCCCAGGTTAGAACTTACCGTTTCGGTAAAACAGAGACACTGACGCGTGGGACCCCATGTCAGGCGGCCCGCAGCGTGGTCAGCGCAAGTTGGGCCGGCCCAGTCTGTTTAATCTGTTTAGCCCATCTCATTTTCCCGCGCGGCCCACAAATTCAAACATCGTTTAATTAATTTAGTTCAAATCCAATACTCGCTGCCCACTTCAAAATTGAATAGTTTGAAATCTACTGCACCAAATTTAACCAATTTTATATATTTGGAAAGCTCATGAAATTATCTAAATAATGCCACTCGGCCTCATGTCCAATTTCGAAACTAAATTTAAATGATAAAAATAACAAAACAGATACTTCTCTGACTTCAAATAAATATTAGAAATTATCTATAAATGATTTTAAGTTGTTTCCAACTCTAATAAATCACATTTGACATAATCTAATTGTTTATGCAAAAATATAGCATAGTTGTTTTGCATGATCATGGGCTAGAATCAAAATATTGGCTATGTAGTCAATACTAGCTCATTTAAAACTATTTCAAGTTTTAGGAATTTAAATCTATGAGGTGTAGCACCTCATTTAAATCATTTTCTCAAGATTATGAAGTAATATGATGACCTCTACTGCATAGGTTCATACTTGCTCACTTATAGAATTTTAATCAAAATAGTATTAAATATTGCCATGGTTATTTAAATCACATGAGATGATGAATCTCATTTAAATCACTTTTCTCAAATACTAAGTGTGAAGTGTTGACCTTGGTCAACATGGGATCATCCCTGGTTATTTGAGAAGATTAAATCTTAAGAAGAATTCAATGAGAGGAAATTATTTCTCCCAACCCAAAGAAAAACCCTAATTCCACATTTTTAATGAGAGGAAATTATTTTTCCTAACATTAAGTAAGGAAACCCTAGCATGATTTTTGATAAATGTTAAGTAGTGATGCTAGATCATTTGTGTGAGCTATTAAGGCTAATTAAGAGTACTTAAGTATTGTTTGGTGATTGTATCCTCGTATTCGTTTTTAGACGCTAGTACCGGAGACTATCAAGAGGAGGAGGTATTTTACCAAGAAGAAGAGCCGGAAAACTTTGATCAATACACCAATCAAGGCAAGCTAACACTCTTGCAAGGTTCCCTTGTGCAAAGCTCTACAAGAGCAAGGCACCAATATTTTTACTTTATGCTTAATGCTCCTATCCCAAGTTTTTACTTTACAAGCTTTTCTAAATTTTGTTTATCAAAGTTTACCCTTTTGATTCATGATTCACTTGGTTAGATATAGAGTAGAACAAGAGCATCAAAGTTAGCCTAGAGCAAGACAAGCTAGTTAGCACCCCTCATGGCTAGTTGCTAGTGCTAAACAAATAGAATTGACTACTCTAGATGGGATCATGTGAAATGAAATGACTTTGAAAACCTTGGAATGATGATTCATTCTATTGAAAGATTTTGAAGGTGAATATGACTGGTGAATGACTTGGTGAATTTTACAAAAAACTGATGGTTGGGTTCGGATGCGATACCATTCCAATTTGAAAGTACCCCCACAATACCCAATATGGGTAAGGGCTTAACTAGAAATTTATGTGCTTTAGTATGGGTTCCCTCTAAACAAGCGTCATCGGGGTTAGGCCGAGGGCTGCCTCCACAACAAACAAAACGATGCGATATGACGTGGAATGAGGTGAATGTCCGGCCCAAGCCCTGTGCGGTTCCCGGGTTGATCGCGGGTTTTCACCGGGAGGCCAAGCTCATGGGGAGAGGTGCCTATACTAGAGTATGTAAGTGAAAGGTTATGGTTGGTAGTCCGCATACGGAGTATGGTAAATCAGGGCCGATTAACCCCGACGGATTATTGCAAATATTGTGGCACAAGTGTACGACCTCTGCAGAGTGTAGAACTATTCGAATAGCCGTGTCCACGGTTATGGACGGTTGGAAAGGCCATACTGTTCCGTCATCAGACCACTTTTCAAAAATGTGACATATGACTTGTGACTTGAATTTGAAAGGTGAATGGTGATTTTGAATTGAATCACAACAGAGTTGTGGGAATGACACTAATGTTCCCACTTGAGTTAGTTTAGCAAATGAAGAGTCTTTTCTAAATGTTTATGAAATAAACTTGGCTTTATGCAAATAAACCTAGAGCTTAGTATCCCCTTACTAGAATTAATAGTGCTTACACTAGTATTAGTTTGCGAGTACTTTAAAAGTACTCATGGCTTTGTCCCTGGCTATTCAAATGGCCAGACTATGAAGGTGAACAGCAGTACGAGGAAGATGGACAGCAGGACGTCTACGACAACTAGGACCGCTCCTGACGTCAAGCGTTGGCCTGTGGATTAGATAACCACTACTACTTCGCTTCCGCTATTTGTGATGTTCGTTGATCGATAGATCAACTACTATTGTAATTTCGGATCATGTGATCTACCTTTGTAAGACGATTATGTGTTGTAATAAATGATGACTCTATGATATTCAACTATTATGTCTCGCAACAACAATATTCCTGGGATTGCGATGTATGGCATAATAGGCATCTGGACTTAAAAATCCGGGTGTTGACAAGTTGGTATCAGAGCCATTGTTTGACCTTAGGAGACCCTAGTTAGAATGGACGTCCGAAAAACTTAGTTTCAAAACAAAGAAAGTGAATATTTCTGAAAACTTATTCTCACCCTTATCTTAAGATCTTTTCAAAAGAATAAATCCATGCTCTACTTTTCTTTATAATTGTACATAAAATTTTGCACACTTGATCACTTCATTAACTTACTCATCCTCATTGCTCACAGATGAAGTACCAATGGGAGTCCTATCAGCTTGGTTCCGGAGGCGACCTAAGGTTCGAAAAGGAGTTAAAGCAACTGGTTGACTATCTAGGACACCCGTATCCCGAATTCTTCGGAATACCCCTCAAAGCTCAGTTAGGAGAACCACCTCGGTGGGACGTTTCTACTGATCTACGAAGGAAGCTTGATGCCCCGGTATGGGAAACCATATGGTTTTCTGTAACGGGAAACACTTGGAAGGAAGGGCTAGACAAAGCTATGCAAGAAGCAATTTTCCGTCTGTGCGGACAAAATGAGAACAAGATCAAGAACACTCGCTTCATCTACTACCCAAGACATGACTCCATGGGAAGACCGATGACCATGCCTCCACCACAACCAAAGATGAACCCCTATGAAGCACCTCGGGAGTTCGAGCAAGTACAAAACCCTCGGGGATTTGGACAACGCCCTCGCCTCTCGCCAAGCACATTACCCGTGAAGACGCAGTATTCCACCCCCGAAGAGTAGTATCATTTAAAGCACTTTCGTATGTGTGAGTTGTATCGGGATCCCCTTGTATCGTAGAGCGATGAATGGTTCTTCAAACCAACGGTGTGTTAGCTTTGTAATATGTGATGTTTGGTATGAATGAAAAAGTGTTGTTGGTTTTTACCCCCGCAACACTACTCAAGTTTTCAATATTATGAACTTTTTAAACTTTAACAAAACAAACCATAGAAATTTCCCTCTTATCTTATCATCTACCTCAATGTTCAGATGGCCCCACCAACCCGCAACACCACCCAAGATGCCATGATGCAACTGCTGCAGACGATGATGGCAGACCGAGAAGTCGAGAGAGCTGAACGCCAAGCAAACATTGCTGCACTGCAACAGATAGCTCAGAACAACCAAGGCCATGGAAACCATGATCACCCTGGATCAAAGCTGAAGAACTTTCAGCACACCAACCCACCGATGTTCAACAAGACTGAAGAGCCCCTAGATGCTGATGACTGGCTCCAGACCATGGAGAACAACCTTGAAGTTGCGGGAGTTGAAGCCGCAGAAAAAGTACTGTTTGCCACCCACTACCTGTCGGGACCTGCCAGAGCCTGGTGGACAAGTGCCCGTGCAATGAATGCGGGACAGATGATGACATGGGAAGACTTCAAGCTGAAGTTTAGCAAATACCATGTGCCCCAAGGACTGATCAAGAAGATGAGAGACGAGTTCCGTGAACTCAAGCAAGGAAGGATGTCCGTGGTGGAATACCGCGACAGGTTTCTCACTCGTCAAGGTACGCCCGGATGAGACCGACACCAACGAGAAGAGGAAGGAAAGATTTCTGAACGGACTGCATGACGAGATGCAAACTGTGTTAGTGAACATTCCGTTCGCTGACCTCGAAGCCCTCGTAGACTCAGCCATACAGATGGAAGGAAAGCTGCATCAGGCCAATGAGAACCGCAAGCGCAGAATGATGAACCAGAATGGACCCCACCATACCCAGAAGTACCGCAATAACTCCTCTGGAGGATTCACCCCAAGATACAACAAGCCCCCTGCTCAGACTTATCGCCCCAACAACCACCACAACAACGGAGGACCCCCGAAGCCCGGAGGAAACAACAACAACGGCAACAACAACAACAACCACCCCAACAACAGCAACAACGGGAACAACAACAACACCAACACTGGCCCGAGGACTGGAAGCAACACCGTTCCCGTCAACCCCAAGGACAAGTCCACAATCAACTGCTATGAATGTGGAGTTGTGGGCCACTACTCCAATGAGTGCCCCAAGAAGCTTGCCAAGATTGCCGCCAACACCGCTGCACCTGCCCAGCAACAGCGCCGCTTCGCCGGTAGAAGGAACCAGAACAACAACAACGGCCGCCTCTACCACATGATCGCCACTCGAAGCTCGGGAAGCACCCCGAACCATGCCAAGTATGTCTTCCTGTTAATCAAAATGCTCAATCTCTCTTAGGAACCTAACTTTTCTTAAAATCTCGGGACGAGATTTGTTTAAGGGGGAAGGGTTTGTAACATCCCAAAAAAATTCAAAACAAAACAAATGAATTTCCCCTAGTTCCAAATTTTGGAACCAACAAAAACTTTTATTAAATGAAGTATGATACATAGTGATCTTGTTTAATTCTTGTGCTATTGCTATGATTGCTTGTTATTCGTTTTTGAAATGATCTTAAACCCTAAACCTCACCCCTCCTATCCCCATACTAGTTAAAATAAAATAAAAGGAAATTAAATAAGGAAAAGGCATATGTGCCTATGGCTAGCATTATCAACATTTACCCTAGACCTTTCCACTTTACTTAAAGGATTGGAAAAGCTTTATAAACCTTATATAGTACTTCTTAAATCATTTCTAGGTTGAAACCAAAAAGAATAAAAAGAAAACTAAAAATGCCATAGAGGCATATGAGATTAAAATAGCCAATATGGGAATTTAAGAAAATTGACCCTAGGACTTGTTGTGAATGGTGGGATCACCTCCACATATCATTTCAACATTCAACAAAACCAATTGGGTCAAATCAAGTCAAATTAAAAATAAAATACCACATATGCATAAAAGCATATGTGACACATAGGCATTTCACCAAACATTGACCTAGGTCTCTAAACCTTGACCAAATGGTGTGAAACCATCTCTAAACCTATTATAACACTAAATGGACCCTAACCCATTTCCAAGTAAGGCAAGAACAACCCTAGTACAAGTTTATGAAAATTTGACACCTCATCTCTTATGTATTAAGGCCAAATTTGCAAATCTTTGAACAAGACCCTTTGATTTAGTTTCAATGCTCTTAAAATGTTTCTAAACTCATAAGAACCCCATTAGAGTCAACCAAAGTCAAATCAAATGGAGAGAAATCACATAGTGAGAAAATCCCCAAAATTCCCTTACATACACTTTATGTAGAAATGCAAATCCTTCACCAAGGCCATATTTACTTGCTTCCTTGCTTCTAAAATACTTCAATATGATAAACTAACACAATTGCATCATTGAGATCAAGAATCAAATCAAAGGAAACTCAAGATTTCATCTTACATATGATAATGGTCATTTGGGCCAAAATTATTTTCTTCACTACTTTGCCCCTCTGTTTTTCTCAACTCTCAAACCAAACTTAGTCAACTATGACCATGTCATCCAAGACCATGTCAAGGTTAACAACTTTCATGTTGACCATCTCTGCTAATGTTGACTAGGTTGACCGGAAAGACAGGGACAAGTGGAGACTTTGAATCTATGTGAAGATAACCCACTTTTTGAAACTTTGCAAATTTTCACCAAAATGGACACCACCACCACTATTCTTTCTCTCTAATTATATAAGTGAGCTCCACCAAAAGAATTGCAAAAATCCAAATAAAATTTCATGCGGCCATTTAGTCGAACACCTTGCGGGCATGATTCGGATTTTGGCACACATGCTATTATCCTCCGGATTTTTGCCTAAACCCCTTTCTCTCTTTGATCATTGTTGCTTTGGTACCCTCCCTGCATCAACCTATGCACTGCATACCTACACCAAGTGGTGCCATGATCAAATTTGGCCATGCCAAGTACCCATGCCGGCCACCTATGACATCTCTCTCTCTGGCTCTCCCCTCTCTCTTTCATCTTGTCATCGAGCATCTGTGTACTCCCCTAAGCACGCCTGTACCCTCCCTATACAAAGAGACACACACAATCGACCGAACCAGGCGCGCCCATGCACGCCCAGAACGTGCCAGGCACGCGGTGACCATGCCCCGACCCAACCCTGGCCGCGCCAGTGCACAAACTCGCCTGGACGCTCTCGTCCTTCTCTCCCTCTCTCCTCGTGCACGCGCACCCTACACCACGCCCGCAACCCGCTAGACAAACTCGCTAGCCCGCGCGTACACCCTAGCCCTCGCCATGATCGACCGACCTGCCGCGCCGGTACTGCAAGTACACCACCGTCGCCAGGGCGCCACAGGCCATCATTGGACGCGCCATCAAGCGCGCTAGCACCGCCTAGACGTCTCCTACACGATGCTCGCCCTAGCTTGCCTCTTCGCTCACCGTAGACGCCGCGCCATGGACAACCTCTCACAGCACCCGCCGGTCACCATCTCGCCTATAAATAGAGACCTCCCGCGGCCAACTCCTCCACACCAAACTTGCTCCACCCCCTCTTCTTGACCTCCTCAACACCAGCTCCCCTTCGATTAAGCCACGCGACAGTCCCAATCGTTCCGTCGATCGCCGGAATCCGCCGCGGATCAACACGACTGATCCGACCACCATTGAAGCTCGCAACCGGTACCGGGCGACTCCCCTTCGTCGACAACGCCGCCTAGCACCAGCGCCGCCCCTCGCCGGAGCTTCCTCACGCCGTCGACCCCCTGCCTCCGCCGCTCCGAGCACGCCCCTCTCGACGACGAAGGCGACACTGCCGAGCCGTCGGATCTCCATCTAATCGCACGGCCCGGGTTAGAACTTACCGTTTCGGTAAAACAGAGACACTGACGCGTGGGACCCCATGTCAGGCGGCCCGCAGCGTGGTCAGCGCAAGTTGGGCCGGCCCAGTCTGTTTAATCTGTTTAGCCCATCTCATTTTCCCGCGCGGCCCACAAATTCAAACATCGTTTAATTAATTTAGTTCAAATCCAATACTCGCTGCCCACTTCAAAATTGAATAGTTTGAAATCTACTGCACCAAATTTAACCAATTTTATATATTTGGAAAGCTCATGAAATTATCTAAATAATGCCACTGGCCTCATGTCCAATTTCGAAACTAAATTTAAATGATAAAAATAACAAAACAGATACTTCTCTGACTTCAAATAAATATTAGAAATTATCTATAAATGATTTTAAGTTGTTTCCAACTCTAATAAATCACATTTGACATAATCTAATTGTTTATGCAAAAATATAGCATAGTTGTTTTGCATGATCATGGGCTAGAATCAAAATATTGGCTATGTAGTCAATACTAGCTCATTTAAAACTATTTCAAGTTTTAGGAATTTAAATCTATGAGGTGTAGCACCTCATTTAAATCATTTTCTCAAGATTATGAAGTAATATGATGACCTCTACTGCATAGGTTCATACTTGCTCACTTATAGAATTTTAATCAAAATAGTATTAAATATTGCCATGGTTATTTAAATCACATGAGATGATGAATCTCATTTAAATCACTTTTCTCAAATACTAAGTGTGAAGTGTTGACCTTGGTCAACATGGGATCATCCCTGGTTATTTGAGAAGATTAAATCTTAAGAAGAATTCAATGAGAGGAAATTAATTCTCCCAACCCAAAGAAAAACCCTAATTCCACATTTTTAATGAGAGGAAATTATTTTTCCTAACATTAAATAATGAAACCCTAGAATAATTGTTGGATAAATGTTAAGTAGTGATGCTAGATCATTTGTGTGGGCCATTAAGGCTAATTAAGAGTACTTAAGTATTGTTTGGTGATTGTATCCTCGTATTCGTTTTTAGACGCTAGTACCGGAGACTATCAAGAGGAGGAGGTATTCTACCAGGAGGAAGAGCCAGAAAACTTTGATCAATACACAAATCAAGGCAAGCTAACACTCTTGCAAGGTTCCCTTGTGCAAAGCTCTACAAGAGCAAGGCACCAATATTTTTACTTTATGCTTAATGCTCCTATCCCAAGTTTTTACTTTACAAGCTTTTCTAAATTTTGTTTATCAAAGTTTACCCTTTTGATTCATGATTCACTTGGTTAGATATAGAGTAGAACAAGAGCATCAAAGTTAGCCTAGAGCAAGACAAGCTAGTTAGCACCCCTCATGGCTAGTTGCTAGTGCTAAACAAATAGAATTGACTACTCTAGATGGGATCATGTGAAATGAAATGACTTTGAAAACCTTGGAATGATGATTCATTCTATTGAAAGATTTTGAAGGTGAATATGACTCGGTGAATGACTTGGTGAATTTCACAAAAAACCGATGGTTGGGTTCGGATGCGATACCATTCCAATTTGAAAGTACCCCCACAATACCCAATATGGGTAAGGGCTTAACTAGAAATTTATGTGCTTTAGTATGGGTTCCCTCTAACAAGCGTCATCGGGGTTAGGCCGAGGGCTGCCTCCACAACAAACAAAACGATGCGATATGACGTGGAATGAGGTGAATGTCCGGCCCAAGCCCCGTGCGCTTCCCGGGTTGATCGCGGGTTTTCACCGGGAGGCCAAGCTCATGGGGAGAGGTGCCTATACTAGAGTATGTAAGTGAAAGGTTATGGTTGGTAGTCCGCATACGGAGTATGGTAAATCAGGGCCGATTAACCCCGACGGATTATTGCAAATATTGTGGCACAAGTGTACGACCTCTCGCAGAGTGTAGAACTATTCGAATAGCCGTGTCCACGGTTATGGACGGTTGGAAAGGCCATACTCGTTCCGTCATCGGACCCTTTTCAAAAATGTGACATACTTGTGACTTGAATTTGAAAGGTGAATGGTGATTTTGAATTGAATCACGACAGAGTTGTGGGAATGACACTAATGTTCCCACTTGAGTTAGTTTAGCAAATGAAGAGTATTTTCTAAATGTTTATGAAATAAACTTGGCTTTATGCAAATAAACCTAGAGCTTAGTATCCCCTTACTAGAATTAATAGTGCTTACACTAGTATTAGTTTGCGAGTACTTTAAAAGTACTCATGGCTTTGTCCCCGGCTATTCAAATGGCCGGACTATGAAGGTGAACAAGCAAGTACGAGGAAGATGGACAGCAGGACGTCTACGACAACTAGGACCGCTCCTGACGTCAAGCGTTGGCCTGTGGATTAGATAACCACTACTACTTCGCTTCCGCTATTTGTGATGTTCATTGATCGATAGATCAACTACTATTGTAATTTCGGATCATGTGATCTATCTTTGTAAGACGATTATGTGTTGTAATAAATGATGACTCTATGATATTCAACTATTATGTCTCGCAACAACAATATTCCTGGGATTGCGATGTATGGCATAATAGGCATCTGGACTTAAAAATCCGGGTGTTGACAAGGAGGCAATGGTTAGGGTCGGCCCCCTGCCCTCTCCCCTCTTTATATAGGGGGGGTCGGCTGGGGTGGCCCCCCCTGCGCCCCAAACCCATCTAGGGCCAGCGCACAAGGGGGGGGGACTTCCCCCCAAGTTGATCCCCCCTAGGGTTTTGGGGAAACCCTAGGGGTTGCCCGGCCTGGGCCTTCAGGCTTGGTGCGCCTGGCCCATTAGGGCTGGGAAGCACCCCCTCGGCCCATGTGGGCCCCTTCTAGGTCGCGGGCCCCATGGTGGACCCCTCCGGAACCTACTAGAACCTTCCGGTCTTTCACCGGAAAAATTCCCAACTTTTCCGAAACCTAGAAATCAACTTCCCTTATATGAATCTTATTCTCCTGACCATTCCGGACCTTCTCGTGATATCCTGGATCCCATCCGAGAATCCGAACAAACTTCGTCTCAATACCATATTCCAAATCTACTTATGCGACATCGAACCTTAAGCGCGTCACCCTACGGTTCGCGAACTATGTTGACATGGTCGAGACTCCTCTCCGAGCAATAACCAATAGCGGGATCTGGAGATCCATAATGGTTCCCACATATTCAACGATAACTTAGTGATCGATTGAACAATTTACATACGATGCCGATTCCCTTTGTCACGCGATATTTTACTTGTCCGAGGTTCGATCATCGGTATCTCTGATACGTCTCCGACGTATCGATAATTTCTTATGTTCCATGCCACATTATTGATGATATTTACATGTTTTATACACATTATATGTCGTATTTATGCATTTTCCGGCACTAACCTATTAACGAGATGCCGAAGAGCCAGTTGCTGTTTTCTGCTGGTTTTGGTTTCAGAAATCCTACAAAGAAAATATTCTTGGAATTGGACGAAATCAACACCCAGGGTCCTATTTTTGCACGAAGCTTCCAGAAGACCGAGGGGGAAAGGAAGTGGGGCCACGAGGCGCCGCCACAACAGGGCGGCGCGGCCCGAGTCCCGGCCGCGCGGCCTCGGTGTGTGGGGCCCTCGTGTGGCCCCCGTGTTGCCCTTCCGCCTACTTAAAGCCTTCGTCGCGAAACCCCCATTACCGAGAGCCACGATACGGAAAACCTTATCGAGACGCCGCCGCCGCCAATCCCATCTCGGGGATTCCGGAGATCGCCTCCGGCACCCTGCCGGAGAGGGGAATCATCTCCCGGAGGACTCTTCACCGCCATGGTCGCCTCCGGAGTGATGAGTGAGTAGTTCACCCCTGGACTATGGGTCCATAGCAGTAGCTAGATGGTTGTCTTCTCCTCATGTGCTTCATTGTCGGATCTTGTGAGCTGCCTAACATGATCAAGATCATCTATCTCGTAATTCTATATGTTGTGTTTGTCGGGATCCGATGGATAGAGAATACTATGTTATGTTGATTATCAATCTATTACCTATGTGTTGTTTATGATCTTGCATGCTCTCCGTTATTAGTAGAGGCTCTGGCCAAGTTTTTACTCTTAACTCCAAGAGGGAGTATTTATGCTCGATAGTGGGTTCATGCCTCCATTAAATCCGGGACAGTGACATAAAGTTCTAAGGTTGTGGATGTGCTGTTGCCACTAGGGATAAAACATTGATGCTATGTCCGAGGATGTAGTTATTGATTACATTACGCACCATACTTAATGCAATTGTCTGTTGTTTTGCAACTTAATACTGGAAGGGGTTCGGATGATAACCTCGAAGGTGGACTTTTTAGGCATAGATGCATGCTGGATAGCGGTCTATGTACTTTGTCGTAATGCCCAATTAAATCTCACAATACTCATTATATCATGTATGTGCATTTTCATGCTCTCTCTATTTGTCAATTGCCCGACTGTAATTTGTTCACCCAACATGCTATTTATCTTATGGGAGAGACACCTCTAGTGAACTGTGGACCCCGGTCTATTCTTTACATCTGAAATACAAATCTGCTGCTATTGTTCTTTACTGTTCTTTGCAAACAATCATCATCCACACTATACATCTAATCCTTTGTTACAGCAAGCCGGTGAGATTGACAACCTCACTGTTTCGTTGTGGCAAAGTACTTTGGTTGTGTTGTGCAGGTTCCACGTTGGCGTCGGAATCCCTGGTGTTGCGCCGCACTACATCCCGCCACCATCAACCTTCAACGTGCTTCTTGGCTCCTCCTGGTTCGATAAACCTTGGTTTCTTTCTGAGGGAAAACTTGCCGCTGTGCGCATCACACCTTCCTCTTGGGGTTCCCAACGGACGCGTGTTGTACGCGTATCAAGCATATTTTCTGGCGCCGTTGCCGGGAGGATCAAGACACGCTGCAAGGGGAGTCTCCACAATCCAATCTCTTTACTTTTTTTTTGTCTTGCTCTATTTTATTTACTACTTTGTTTGCTGCACTTATATCAAAACACAAAAAAAATTAGTTGCTAGCTTTACTTTATTTACTGTCTTGCACTTTATAACAAAAACACAAAAAAATTAGTTACTTGCATTTGCTTTACTTATTTCAACATGTTTCCTTTTAATTTTACTGTAAAAGATATAACTGTGGGACAAGGGTCTATAATTGGAAGAGATAATATAGAAGAATTTTTCACCCATGTTAGTATGCATGAAGATCTTAAAGATATACCCCTTGCAAAAGCTGTCCCTACTTATGAAGATGCCTCTGTTTGTTTGGTACGTATGATGGAAACTAGATTTATTAGTCTCAACCCCATGATACAACATATGTTTCTTACACTTTCTGATATGGAGCGGGGAGAGAAGAGAGATTTTGTTCTAAAAGTCTTAGTGCGGGAATTTGCAGATATAGCTAAAGAAGCTAGAAAAGTTTTTAGTAACCATGAAAGGCTTGGTACAATCACCGATTTTAAAAGAACACTTGAAAAAATGGATATGGATAGAATTAAGTACACTAATAATGTTAATGATGGTGGGGAGATTAAAGCACCAATACCATGTAAGCTCCTAGCGATGCATGAAGCTCTAGATGATAATTATGCTTGGCTTGTTCCTGAAAATTTGTTTGATGAGAGTAGCAAGCCCAAGACTAATGAAAAGGAGCCGCTGAAACTTATGTATCCAAAATACTATGCATGGTTGAGAAAACTCCAAACCCCGCTGTCGATGCATCATCTCTTGATAACACTTGATATACACTTTCGCGCCTAGCCGAAAGGCGTTAAAGAAGCGCTTATGGGAGACAATCCATGTTTTTACTACAGTAATTTTATTTTATATTTGAGTCTTGGAAGTTGTTTACTACTGTAGCAACCTCTCCTTATCTTAGTTTTGTGCATTGTTGTGCCAAGTAAAGTCTTTGATAGTAAGGTTCATACTAGATTTGGATTACTACAGCGATATGCATTTCTTTGCTGTCACGAATTTCGACCTGCCTCTCTGTAGATAGATCAGAAACATATGCCAATTTACGTGCGTGATCCTCAGATATGTACGCAACTTTCATTCAATTTTGGCATTTTCATTTGATCAAGTCTGGTGCCTCAATAAAATCCATCTTTACGGACTGTTCTGTTTTGACAGATTCTGCCTTTTATTTCGCATTGCCTGTTTTGCTATGCTTGATGGATTTTTCTATTCCATTGACTTTCAGTAGCTTTGTGCAATGTCCAGAAGTGTTAAGAATGATTATGTCACCTCTGAACATGTAAATTTTAATTGTGCACTAACCCTCTAATGAGTTGTTTCGAGTTTGGTGTGGAGGAAGTTCTCAAGGATCAAGAGAGGGAGATGATACAATATGATCAAGGAGAGTGAAAGCTCTAAGCTTGGGGATGCCCCGGTGGTTCACCCCTGCATATTCTAAGAAGACTAAAGCATCTAAGCTTGGGGATGCCCAAGGCATCCCCTTCTTCATCGACAACATTATCGAGTTCCTCCCCGAAACTATATTTTTATTCCATCACATGTTATGTGCTTTGCTTGGAGCGTCGGTTTGTTTTTGTTTTTGTTTTTGTTTGAATAAAATGGATCCTAGCATTCATTGTGTGGGAGAGAGACACGCTCCGCTGTTGCATATGGACAAATATATCCTTAGGCTTTACTCATAGTATTCATGGCGAAGGTTGAATCTTCTTCGTTAAATTGTTATATGGTTGGAATTGGGAAATGCTACATGTAGTAATTCTAAAATGTCTTGAATAATTTGATACTTGGCAATTGTTGTGCTCATGTTTAAGCTCTTGCATCATATACTTTGCACCTACTAATGAAGAAATACATAGAGCTTGCTAAAATTTGGTTTGCATAATTGGTCTCTCGAAAGTCTAGATAATTTCTAGTATTGAGTTTGAACAACAAGGAAGACGGTGTAGAGTCTTATAATGTTTACAATATATCTTTTATGTGAGTTTTGCTGCACCGGTTTATCCTTGTGTTTGTTTCAAATAACCTTGCTAGCCTAAAACTTGTATCAAGAGGGAATACTTCTCATGCATCCAAAATCCTTGAGCCAACCACTATGTCATTTGTGTCCACCATACCTACCTACTACATGGTATTTCTCCGCCATTCCAAAGTAAATTGCTTGAGTGCTACCTTTAAAATTTCCATTCTTTACCTTTGCAATATATAGCTCATGGGACAAATAGCTTAAAAACTATTGTGGTATTGAATATGTACTTATGCACTTTATCTCTTATTAAGTTGCTTGTTGTGCGATAACCATGTTTTACGGGGACGCCATCAACTACTCTTTGTTGAATATCATGTGAGTTGCTATGCATGTCCGTCTTGTCTGAAGTAAGGGAGATCTACCACTTTAATGGTTAGAGCATGCATATTGTTAGAGAAGAACATTGGGCCGCTAACTAAAGCCATGAACCATGGTGGAAGTTTCAGTTTTGGACATATATCCTCAATCTCATATGAGAATATTAATTGTTGCTAAATGCTTATGCATTAAAGAGGAGTCCATTATCTCATTGTCTATGTTGTCCCGGTATGGATGTCTAAGTTGAGAATAATCAAAAGCGAGAAATCCAAAATGCGAGCTTTCTCCTTAGACCTTTGTACAGGCGGCATAGAGGTACCCCTTTGTGACACTTGGTTAAAACATGTGTATTGCGATGATCCCGGTAGTCCAAGCTAATTAGGACAAGGTGCGGGTACTATTAGTATACTATGCATGAGGCTTGCAACTTGTAAGATATAATTTACATGATACATATGCTTTATTACTACCGTTGACAAAATTGTTTCTTGTTTTCAAAACCAAAGCTCTAGCACAAATATAGCAATAGATGTTTTCCTCTTTGAAGGACCTTTCTTTTTTACTTTTATGTTGAGTTAGTTCACCTATCTCTCTCCACCTCAAGAAGCAAACACTTGTGTGAACTGTGCATTGATTCCTACATACTTGCATATTGCACTTGTTATATTACTCTATGTTGACAATTATCCATGAGATATACATGTTATAAGTTGAAAGCAACCGCTGAAACTTAATCTTCCTTTGTGTTGCTTCAATACCTTTACTTTGATTTATTGCTTTATGAGTTAACTCTTATGCAAGACTTATTGATGCTTGTCTTGAAGTACTATTCATGAAAAGTCTTTGCTTTATGATTTATTTGTTTACTCATGTCATTACCGTTGTTTTGATCGCTGCATTCATTACATATGCTTACAATAGTATGATCAAGGTTATGATGGCATGTCACTCCAGAAATTATCTTTGTTATCGTTTACCTGCTCGGGACGAGCGAGAACTAAGCTTGGGGATGCTGATACGTCTCCGACGTATCGATAATTTCTTATGTTCCATGCCACATTATTGATGATATCTACATGTTTTATACACATTATATGTCGTATTTATGCATTTTCCGGCACTAACCTATTAACGAGATGCCGAAGATCCAGTTGCTGTTTTCTGCTGTTTTTGGTTTCAGAAATCCTACAAAGGAAATATTCTCGGAATTGGACGAAATCAACGCCTAGGGTCCTATTTTTGCACGAAACTTCCGGAAGACCGAGGGGAAAGGCGGTGGGGCCACGAGGCGCCGCCACAACGGGCGGCGCGGCCCGGGTCCCGGCCGCGCGACCACCGGTGTGTGGGGCCCTCGTGTGGCCCCCGCGTTGCCCTTCCGCCTACTTAAAGCCTTCGTCGCGAAACCCCCGGTGCCGAGAGCCACGATACGGAAAACCTTGCGAGACGCCGCCGCCGCCAATCCCATCTCGGGGGATTACGGAGATCGCCTCCGGCACCCTGCCGGAGAGGGAATCATCTCCCGGAGGACTCTTCACCGCCATGGTCGCCTCCCGGAGTGATGAGTGAGTAGTTCACCCCTGGACTATGGGTCCATAGCAGTAGCTAGATGGTTGTCTTCTCCTCATGTGCTTCATTGTCGGATCTTGTGAGCTGCCTAACATGATCAAGATCATCTATCTGTAATTCTATATGTTGTTTTTGTCGGGATCCGATGGATAGAGAATACTATGTTATGTTGATTATCAATCTATTACCTATGTGTTGTTTATGATCTTGCATGCTCTCCGTTATTAGTAGAGGCTGCGGCCAAGTTTTTACTCTGAACTCCAAGAGGGAGTATTTATGCTCGATAGTGGGTTCATGCCTCCATTAAATGCGGGACGATGTGACGGAAAGTTCTAAGATTGTGGATGTGCTTGTTGCCACTAGGGATAAAACATTGATGCTATGTCCGAGGATGTAGTTATTGATTACATTACGCACCATACTTAATGCAATTGTTTGTTGTTTTGCAACTTAATGTCTGGAAGGGGTTCGGATGATAACTCTGAAGGTGGACTTTTTAGGCATAGATGCATGTTTGGATAGCGGTCTATGTACTTTGTCGTAATGCCCAATTAAATCTCACAATACTCATTATATCATGTATGTGCATTGTCATGCTCTCTCTATTTGTCAATTGCCCGATTGTAATTTGTTCACCCAACATGCTATTTATCTTATGGGAGAGACACCTCTAGTGAGCTGTGGACCCCGGTCCATTCTTTACATCTGAAATACAAATCTGCTGCTATTGTTCTTTACTTGTTCTTTGCAAACAATCATCATCCACACTATACATCTAATCCTTTGTTACGGCAAGCCGGTGAGATTGACAACCTCACTTTGTTTCGTTGGGGCAAAGTACTTTGGTTGTGTTGTGCGGGTTCCACGTTGGCGCCGGAATCCACGGTGTTGCGCCGCACTACATCCCGCCGCCATCAACCTTCAACGTGCTTCTTGGCTCCTCCTGGTTCGATAAACCTTGGTTTCTTTACGAGGGAAAACTTTCCGCTGTGCGCATCACACCTTCCTCTTGGGGTTCCCAACGGACGCGTGCTGTACGCGTATCAAGCATATTTTCTGGCGCCGTTGCCGGGAAGATCAAGACACGCTGCAAGGGGAGTCTCCACAATCCAATCTCTTTACTTTGTTTTTGTCTTGCTCTATTTTATTTACTACTTTGTTTGGTGCACTTATATCAAAACACAAAAAAAATTAGTTGCTAGTTTTACTTTATTTACTGTCTTGCACTTTATAACAAGCTAGTTATACAAGAGGCTTACTAGGGTCTTCTTGTTGTTTACATAACACACATGTATCAATGTTTCGGTTAATACAATTATAGCATGGTATGCAAACATTTATCATAAACACAAAGATATTATAATAACCACTTTATTATTGCCTCTTGGGCATATCTCCAACAGGAGCTGCCCGGCAGCGGAAAATAGGTAGAGGGTACGACGGGTGGCGGAATATAGGCTGCTGGATGGAGGAACGGCGGAGTTCGGGCAACCCGCCGGCGGATTGGCGAGGGGTGGTGCCGGCGGCGAGATAGCAAAGGGAGGGGAGGAGGGATTTGCTTCGACAAAGTGGTGGGGTTCGTCTGTTCTCTCGCTGACAGAGCGGGCCCGTCCCCGCTTTTCTCTCGTCCGGAGTCCCCGAGCGCTCCCTGGGGGGCCGAGGATGGTCTGGGCTCTCCGGACGAATGAAAGGCCTAATCCGGACGAAATCGAGGAGCCGGAGACGCGACTGGGCCGTTTTCATCCATCCAAATGACAAAAAGGCATCCTGGGGGCCTCGTCGGGGAGACGGCTGGAGATGCTCTAACAACATGCTCAACAGATACGTATATACCCTCGTCACTATAAAGAAACGCTATGTACACCCTATCTCTACTAACATCTTTTAGCCCAAGAAACTGATCTAGGATCTTAATATTAACATAATCACCCCATACACCTCGAAAGATCTTCTTGCACAAAAAAAAATTCAGACCAGTAATATTTTTAAAGCAACTTAGTTTGATTTTTTAAAGAGTGCTTAGTTTAATTGTTGGGGAATGATTACCCTAGACAATATATAACCACAAGCGGGACCGGAATTATTTTGCGCACGGGGGATCCTAGGGATTCCCCTAAAAAAGTAACAGTTGCCATTTGGAGAGCGGAAAGAAGGGAATAAAAGAGAACATGAAAAATTCGAAAATAGATCATTATTAACCTATGTTATTCTTCATCGATAGTATCGTGCAGTAATTCTCTACCATTATTCATCGGCATAAGTAATTCTCCATAATCTTACCATATGTTATTTGTCGCATCACGATCACCCCACGGGTTACCTCTGCTATTTCGGGGATAAAACTTCGTTATTCGTCGTATATTTTATATTCTAAAAAGATATTACACCTTAGATAGAATATTCCTACCTGTTCGCTTTGTTATTCGTCGTCTATTCTATATTTGAGAAAGATATTACACCTTAGGTAAAATAGTCCTACCTCTTCGCGAACAATTATTCACCAGTAATAATCGGGCTACCTCTGCTACAGTAAGCTACAGAAAAAAAACATTCGTTATCCATTGTCAATTATATTTTCGAGAAAATACTACACCTTCTTCGGTAAACTAGTACTACCTCTTCGGCACAAAATATTCACTGGTAATTATCCATCATCCTACCATCTTTTATTTCTCGCCGCATGATCACCCCATAGGATACTTCTACTACGGTAATTCTCCTGCATCCTAATTCATTAGTAATTCTCCGGCATCCTAATTCATCAGTGGTTCTCTAGAATCCTACTATCTTTTATTCATTGTTTGGTGATCAGCCATAAGCTATCTCTATGTGTTATTAATTTCTTTGGCATCTTACCCTCTTTAATTTGTTGGCTCGAGATCATCCACTGGCTACCTCTGCTACGGTAAATTTCTCAAGAATAAAAATTCGTATTCATCTTCTTTTTATTCAGGAAAAAATACTACAATCTTATTTGATCTTCTAACGATTGTTCTCTGCTACTACAGCTTCCACAGCAGGAATTTCGGGAAAAAAATGCTTCATTGTTCATCGCATCTTTTATCCGAGAACAATACTAATGCTCCTTCCACGGTAGCTTCATTGCCTCTTTTATTCAGATAAAAAATACTGCTACCTTCTTTATTGATTGCTTCACGACCATCCAATGGGCACGGCGTGTCGTCGTGCTCAACTTCCGAAAAATCATTTCCTCGCCCTTTTGACCGAATGGAATAATAAATAAATATTCATTTTCACTGAAGTAAAATACTTAACTTCTAGAGAAAACATTATTCGCCCCTTTTATACCGGAGAAATACCCAACTTCGAAAACTAAGATAATCACTGCCCACAACCTCTTTTAACTGAGGAAATACCACATATTCTTCTCCAGTAACTTCGGAGGAAAAGATGTTCATGATTTTGGCCAGAAATATATATTTTTTATTCGTGAGAAATACCCGACGTTCAAAAATAAAATACTCTATCATCCGCCGCCACTTTTATCCGGTCGGAAAATATCACTGACTTCTATCAATGCAATAACTACAATAACTTTGGATAACAATACTACATACACGTCGCCTAATTTTGACAATAATATTCAACAATAATATTTACCACTTCAGCAGTAACATCAAGAGCAACTCCAACAATAATATATACCATCTATTTCCAATAGTAATCTTAGCCACGGGCCGCGGCTTGCCGCCACGCATAGGTTCCTAGTCTTTCGTAAAGATCGTACTATTTTATCTCCTAAAATTGAAACTGTATGAAAATAACAGAAACATTTATAGTGAATAATGATCTATTTTAGAATTTTTCATGTTAGGTCTCATTCCCTTGTTTCTGCTCTCCAAATGGAAATCTGTTGCTTTTCCAAGGGAATCCCTAGGGTCCCTTGTGCGCAGGATAATCCCGCTCTAGCGTGTAGCTATATATTTCCTAGGGTACAATCATGACTCAACAATCAAACTAAGCACTCTTAACAAAACCAAACTAATTTGCTTTAAAAAAAACTAAATTTACTGCTCTAGAATATTTCTCAGTGGGAGGCGATGTTTTCGTTGATAGTGAGGTATATGTTGTGGTTTCGTCAATATGAAGATCCGCCGGATCAGTTTTTTGGACTCTATCTGTCCAACATGCTCATAGAGGTATGTTGTGCACGTGTGCAAAGTGACAAGTGTATATATATATTTATGAGCATTTGTAGTATCATATAAGAGATCACAACTTTGTATCCATTCATCAAGTGGATCTTACAAGTTACGTTGTTTGCCGCCAACTCATCTACCAATCAATATGGTACAAAAAAAAAGGGTGTGTCTATGTCTAAGTTGACTGAGATTTTCTTAAGTCTCAGTCACCTTAGAAAAGTGCAACTACAGTTTAAAGAAAGGTGCAACTCGCTCTAGTTGCACATTTCTGGCAGAAAAGTGCAATTGCACTTTTTTAACAGAAAAGTGCAAGTCAAGCACTTTTTTGGAAGTGACTTAGACTTAAGAAAATCTCAGTTGACTTAGACATAGCAAAACCGGGTGTGTCTATGTCTCAGTTGACTGAGATTTTCTTAAGTCTCAGTCAACTCAGAAAAGTGCAACTGTGATACGTCTCCAACGTATCTATAATTTCTTATGTTTCATGCTAGTTTTATGACAATACCTACATGTTTTATTCATACTTTATTGTTGGAGATATGCCCAAGAGGCAATAATAAAATGGTTATTATAATATATCTTTGAGTTTATGATAATGTTTACATACCATGCTATAATTGTATTAACCGAAACATTGATACATGTGTGTTATGTGAACAACAAGGAGTCCCTAGTAAAGCCTCTTGTATAACTAGCTTGTTGATTAATAGATGATCATAGTTTCATGATCATGAACATTGGATGTTATTAATAACAAGGTTATGTCATTATATGAATGATGTAATGGACACACCCAATTAAGCATAGCATATGATC